>NW_023458563.1:15979244-16003088 GCF_013731165.1 Rhagoletis pomonella
CAAAGTGGTACTTTAAGTACAAAAGTATTTAGGTATGCCCATCACTGGTTTTAATACGAAAGTATGATAAGTAGTTTTGAAAGGCAGTTTTATGAAATTTACTTAATGCTTAATAAGTTTCATAAACTGAAACATAAATCATTTATTTCCTGGACCTTCAAAAACCGGTCATTTTGATGTACGGATGTGCGGTCAAAACGGACACGGACTAAGCTCTAAAAACCGGACTGTTTGGGTAAAAACCGGACGGTTGGCAACTGTGTCGTCGTCCGCTTCAATCGAGTACAATGGGTGCAATCTAGACAGCGAAAAATCTGGAGTATTTTCTAATATAATACTTTATTTTCTGGCCAATTTCCGTATATTTTACTGATTCAGATGAGCCTATTTGGCCTAAGTTGTGATTAGTGCAAGTAAAACAACGTGTTTTTCCTCCACTGTTTTGCCCTACGTTTCGCTAAACTTCTTAGCTTCCTCAGGTGCCAATCTTTATTTTAAATTAACAAACAAAAGAAGATACAAACAAACAATTAGGAACAAAAAAGATACATTGAACATTAAGTTAATACATTTTCATTTGAAAAGCGTATTGGAAAGAGGCCCTTAGTGAATCCAGATACGGTTTTATTATAGACGGTCGCCAGTACTCATTTTCATTAACCGATGGGGGTTACTTCTGTTTTTTGTTTATCTGCCAAACGTGGTAGAGAAATTTCTACTCCTAGATCGGCTGTAATCATACGAGATTCTGCATTCTTGCGATCATTCTTAGCCACCTCTAAAACATTTTCTATAAGCTGACCAACGGCGATAGGTCTAGTTTGAATATTTAGCAATTGTCATTAAAGCAATGACCTTGTTATAGCAGCACACAATTGATACGCAGACTTTCTTGTGGAAAAGCTTCCCTGAATTGACAACTTTTTTAAAGCTTCTACTGCTTCAGAAAAAATTTCAGAAAATTCCTCATGGCCTTATATTTTTCCGACCGTCTTGTTTCCCACAAATGCGATATATTAGGAGCTTTTTTTGGCGTGTCGTTGATACACGAAGAAAAAGTTTACCACACCTTTTAGGGAAGAAATAGTCTATATATCTGTGGTCATAAGCAACAACCGCCTAATTGGACTTAAGAAAGAAGTGAGTTATATATGCAGTGGTATTCTGCAACTACTATTCCATGTGTAAGTTAAATCCCCATCTCGCCAGCCACGCTATTTAAAAAGTTATAGACGGACATATTTTGGTTTCCCCATAAGGTTAACATTACAATCCAAATGTTTAAAACGTTTTTCTCGAAATCAGGTTTCTCGACTTAGGCGGTTATTGCTTATTCTGAAACAAGGCGCTTATTCCCAGCGATCTACAAATCGTACAGAAACAAATTATACATCAAATTAAAGAGCTTGATCCGAAACCTTGCACCATTTTCGAAATATTTGCGTCGAAAGATTTAAAAATTTTTACATTGAGCAAAGCATTGCTACATTCATTTCGATAGGCAGCGTCTCAGCGGCACATAAGAGAATGAAAAATTGTTCCATTTATTCGCTTTCGTTTCTGTTTTGTTTCATATCGTTCAAAGCATTGCTACGTTCGTGTGCATGTTGGCAGCGATACAGCGGAAGATCTGCAAAGAAAATTTTCCCTTTGGCTCTGTGCATATTTACATACACAAGGTTGTTGCATATTCACCCACCAGCAAAAAGTTTCACTTCTGAAAAAAGTAAATAAATACTTCTGAAAAAAGTAAGAAATTTTAATACTAAATTCATATGAACGAGTGTAGCGCTCAACTGATGATATCATATTCCTACATATGCGAGTTGCTAATTTCTAAACTTCCTAGGAAGACGGTCAACTGATCGATTCATATCTCTGCATACGAGAGTTGCTCATTTCTAAACTTCTTAGGAAGATGCTCAACTGATCAATTCATATTCCTGCATACGCGAGTCAGAGATGCAAACAACTGATAAACTGATATTCCCAGGTTTGCAATTTTGTAAGACATGAATTTCGTAGGAAATCGGCCGTGTTAAAATTCATCAAAGAATTCAGTAGTTAGGCCCTCACTTTTGCTATTACAGATTCATTTCCTAGCTATTACCTTTTGCTACTGGGCATACATTCATACACACTATCAACAACAACATCGCTGCAGCTTTATTTTGATTTGATCATTGCTATGTTCCATATATTCATTTTCGTCATTTTTTGTTTCATATCGAGCAAAGCATTTGTAGGACATTACTTGTTAATTTACTTGTTTATTTAAATTTTTATAAAATCTTTTCTGTGGATACTTTTTGTCATGATACAAAAAAGAAGGTAGTTTCATTGTCACTTTTCGGGCGCCATATTAACTACCTGACAATTAAGCAGATTGTGACATTTCGTGCTGCCACACCTAGTCCTCAATAATCATTTATTTATTGTAAAAAAAAAACACATTTACAAAACTAAAAGGAAATTTGTCTTCGATATGCGCAATAACGAAAATTGAAATTCATAAATATTATAGTTATGGAGGAACTCTCGATTGAAGTGGCGCTAAGAGTCTGGAAGTAAGTAGTGCGTTAAGTGCAGCTTGGCCGTCAAGTAAATTCCTTCCGCTCCACCTGTTTTCCACCACGTAGTCCATATCCTTGAGGATTGCAAATACCTCAGCCTGGAAGACCGAAGCATACTTGCCAAGAGAAAAGTTAATCTTATCCCCATTAACTCCGATAAAGACCTCAACATTATGGAATCTCTTCAACAAAGGTAATGGTGACGTACTATCCTATAGCATTGAAAAGACACAAGTGCTCAAATCTCTGCCGCCAGCAATTTCCGCATCGCCGCACTCAGTGTTATACCAGCATCCGTTTCTTTTTAGTCTGCAGCTGGTCTTTAAGGCTCCCCCACGTATGAAGGCACAAAGTGACGGTAAGTGCATCAAGAACAACGCCACGTGTTGTAGATAAATCTTTCGTACCGCACACGGCAGTAATTCTTTGAAGTTTTGCAAGCAGACTTCCCACGCTCTTGATTGAGAATCTGCTCCACCATACCACTGCCGCATAGCTAATTATGGGTCTGATCATAGATGTATAAATCCAGAGGATTCCCTATGGTGCACACCCCACGTTTTACTAAAGACCAGTTTACATTGCCAAAATGCTGCCGATTCTTTAGAGGTTTTGTGTTCCTCGTTAGATTTCCACTATAACTTTGTATCCAGAGTTACTTATAGATACTTCACTTCCGGAGAATTCTGAATTGTGACTCCTTTCATTGTAAGCGCAATGAGACCATTCAACCTTCTCCGAATCCTGGTTTCGGACTAGGCTTTAATGACGAAATATCTAACATTACATCTTCTTCGGACTATTTAACAAAAAAAAAGAGTTTTGTTATGTAAATTTATTTATTTTGTTTAAAATAAAATGAAAAGCAGCTTTTTAACAAATAAATGTTTCAAAACTAGATTTTATTTTATTTCTTAATTTCTGTACATCGAATAATTCAAAGTATCAATGAATCTTATAAACGCTTGAGAAAAACGTTCAAATTTGATTATCGAACACATCATTTTACTATTGTTTGTATGTAAATTTTACTCCCAAATATTTAAAAGAAAATCTCCCGTATCAAAAAATTCAATGTGGCAAAGCTATGCTTAATGTTTACTTCTGGAGAAATGTCAAAAATCTGCTTTATAATCAAAAAATAGTAGTAATGAAACTACCTTCTTTTTTGTATCATGCTTTTTGTAGTCAAATGAAAAAATTTAAAAATAATTAATTGAAAAATAAAATTTGTAATAAGTAAGTATTTCGTGTTCGTATTTCTTATTACAATTGGGGGAAGTATGTAGGACGTTACTTGTTAAGAAATTTACTTGTTTATTTAAATTTTTATAAAATCTTTTCTGTGGATACTTTTTGTAGTCAAATGAATAAATGAAAAAATAATTAATTGAAAAATAAAATTTGTAATAAGAACTTTAAATATATTTCGTGCTCGCGTTTATTATTACACATTGCTACGTTCGTGAGAATGTGATACAGTGGAAGATCTGCAAAACAAAAATGTTGCTTTTGCCTCTGTACCTACACATACATATATAGATCGTACAAGATTTAATTCGATGTTTTTTTCTGAGGCAAATATGGTTCTATTTGTATTAAAAATCTATATATCTATGTATATACATATAATCGTACAGAGACAATTTACATTCAAATTAAGGTACTCCATCTGAAACTTTGCACAAACTTTTCAGATTTAAGAATAATTCGATGTGTGTATTTGCACGGTAGGATTTTTATAATTTTACATTGAGAAATTTTAAAATGTAAAACTGAATCTCGCACACGCATTCTCATTTTCAATTTCCTACAACAACAATTTTGAACAACTTAATTTTTTTGTTTTTAATTTTGTATAATTTTAAAATGCTGGAAAACTTAAAACAATCCTGGCGGACGAACTGAGGGATTGGTAAAGTATTTTACACTCTCGATAAACATGCGTTTCGGAGAATCTGATTATTTTAGTATTATTTTGCGGGTTAGAGACGGGCGAGAACTCCCGCCTGACTCAAAATTTAAGATAAGTGCCACTAGAGATTGCGAGTCGATTAGGTATTTGAACCTCAGCCTGGTGTAATTAATCAAAACCACTTGAAGAATCGATCAATTTCGTGTTAATAAAGAAATGGTTAATATAATTTCCAGAGAAGAAAATTTTTACTATGGCGTTGATATCTACTGTTACCGTTTCTGAATATCCACAGGAGCAAGTGGAGTAGGGGAGTTGCACCTCATGACTTGATACTAAAAGTTGGAGCAGTTGTGATGTTAATCCCCAACCTAAATATGTATTTATATTTATATGAAGTGTTAGTTAATGGTATCGCCTAATATTTAAAGAACTACAATATAATAGTTTGGATGCTGCAATACCAATATATATACATATATACATATAAAAGGTTAGTTAATGGACTTCAAATATGTGATTAACAAGGGAAACGAATTGTAGTACCCCATATAAATTAACAGTCCAGCGAATCAGCACTTTCGTTTGTATTTAAACGTCGCCAATGCAAAACGATTGTAGCGTCCGCAATAAAAATAAATAGGTCTCAAAGTCAGACCCTAGCGAGAGGATTGCTTTACGCATGGCCAGCTTTGGATACGTATTGAGTGGAGTATGATCTTGCCAAAAAACTAAAGCTAAAGTTAACTACCAAAAGAAATGCATGTGGTGTTTTGAATAAAGAGATATCCAGATTTTTTAGACCACGAGCACCCCGATTTTCGGGGATTATTACTAGTATTTGTTATTTCTGGAACCTCATTTAATTCACAACATGATTTAAAGGAAGAGCGAGTTTTGTTTCTCGTTGTGTCTTTCATCCTGTTCGTCACAGAAAGGTAAGAGAAACTCAAGTGGGCGTTTCATTCAATTCTGTACCAATTTAATGCTTAACTCTGCACTTACTTCATTATGTCAACTATGAAAAACGCAGGCCTTATGTGGAAATTGGGAGCATAATTACGAATTTGATTACGCATACAATTTTGTATTTTTTATTTATTGATTTTTGAAAATTTCTCTCGGGTATACGGTATCAGACGGTGTGACCATATCTCACACTATGCCATTAACATTTTTTCTATTTCACTTAATAGTAAAAGTAAAATATCTCGCAATGCTGCACAAAATTCCTGAAGCACAGACTACAATATACCCAGTCAACTAGATCGTCGCAACTGTTATATTCAAGATTTAGCTCTTCAATGTGCGGGCGACAATTCTTTGTCTATAGCCTCCCATCGGTATTGGGACTAAGTAAAAACACCTTGCGTTTTAAATTCGAGCTCTACAAATTGTACATCTCCTAACTTCTCATAATTATCTATATTATTCCTTCCTTTGTTTTTACAAGCTTTTTTTTATCTAAAATTAGGTTTGTTCCACAAGCTACTTGTAGAAAAACTCGAGCAAAGTTCAAACTGTCAGCGTATATCAAATAAACTCTAAAACTTACTTGAGAAACGCGTATGTGTAACTCGAAGTGACTTCGAGTAGCTTGTGGAACAAACCTATTATATCTGTAATTTTACTAGAACTTCATAAGCTTCTTAATCTGTAGTTGCTTATGCACAATAACAGCGCTAAAATGTAGCCAGTGGCTGTTGCGTTGAAATAAATAAAAAATATAATAATCACAGGTATTTAAAATTGAAATGACTTCAAACTTAGTTAGATTATATATTTCTTGAAAGAACGAACGTCTAAGAATGAGTCTGGTACGGCAACCAAATGGGTAGTAATGGCAAAAGAATATGTACTATAACCAAATATTTTTTTGCTTTTCTTTGTTGAAATAAATTTTTTAATCATCTTCATATTCATTATCTATCGTCATTATGCCAAAAATCAACGACAAGTCCCAGCTACTTCAAACTTGCACTTTATTAAACTAAAATTTAATGGGCTACAAAACTGTATACTTTCTAAGAAATCTAATTAAAAAGATAAATATCTTTTTTTGTTATTTTATGGCCTTATAACAATTATATTCAACAATTTTTATTGAGCTTGTGGTGATTTCCGAAATAGTTATCACTTCTACCATTTTTTTCAAATTATTGTTGCTTTTCCACAATAAGTTGTCATTAAAAAACGGCCTCAAGCTCAATAAAAATTGTTGATTATAAAGATAAATATCTTTAACGAAAGTTTGTTGATTTATTTTAATCTTACACGAAAACTGAATCTTGGATTTATATGGATTTTGTTTAAAAATTAACAATATTTTTATAAACAAGTAATTAAAATTAAAAACTAATGAAATAAATAGTAGTCTTTATATGGAATGAACTGTTCGCTTTTGTTCGAGCATGTCCTATGAAGAGATTAATTGTTCACCTTTATACCCGAACGGGTATAAAATGCGACTAGTCACTTTTAAAAAATAAAAATTTGCACCAGCTGCCATTCGAACCGGGGTTCTCCGTTTTGTTAGGCCGCCATCGCCGCACATGAAATTTCATTTACTAAGTGCGTACATATCATTAAATCGTTAATAGTAGAGATGAGTCGGGGACTAATTGATCTCCAATTATACCCGCAAGGGATGAGTCGAGACTAAATGATCCACAATAGTACCCGTATGAGACTAGTTGCGACTAATTAATGCCCAATTGTACCCGATTGAGAGTAATCTCGGCATACTCTCTTTAGAGATTAGTCGCACAATTTTTTGCAGGGGTATATGCCTAAGTTTGTATCCGTGTATGCATTTGTGCAGGCATGAATGAGCTGAACCAGGGTACGCGTATGTACATACCCTGCAGGGAAAGATACTTGTGAACTAGAAAACCACCACGTAGCTTTTCAGCACAACTAGTTCTTCTTGGGGATGTAGAAATTATAATAATTTTTTTAATTAATTCTTTTATTGTAATTTAAAAATTATATAGTTTAAAAAGGGATTTTTTAATTTGATTTATTTTTTTTCGTTTTTTTTCTAAATTAAATTAAACTCACAACTTTGTGTTTTATATTTAAATTGAAATAATTCACTTTAACTTACATTAATTTTAACTCATTTTATTTCAAAAAACTGAACCGCCCACAGGCGGATTCGAACCTAAATGGCAGAACTAAAACCGGTAGACTTAACGCGACGCCACTGCTGAAATTTGTGAGAAAAGCAATTATTTGCGTTTTAGTTTCGGCTTTGACGATTCAAATGCAGATATGCTGATCACAAAGTTGTTCGAAATTGTCAAGCTGCAGGTGAATTGTGACAACCGCTACGCTAAATTTTCTTCGCCAAAAATCTCTAAATGAAATGCAGTGGCCCCTAAAAGTATACAACGTGGAAAATTAACAGATGCAATTTTTAATTAGCCAAACCTGGCAGAAGGAAGGGCCAAATAACATGTTGTTAGGTGCGTCTGCTATTCTTTTGGTAGTTTCTGGCAATCAAATTTAGCGATAGCGATTGTTGGAATCCGGATGCTGGTGAGCCGTGGAGCTGCAAAAGTATCGATATTCACCATACTCGATACTTTTGATATTTAAGAGAAAAAACTAAATTTTTTATTCTAAATGAAAGACTGAAAAATCAGCTACTCACTCAACAAATGATTTATGAATTTACCAACAGAAAATTTTGTTATACATATATGTATATGAGGTACATTTGTATGTACAGTGACCCACACTCAAAATTTTTTATAAAAGTATAGCTCATTCTCTAACCAAGGCAATATAAATTGCAAAATTTGCGCAAAATTTAGAAAAAAATCAACATTGCTTCAAAGTGCAAACTTTTTAATTAGAATTTCTAGAAAAAAATTGGTACTCAGAGTCGTAGCCTGTTAAATTCTAATATAATAGCGTACAAGTTCGAAGTTGCTAAAAAATGGGAAAATGGAGATGCCTAGGGTTGCCAGATTTTGTATGAGCAAAATCAGTACGTTAGACTTTTTCGAGTTAAAAAATCATTACTTTTCAGTACATTTTTATTCAAAGCAAAATTATGAATGTAAGTAACAGGTAATACTTTAAAACGCCTGAGAACTTGTTTTTAATAATATTATGGCATATAAATAAAATATAGTTGATAAAAAATAAAAGTGTTATTCATTTTAAGATGAGTTTACACATCATTGTACACAGAAGCCAATAAATTACAGTAGTTTTCTCATTTAACGAACACTCGATTCTATGAAAACCGCATATAACGAACAACCCAATTTTGTCTACTACCTTATATAACGAATAAGAGGAATGAAGCTGTACTCAGTTTAACGAACAACATACAAATATTTGGTTTTCTAAGGGAAACAATCATTTTAAGCCAAATGAAACAAACAAAAAGATTTTAAGTGTTGCCGTTAGAATACAGTTAAGACCACAATTGCTTTTGATTTTTGGATCTTGTGGCTTTATTATTAGTTCTTTATTTTCGGTCAACGCGTTAACATCTGTGCTTATGTAAGCTAAAACATGAGTAGCAGAAAAAGATTGTGCCTTCACGAAAAACTAAAAATTGTTGATCAATATAAAAGATGTGTGCGTGTATCCGAGTTATGTAAAAACACAATTTTTTTGAAATCCAAAGAATCGCTTTTAAAAAATGCTGAAAGAAGGAGTTACAAATCCCAAATAGGAAAGCGACATCATTACCTTTGGGACGGAATAAGATTTCTGAAGCATCATTGGCGAAATTCTGGAATAAGCTTCTTAAAGAGAATGACAATTCTGACGAGGAAGACGACTTACGACGACAATATTGAAATTGAAGAGCTCAAAGTTAGGCATGAGGATACAATTAAAAGTGTTGATGTGTGCTTAACAAACCAGATTGTACTAGCAAGGCTTCAAGAAGAAGAAGTAAAAATTAATCTAAATACATATTCTATAGAAAAAAAATAAATTAAAAGATTTTTTCTTGTTGTGAATTAAAAATCTCTATGATCTTAATTAAAAGCAAATATTTTTTATTTGTGCTGTTTTATTAACAAAGTAATTACTTTAAAGAATAAATGTGTATGAATTTATTAAATTGTAGTATTTTATTCAATCTATTTTAAAAATAAACCAATTAATTTAGTACTCGATTTAAATAAAAATCCGATTTAACGAATTGGCTTGACAATTATTGTGTTCGTTAAATCGGAGAACTACTGTACTTTATATTTATGACATTTTTGAGTAACAATAATGAGATCATATCCATCTTCAGTGCTTAAATAGTCAAAGAATTCTATACATTTCATTTTAAAATTACTTTTAATTTGAAGTTCTCTTTAAGAAATTTTAATTAGAAGCCGATTTCTCCCTTTTCGCCAGGAAGCAAACTATTTACTTAAGATCCCCTCAGTTGCTTCGTTTGAGTGTGGTATTGAAAAAAAAAACGAATGGCGTTTTCTTTTCTCGAAAAAATGCCACCTTATTATATGGCAACATTATCACAGTGCAACATTTTAAAGAAAGAGCACGCAATATGCATGTGAAGGTGCTGAGCAAAGAACACGAAAACTTGACAGCCTTGGCTCAGGGCAGAATAAATGCAACATTATTTCGAGAAAAGAAAACGCTATAAATTACATATTTTTTTAAACTGTGGAAAAGTACCGCTATTTAAGGACCTCATCTATATTTCCTCATGGCTTAAATTATTATTTTTCAATTTTTTTTTATTAAACTGAAAATTATTTTTAGGATAACTAACAACACGCCACAAAAAATCGTCAGCCTTCTTTCTGGATAATTTAAGCTCCATCATAATATTATTATCGCAACTGGTGCGTAACAACCCGGCGATATGCCCGTAAAAAGATTGATCTTTTTGTTGTATTAATTTCTTGGGCATATCAAACATTATCTGAAACATGTCAACTATAATCTTCTTACTTTTTACAGTACGGTTTAAGGAATTTCCAACGTTATGTAAAAATCTTAAGAAAATCCTAAAGTATTTTGTTTGGATTAAAAATTCAGTACAAATCAGTACAAATTTTGAAAAATCAGGACATTAGCATACTGATTGAAGAAATTAATAAAATCAGTACAAGAGTTGAAAAACAAATACAGCTCTATTACGCCGCCGCTTTAGCTCACACCAGTACATGAATTGATATTTTTACCACGTTGTTATTGACTGGTTTAGCTTTTCACTGCAGGGTATTTATGTACCTACGCATAAATGTACATATGTATGGATATATGCCAAACTTCTTGTATATACAGGCATATGTGTATGCGTCTGCGCAAACTTGTGTGGGAGTTCAACCTGCTGTTGCGCTGGTATAAGCGAAAAAGGCTGTGGGAGTAGTTAAAAACGAGCAGACAAATTTGAGTGGGAGCATCAGCTATGTCCATAAATAGTATGCCTATATTAGGTTCATTCCTTATCTTTTTGGACTAAAATCTGAAAAGTGTCAAAATGCAAAAGCGTAAGCATAATGCGCTCAATAAAAGAGAATAACAGGAAAAGTAAAGGAACGCAAAAAACCAAATTTTTAGTCCAAAGAATGGCAACAACAAAACTAACGTCAAATAAGAACAGAAATGTATGTACAAAACACATTCACACAAGCACAAGCACAAAAAACACTTGCTATATCAATTATTTTTTGCCTCCTTCCAATTTCAATTCATTTCTTTTACTTTTTAGATTATTCTCACTTTTAGCGTATTCTTTAATTTCCGTTAATTTAAATTCAGTTGAGTTTGACACTTTTCAGGATTTTGCCAGAAAAAATTCTTCTGACTAAATCTGACTACTTCGGACTTTTTCTGACTATTTCTGGGAGATAAGGAACGCTCCTATTGTGTTATCAGCACACATAAATACAAATATACCCCTAAAGGGGAGGTTAACAAATGCTAAAAGTGTGGTTTTTCCAGGAGAGCCATCTGCACCGTCAGTGCCTGCACCAAAACGAGGAGCTGCACGAAGAAAATGAGCACCGGGCTGTGGATTTTGGAAATGTTTTTGGTTGCGCATAGACAACTACTGCGTTTGAGACCGAAGCCGAATTTGAATCGGCTTAAAATCATTTTAATAAGAAATAATAAAACAAAATAACGTTGTAAATACTGAGTCATTTAGTACTCAAAATTATACAATATTTACAGTATTTCATGAGAATTTATGTCGGGGAGCGTCTTTTGTATAGAGCTGACCTGGCCTTTGCTTCTTTTAAAAATATCTCCTTAATTTGCGAGGTGTTCTTACAGATTCCAAGAGGAAATAGAAAGAAGAAATTCAACCTTTAAAATTAAGGGGAGTAGAGGTTGGCTGAGCTGAGCCGAGTTGAGTTTAATTGGGTTTAGTTGAGCTAATTGAAGTGAAATACGTTGAACAACATAGCAGAATATAACAAAAAAAACCAACACAACACAACACAACACAACACAACACAACACAACACAACACAACACAACACAACACAACACAACACAACACAACACAACACAACACAACACAACACAACACAACACAAGTTCAATTTGTTCCAAGCGATTTATGACACTCACTAGGAGAGTATGGCAAGAAGGTAAACATTTTTACTGAGTGGTTGGAGGTGTGTACCACCACTCCGTAGTTCCTGGGTTCGAAAACAAATTTTCCGTACGGAGGCGGCGCATAAATGAAGGCGCTCCATTTTTGATAAAACTTTAGGGCACACACAGCAAATTGGAGGCGAAGCTCTGCCAAAAATTTAGAAAAAGTGGAAGCCCCACAATAATATTATTACCAGGGCTGAAAAGTTTAAGCTTTTGCTTGAAATTGCATATTTTGCTTATTCAGGATTTCCAAGCTTAATTTTGACGATCATGCTTATTTTGCTTATTTCAAGGTATAAAGCTAAGTATGGACTTTTTAAGTAAACGATCAAGAAATAAATTGCGATCATTTCGCGTGAATGAATAGTAGTGACCAAGGATTTTTGACATCTGCTGTCTCACTCTTTCCTTGCGAAATAATGGAACGGGCATATATTTCTGTTGAAAACAAGGGTGCCTTGTACTCTTCACCTACAAGATTTGCAAACCATAATAGAAAGCATAGCGAATTTCTTAAGAACTTCGTACCCAATAAATTATTATTCACCATCTCTTGGGAAACAAACAAATTTTTACAAATAGTAACATAAAATCAAATTTGGTTTTTATTAACCCATAGCTTCAATTGCATTTCAGCTTGGATACAAAAATTTAAAACAAATTGTTCGTCTCTACGGGAAGGCCTTGGTGTTATTGAAGAGATTAAAAATAATTTACCTGAAATGGAGAATAACGAATATTTAAAAAAATTAAAACGACCAGCCCAGATGTCTTTTATTTGAGAATATCAAGCAACACTTGTACGTCCATTGTAATTTTTCAATCCTTCAAATAAACTGAATAAAAAACAAAACATTAAATAGTACTTAATTTTTTTGTTTTGCGAGTATATTTGCAAGCATATTTTTCAAGGTTTTGGTGCTTATCTAAGCGCTTAAAATGGATTTCTTCATGCTTATTTTCATCGGCCCTGATTATTACTATTAAAATTTTTTCCCGTATCCTGTAAAAACATCTAAATCGGTGTTTTTTCTATAGACTTTTTTGTTAAATAATTAAGCTTCAAAACAATTTCCGTAATGTGACAGGCCCTATGGTTGCGTCTAATGGGCTGTTTTTGCTTACGCGTAAAAGCACATTTAGCACATTTATCTCCAAATGCTACTCTAAATGTACATTTATCCATACAAAATTCGTCACCTAAATGCAACTCCATTTTTGCATTAAGAATCTAAATGCTAAAAGCAACCCTGTGATCTTCCAAAATTTCCACGATTCGAACATGGTTTAAAGAGAAAAAGTGGCAACATTGCTTTTTCGAGTATACAGTTGCTAGCTGCGTTTCAGTGATCGCCGATCGAGATTTCTTTTATTTTACATTATATATTTGGTTAAAGAAAAGTTAAGCAAATTCAACATCGATGTGATGCTGATAGAAATCTGGATCAACTCTGTTTGGTTTGTTTCCTAATTAAGTGAGGAAATTTTAATTGACAGCACCGACAAATGAAAATATACACAAACAAATGTTTGGTTATGGTTTAAACAATTCAAGTTTTTGTAATGAATTTTTGGTTTAAAATTTATTTTTTCCTTTTCAGTAGGGTTTTTGCACATTTTCTTCTGCGTGAGAATTGATCGTAATATATACGGATCTAAATAAGATACTGGAACACGGCTGTTTGCCAAAAGCATACGATTTCGAACTCGCGTAAATGTACATTTGCTAAATGCTATAGCATGAACGCTCTTCGAAAAGATATGTTCGAAAGTGCTAAATGTTGCATTTTAAATGCAGCAAAAACGCTGCATAATTCGAATATGAAATATGTACACATGTGTATATAATTTATATATATGTATTAGGCCGGGTCGATTTGTGGGGAGGCAAAAAAATCGCCCATTGCTCTGTGAAAATCATATTCTAGGGATCAAAATAAGAAACTTTGCCGAAGGAACCATACCTCTAAAACGAATTCTGATGTCCCCCAATTTGGGTCGAACTTTGGGTAGGGGCAAATTTTGAAAAATCCCACTTTGACCCATTTAGAGTGCTCCAATCGAGTCCAAATGTATGACCGACCCCCACTAACTTTGGAGGCCCGACCCACCGATGCCAGTGGCACACCCCCTGGAACCCCCTGGGGGTTCACCAAACAAACATTTAAAAAAATCGCTGGTTTTGCACTTTACATGAAAAAATCAGCGAAATGCCTATGTTTTTTCTTTTTGGAGTTTATGTTTCTCTTTAGAAATTTATTTAGTCAGAACATATGTAAATGAAAAAATGAATTTAACTTAGTAATAGAAAAGAAATTAAAAACAAGTAAGAAAGCCTAAGTTCGGGCAGAGCCGAACATTAAATACCCGGCGCACGTATTAAATATATGTTTTTCGCCTTACCGAAAGCTACGGCTATATGGTAAGCCGGGGCGTATCAATTTTGAGTAAATTAGAGTCCTTAGATTTCGATATTTTGAAGTTTCAAGCAGTTCTGAAATTTACCGTTATATGAGAAGCGGCCGTTATTTTAGTCCGATTTCAATAATTTTCAACGGTTTGCTTACATGTGGCAAGCACAATAACCACACCGAGTTTGGTACAAATTGGTAGAACGGTTACTGAGATACATATATGTGATCATAAGTGGGCGGTGCCACGCCCATTTTCCAAAAATTTATCACAAACGTATTTCTTGGTAAAGAATTGTTGCAAGAATAAATTAGCTTCAATATTTACTGATTTATCGAAGATTTTGTATTTCTCTAAATTACCGTTATATGGGATGTGGGCGTGGTTATCGTCCGATTTTAAAAATTTTAGGCGATTTTGTATGCTGTACGAAGGCCGACAACTGTGCCAAGTTTGGTAGAAATTGGTATAGCGGTTACCAAGATATACACATGTAACCATAAGTGGGCGTGGCTACGCCCATTTTCCAAAAATGTATAATATTATTATTTTTTGTCAAAAAATTATTGTAAATACCAATTTTGAGTGATTTATCTTCAGTAGTTACTAAAATATCGCAGTTTTCGTATTTCTGGAAATTACCGTTATATGGGAAGTGGGCGTGGTTACAGTCCGATTTCGCCCATTTTCAATAGCAACCTACCTCGGATTAAGGGAAACCTACATACCAAATTTCGTTGAGATATCTCAATTTTTGCTCGAGTTATCGCGTACACGGACAGACGGACAGACGGACGGACAGACAGACATGGCTTAATCGATTTCTTTTTTTATCCTGATCATTTATGTATACATTTGTCTATATCTATCTCGATTCGTTTTGGCTGTTACAAACAACCGTTATGTGAACAAAATTAATATACCCTTGTGCACAAGTGCGCTCGGGTATTAAAATTATTAGAAATTAGCGTTTTTACAACCCTTTTAAAACCAAGGCATCACTGTGATGCATTTGCATGTCGTAAACATAGTTGTGTGGGTTTTTTATTCAACCGTTTTAAAAAATGAAGGTATCACTGTGACACAATTGCAAATCGGAAAATTGCTTGTGTGCGTTTTTTAAGACACAGCTGCATGTCGTAAACTTACTTGTGTAGTTTTTTTATAGCACCTACTTAAGAAATGAAGGTTGTTTTTACAACCCTTTTTGTGGGTATTTTAAGGCACCTTCTTAAGAAATGCGCGTTTTTTGCAACCATTTTAACAATTAAGGTATCTCTGGAATGCACCGCAACCCTTTTAAACAATGAAGGTATCACTGTGACACAATTGCAGATCGTAAAATTGCTTGTGTTGGTTTTTTTTAAGCCACCACAAGACACAGCAGGTAGAATTGAAATTACCATTTCATTCTTATTACCTCGTCTCGTATACCATATATAACGCAACAGTTCAGATAAAAAAATATTTCAAAAAAAATAATAAGTGAAGTGACCATTCCAAATCAAAAAGTTTACAATGAATCCACCATCCCCTACACCGCAAGATGAAGCAACTACATCAACAACTATCGAAAACCCAATGAGTCATATACCCAAGCATGATGTTACTGTTTTTGGTGTGTCTACTGATTTAACTGATCTTAATTTACCAACCCATCTGGATATCTTGAGATATTATTTTTACCTAAGCGAACGTGCTTAAACAGAACAAAAAAAGTTTTCCCATAAATCATTCACTATTCAAGTACAAGATAAGTTGATTGGAATTTGGGAAAAACTTGGTATGGAAATAATGCTGAAAAAAGTGTATTTAATAAATTGAATAAATTGCTTGACAAGTATCAAGAGCAAATCAAGAGAAGAAACAACACCCAACAATTTACAGAGTATGTAAAATCTCTGGAAACAATTTTTTACATTGGAACATGTAAATGCGATTTGAAGGTAGCTCCATGTGCATGCGGCTGGGTTCCCGAACGCCTCAAAGAGTTCATGCACGATCAACATAATCAGAGAAGACTAACAATGGATGCATTTGTGATGGAAACTGAAGAGCAAGGAGCAACGTCTATGTCATCAATGCCAACATGCCAAGATCCCGATGATTCAACATACGCACCGCCACCGGTTCAAGAAGATATGGATAGAAGCACAAGTTCACAATACACAGAGAGATACGATTGTTTTAACTTTGCGTTGGTATGTGACAGATTTGGTGTGCCTGACAGAGTAGCATCAGCATTGAAAACCGCTCTTTTGCAAGATTTTAAAATTAAAGCTAAGCATGGGAAACCTCTCATCATGGATAAATCGAAAGTTCGCAGAGAAAAAGAGAAATGCAGACAAGAAGTGCTTCGCAAACGGTTAGATGATACCAATTTGTTAGCGTTTTCATTCGATGGCAGAAAAGATGATACTTTAACGATAGATAAAATTGATGAGAAGTATCATACTAGGATGGTAAAAGAACCTCATCTTGTTATTTTGAGAGAACCCAATTCTGAATTGATTGGTTACGTAAGACTGGAACATGAAACCGCTGAATACAAAACAACCAAATTAAATGGTATTTTCAACGATAAAAATATATCACTGGATGCATTAATTGGAATATGCACTGACGGTGAGCCAACAAACACTGGCCCACACGGTGGAATTATACGACGATTCGAATTGCTGTTAAAAAGACCATTGCATTGGTTCGTTTGCCTTCTACACTTCAACGAACTTCCGTTTCGGCATTTGTTTGAAGCTTTGGATAAATCAACCAGCACTGGACCAAGATCGGCAACCGGAAAACTGAGCCGTCAAATCGAAACTTGTGAAACTCTTCCGGTAAGTTATTGCTATCACTCATTTATTATAATTGTCAACCATTTTTAATTATTTTATTATTATGTATATATTTTCAGGTGGTGGACGGCTTCCAGAAAATTGGGTTGCAAAATATGCCCCCTGCTCCAGAAAAAATTAAATTTTCCACCGATTCGAAGTACTTATACGACATGGCCCATGCAATTTCTAGCGGCGTGGCTCCGGTGGATCTGGCTAACATTAAACCAGGGAAAATTGTACATTCTCGGTGGCTCACCAAGGCCTCTAGATTATTGCGATTATATGTGACAACGGAAAATCCAGATGCAAATTTAAGAATTCTGGTTGAATTTATAATTAAATGTTATGTGCCAATGTACTTCAATTACAAGTATTACGTGTCGTGTCGTGTACGGCAGTGCATTATTTTTCAAGTTCATTGGTTGGTCACGATTTCTAGAAGTCAAGTAATTAAAGATAATTCATATTATGCGCATTCAGAAAATATCTTGTTATCAATGTTGTTTGATGATAGCAAAGAAAAGCGCGACTGTGCCATCAAGAAAATTCTACGCTATCGAACCGATGTTGACGAGCCAATGGAACTTAGAGTTTATAAAAAACCAGATATAAACTTTAATTGCACAAGTTATACGGAAATGATCAATTTGAATGATATAAATATCGTATTTGAACCACCATTCACGCGAAGCATTCCGTACGATACATTGAAAGAATATTTAAATCAAGATGATCCACCGTTTAATGATCCAAAAATTCCATCACACATACAAGGAACGGAACGACATGTTCAATTGCTAGCTAGCGTTTCCAAACGGGTTATACCGTGCGAAATTCCCCAGACTTGAAAGTAAAAAAGACTTCAAACAAGAATTTTTTTTAGTTTCTTTTCTATAACTCACTTAAATTAATTTTTTCATTTACATATGTTCTGACTAAATAAATTTCTTAAGAGAAAAAATAGATATTATTATAAATAAATAATAAATATTATTATAAATAAATAAATAAAAATAAAGAAAAAACATAGCCATTTAGCTGATTTTTTCATGTAAAGGCCAAAAATGGTGATTTTTTGAAATGATTGTATGGGGAACCCCCCAGGGGAGTTCCAGGGGGTGTGCCACTGGCATGGGTGGATCGGCCGTCCAAAGTTAGTGGGGGTCGGTCATACATTTGGACTCGATTGGAGCACTCTAAATGGGTCAAAGTGGGATTTTTCAAAATTTGCCCCTACCCAAAAGTTCGACCCAAATTGGGGGACATCAGAATTCGTTTTAGAGGTATAGTTCCTTCGGCAAAGTTTCTTATTTTGATCCCTAAAATACGATTTTCACAGAGCAATGAGCGATTTTTAAATCGACCCGCCCTAATATGTATATAAGTATTAGTAAAAATTAGGATTATTGCGTTTAAAAAGTAAAATATAAAAATGTTAATATCTCAAAAAAAGAATCAGCTACGATTCTGATATCGATGGATATTGAACCTACAAATGATGTAGAAAAAGGCTGTGAATGCCGATTTTGTGCACACTTTTATAAAACTTAAGACTGGTTCAAGACCACCGTGACTAGTAATTGCGTGAGAGTTCATATGTGACCAATTCCATCTCAAATCATGCAAGCCGACTGGGTCTATCTCTCCGAATCACTTGAAATTTTAGTATATTGTTCTATTTACTCGGAAAATAAGCGCATACGCATGTTTTATGCACTTTTGAAAAATTATTCATCAAATTTCCATTCTCTAAAACCGATTTTTTTGTTCTAACTCGTGTTTTTACTTGCATTTGAAAATAGTTATATATCCCCTGCAGGGAGTGACGTTAGCTTATACCTAACTTTAGTCTGTTTACGCGAACACTAGTGCTAACTATTAACTGTGTATTTTGTTCGAAAAAAGCTAACTACTGGGCGATGGCCGCAAAAAAGTCAGACCTGGATACCTCTGCATTACATGTCAACTAACTTGTAACTAACTACTTTTGGACATAAAATATCAATAAGAAAAACAAAATATTTTTTTGTTTTTTACTTTTTTATTTACTTATTTATTTACTTTATTTTATTACATTTCATATTTGTTTACATATTCTGCTCTGGGTGGCCCCATATTCGAACACCGTCAGACATAACTTCAAAATGATAGTATACAATTTCGATCTTCCTTTTATTTGTCCTGAATATGAAAAAGAATCTGCGAAATTCAGAAAAAAAAGTGTATTGAAAGTAATATTTGTATGAGGATATTTAATAGAAACTTGTAAAGAAACCCAACTCCCGATTGCGTCTGCATGACTCCTGCACGACTTTACAATTCACTTTAAGTTGGTCTTGTCATAGCTAATTAAAAGTGAGGTATTAATCGAAATCTCGCTAAAAAGCTAACTATAAGTTGGTTAGTTTTAACAATTGATAATTTTTCACTGCAGGGTCTATTCACTATGGGTGAAGTTCTTTCGATCTGCCGCTTTTATTATTGCCCTTTTCACAAAAAATTAAACATGTTTTTTTTTTACAACAATCTGCCGCTGTTATTATTGCACTTTTCATAAAAAATTAAAAATGCTTTTTTTCAACAATTCCATATTTTTTGGCAAGATAGCTTGCCTCAGTACCTACATTTTTGTATACATGGTATTTAGCTTATCTTTGTTATTTAAGAGTTTTAAGAGAAATAAAACAAAAATATTTTTAGCCTAGTCAAGTTAGCTCAATAAACAGGGTTAGCTTTTAATAATTTGCATTGTGCTAAAATTTGGTACGAATGTTGGGCATGCCATCATAAATGAAATTTTAAAGGTCCCATCGATTCCACATCCGCAAAAAAATTTATTCGAGGTCAAAGGTCACATAAATTGTTTTTTTTTTTGTAGCATTTTTAAGCCATACTGTAAGGTGTATCATAAAAATTGGTGTCAGATCAGGCAATTATCTATCCAAACTGTTATAACACTTTTGTTCCTAGGAATTATCATTTCGGAGATATAGCGATTCAAAAAGTGTCTTCTCCATAATATGCACAATTTCCACTGTGCTTGTGAGGTAGTGTGCTTGGCGCGCTTAGCGCTACCTCACAAGTACAGATACGGATCCCAGGTACAAAAGTGTTGTAATAGTTTTTACAGATAATGACACCTTGTTTTATGATACTCCTTACAGTTTGGCTGGAAAATGCGAGAAACTAATTTATGTGACCTTTGACTTTGAATTTTTTTTTGCGGACTTGGAATCCATGGGAAGTATCACATTTCATTTACAATGGCGTTCCCAACTTTCGTACCAAATTTCAGCTCAATGCGAAATATTATAAGCTTACCTCGGTTTATTGAACTAAGTTGACTAGGCTAAACATTTTTGTTATTTCTCTTAAAACTCTTAAAAACAAAAATAACTTAAATATCAAAAAAATCTTTAGCTGAAAAAAGCTGGCCTTTTTGAAAAAAAAAATCATTATTAATATTTTACGAAAAGTGCAGTCATCTTTGTTTTTTTGTAAAAAAAAATAAAAGAGGCAGATCGAAAGAACATCACCCATAGCATCGAATAGATATATAATTATTTTCAAATTCCAGTAAAAATACGAATTAGAGCAAAAAAATGTCGATTTTTGAGAATGGAAATTAGATGAGTCATTTTTCAAAAGTGCATAAAACGTGCAATTTTGATGATATCGGCAAATAAAAAAGTACGTGTGCGATCATTTACCGAGTAGAATAATATACTAAAATTTCAAGTGATTCGGAGAGATAGGTGCAGTCGGCTTGCATGATTTGAGATGGAATTGGTCATGTATGATAATAATAACAAGAAATTCTTACTAATATTTACTATAAATTAGAAAGTAAGTTTGTTTGTTACGCTTTCACGCTTCAACTGCTCAACCGATCATCATAGAATTTTGTCCAGTGGTGTCATTTAGCTAAGGGAGCGTAGCAGGGGCGGACCCAGCAGCAATTCTTGGGGGGGAGGGGAAATTTTTTCAACATATGTATATCGTGTACATAATTTAAAAATCACCGCAGTTTAAAATTCTTAGAGTTTTGTTAGTTTTTAATTTCTTGAAGTTTCCTCTTTTTAATAACTTGAGTGGAATTCCAAAATTTTCTTAACTTTCAAAACTTTGTGAATTTGAGAAATTTTAGTAAATCCCAATAATTCAATATAATGATCAATACTAGATTTCTAGAAATTTTTTATTTTTCCAAAATTTTGAGAATTGTAGGAATTCTAACAAATTTTTTCTAAGTAAAAATGTCGATTATATGAGTATTTCGAATGCTGAAAACATTTTCATATTTCGTCTTATTTGAAAATTTAAAAATTTTTCGAAATTGTTGAAGATTAAAACAATTTTTGGACGTTGATGTTTTCAAAATTTTCAAATAATTTAAAATTCTCAAGCTTTGTTATATCAATACAAAATATTGAAAAGTCCAGAAAAGTGGAACAATTTTGGAATTTTTCAAAAATGTTAATATCTTTAGAATTCTAAGAATTTTCTATATTTTGCACACAAGTACATGAACATAAGAATTTTTCCGACAATTTCCATTCTCAAAAATCGACATTTTTTTGCTCTAATTCGTATTTTTACTGGAATTTGAAAATAATTATATATCTATTCGATGTTCTGGGTGATGTTCTTTCGATCTGCGGCGCTTTTTTTATATTAAATTATATTTTAAGAAATACTGAAAATTTGGAATAAAAATCGCGCGATTTTTTATTCCAAATTTTCGCCTGCAGCGCTTTCTTTAACAAAAAAAGAAACAATATTTAAATATATACTGAAAATTTCCGCCACTTTTTTAAATAGGAAACATTCTAAAACGGTTACATCCATAATCCGGAAATTCAAAATCCAGACATATCAAAATACAGACAAAATTCAAAAATGCAGAAAAATCAAAATACAGACAAATCAAAATACCGGCAAATCAAAATACAGACAAATCAAAATACAGACAAATTAAAATACTGACAAATCAAAATACAGACATGAGGGGAAAAAATGTATACAATTTCTGCAAATCAAAATCGTTTCTGTTAAGTCGTAGTTAGGCTCGCAGAGAGATCTGCGCAAAAATACTGTGGCCACTGTAGCCGGTTTCCGTCATCAGGGAATTGCCCCCTTTCTTTTCATACTCCTCAAACCGCCCCAAATCGGGGAATACTTTTCTAAAAAATTCCCGAATCCACCCCTAACCTTCTTCATCAAAACAATTTCAGTGTACCGGAATTTATTTATTTTTTATTTTCGCCTGCGGCGCTTTTTTATATTAAATTATATTTTAAGAAATACTGAAAATTTGCGCGATTTTTTATTCCAAATTTTCGCCTGCGGCGCTTTCTTTAACAAAGAAAAGAAACAATATTTAAATATATACTGAAAATTTCCGCCACTTTTTTAAATAGGAAACATTCTAAAAAAATTAATATTATTTTAATTTGTTGTCTGCATTTTGATTTGTCTGTGTTTTTATTTGTCTGTATTTTGATTTGTCTGTATTTTGATTTGTCTGGATTTTGATTTGTCTGTATTTTGATTTGTCTGTATTTTGATTTGTCTGGATTTTGATTTGTCTGTATTTTGACTGTCCGCATTTTGAATTTCTGGATTTTGCTTGTCTGGATTATGTTATACACCCCCTTGAAGTTGATAGCGTTGTCACTCAAAAACTCGTGAGTTACTCCGCCCCGGGCCATGAAACTCCGAATGGCGAAAACACATGAATCGGCGGACAATAAGTATGCTTTCTCTAATTGTACCGCTCTCGTTCCGATGTAGGTTAAAAGCACGCCACACCTTTTTTCGGTGCTCCTACGTACAGCTATCAATATTGGCCCGAAGTAATGAACTCCCACGTATGTAAATGGCCGAGTAAAGGGGGGTCACTCTAGACGCAAGCAGAACACCCATCTTCGGAGGGCGTGGAATAGCACTGCGATTCCGACCAACTGGAAATTCAAGGCGTCCCGTGTTTACGACTATGCGTAGTCGGGGAATCGAAAATGTCTGGCGTACTTCATTCACAACTGTCTCAGAGATTCCGTGAAAATACTTGATATGCTATTCTAAAACAATAAGTCGAGTTATGTTGTGGCTTTTCGGCAATATGTCTGGATCCTCCTGTCCTGGCAGATTGACTCTACCACAGAGCCGAGAGCTCGTACGAGCGATCGGTTTTCCTTTGCCGAGCAAGGTGGTCTCATCGGCAAACGCATCAAATCAGGCTTCCCTCCAAAGAAGTATTTCGGCGCGCTTAAGGTCTTCTTGTTGCGGACACATTCAGCTTCCTTTTCGATAGAGCTTCCAGATGCGGACGCTTAGTATAACAGTGGCCGTTGCTCGCACGAGGCAATCTGGTGAGGCTGGTGTGCCGCATCGTGGTGACCTACGTACTTAGCTCTAAGCTCTTCGCCGGTTGTCAGTGGCTGCGTGCGAGTTTTAAGAACTGTGGTCCTTTGAACCAGCGGCTTTGATTTGAAAAGTCAGGTACTGT
>NW_023458563.1:16003098-16032132 GCF_013731165.1 Rhagoletis pomonella
TGTGGTCCTTTGAACCAGCGGCTTTGATTTGAAAAGTCAGGTACTGTTTGCCACTTCGTAGCGTCGTCTGCCACATTATCCGCTGAAGGAATCCATCGCCAATCACTCACGACAGTTAGCTCTAAAATTTCGCTGACTCTAAAGGCCAGGAATTAGGAGTAACGCCCGTGGTCGGAACGAATCCATGCCAGATTAGTGTGAGAGTCGGTCCAGGATGTCTGACGTCTGATGGGTAGCGTAAGTGAAGTGAGCACGCCTGCCGCCAATCGGGCCCCTATAAAGGTAGCCTGAAGCTCCATTCAGGGAGCATCTTTACGGGTGCTACCTTCACCTTGCTGCATATAGGAGTACAGTTTAAGACGTCACTCCGAGTATGGAAAAGATAACATGTGGCAGCGTAGGCGTTTTCGCTGGCGTCAACGAAGATGTGCACCATTAGCTCAGACTCGTGACCCAAGTTTTGGAAGTGGCATCGCAGTATTCGCAAACCCTCTACCCTGGAGAGCAGGTGAACCCATTTCAGCCAGCTGGAGTAGTGTTCGTCGGGAAGCTGTCGTCCCAGCCGCAGCCGAAGCGCCAAACTTCCTGAAAGATTATTTTGGCGTATATAACGTAGAAATCGAGGAGTCCCAAAGGATCATAATTGCTCATGACAACGCTTCATACTTCCCTCTTGGTTGGATGGCTGTCGCCGCGCAGCAGTTTCCCAATTTTGTGATGCTGAGCGAGTCGGAACGTAAAACAGTCCGCCTTGGTGAGCCACCACAGGCCCAAAACCTATTCCACTGTTACTTATTGAGGGGTCGAGGCCTCTTTCGGTGTCAATAGCGTTAACTTGCAGTGCGTTCAGTACCCCTTCGGAGTTTGATCGCCAGTTTCTGATATGAAACCCACCTTTGAATAGCCTCCTCTACTGTATCTAAGCTGTCGACCATATCATCAACGTAGTGGTTTTTAACGATGCTTTCGACGGCTCTCGGATAACGGCTGTGGAATTCTCCAGCATTTAGGTTCTTAACGTAAGCCCCGAAAGTCATAACGGACATTACGAATACTGAAAGTTTGCTATGTCCTGGCTCGAGCCACACAAAGCGCTGATAGTTTTGGTCCTCGGATCGGATTCGGACCTGATGGTTAATATCTCCTCTATGTCGCCACTCATCGCTATCGCTCGGGGACGGAACCTCCTCAAGACGGAGACCAGGCATGTTAACTGATCAGGTCCTTTAAAAAAAAATTCAATTGAGAGATATGCTCTTTGGTTTTTGCAGCCGCATCCCACACGATGCGGACTTTTCCTGGTTTGTGGGTGTTGCACACAAGAAAATTCGCCCGATACCAGCAACCTTTGTCCAGTAGCTATTTAACTGGCAAAGGTTTGGCGTATCCTTTGATTACATAAGCTGCGATCTTGGAAGACAAGATCTCGGCGGGCTCCGGGTCTCGCTTTACTTTTGCTTGTAAGCATCGAGCTCTCCGAAAGGTAGCTGGGAGGCTATTAGGAAGTGAGATGTCAGCGTGTCTCCACATCAGGCCAGTCTGAAAACGGCCGTCAATATGCTTTGTCGTAGCCTTAAGTGGTTCGACAGCATGTTGGTATTCTTTGGACATCAGACTTGTCGATTTACAGTTAATGTCGACACTATTAAGGCAGATTTACTCTTTTACAGTCTGCAGCAACTCAGCGTTAGCAGCGGCGTTGCAGTCACAGGTGTGGAACGCATTATAACCAGCCGGTTGAGGCTGCTTTACAAGCACTCCTTTCAGTGTCCATCCTAGGGCTAGTCGGCAATTGTTCAGGTTTATAAGTAGCTTGGGTATGGCATCTTCGTAGGAGGACAACGGTAGGCCTCTAAGATGTGAAAATCTTGCTTGAAGCCCTTTAACATCGAGCGTCTGCAACGGCAGATCCAGCCTCTTTTGTATCCCGGCCTCCATTTGCGTAAGTGAAGACCCATCATCGAAGAAAGCGTAAGTTTGACGTTTGGTATCATTCCCATGGAGTTTTACTGGCAACCACCTAAAAGGAAGGGAATCGGCTTCGCTCCTATGCGCGTTTAGCATTAGGTTAGCAAGTGGTGGGCTAACCCCACCATGAGGATATTTCTGTATTCTTTATTTAAAATTAGTACAATAAGACATTAGTCTTTTGAAGTACAACAGCAATATAAGTAACTAAACAGATTTAGAGGTAATATTAATACTATTAATGCTGGGAATAAAACAATAGATGTACAAACTAAAAATGTGCAGCAATTGGTGTTGGATTGATGAGCAACCGTCTATACCGCAAGTGGCAGTAGATTGGTAGTTGTGTTTGTGATGCGCCTTTAAAAAGCGACGACATAACTTATGCACGCGCACCAATTGCCACCGCCCAGCCCTGTCCGCGCTTCTAAACTGATGACAGCTTCCAACCGAACTACACACACCGTGACAAACAATACCTGCAACCCTCTTCCTAGTTCCGACGTTATTTGCGTGTGCATTTAAATATCCGCGTTTGGTAGAAGTTCTGCAGGCGACGCTTGGTACGAGAATGTTATTCGCTCCTTGAACATACTGAAATAGCCAATCATCTAATCTTTCGAGATTTGAGGTAGTCAACTGCAACGTGTGCATGCCCCAAAAGGCGGCGAGCAATCCTGGCGACTTGCCAACCAACTCTTGTTCCAACTCGGGATTGTTAAGGTGTCAGAACATATTTGAAGCTTTCATTGTTGCGAAGATGTTTTGCACCTCCAAGGATAAATCTACAAGAGCCTCAAGGCAGGTTTCGTTTACTGCTGCTATTTC
Source organism: Rhagoletis pomonella (assembly GCF_013731165.1). Classification (NCBI taxonomy): domain Eukaryota; kingdom Metazoa; phylum Arthropoda; class Insecta; order Diptera; family Tephritidae; genus Rhagoletis; species Rhagoletis pomonella. The sequence continues at coordinate 16,005,895 of NW_023458563.1, forward strand.
TCGAATTCGTGCCAGGAGCACGGCAATAATAAGTTCGGGGCGTCCGAATTTCATTCGTAGTGTGACGAGTATTTGTGCGACGCAGGCCGCGTTCTTAACCGCCGCTCCTTCTAACACCTGACGTATGCGCAATAAGTTTTCACCCTCGGAAAATCAACATATTCGGTGGTCAGAAACAGGGGTCATTATTCAGGTTTCCCGTTCAACTTAGGCAGCGCTTTACAAACACCATTACGCGCAGCAATTTGATTTTTGGTAAGGCAGTGGTGTTCAGGTGGCCGTGTAAAAGTCTGTCCTACCAGTTGCGGTTGGGCCACTGTTAGTGCTGACACGAGCTTGGGTACCAATTTCGGTAGCCAAGTCCAATGAAGTTGTTTGGTTTTGCACATTATTGTCAGCTGGTGACTCCTTTGGCTGCAGAGGAGTGGCGTAAATACCGCCATGGTCAAGCTTCCGGATACCTTTACATTTATTTGATTGTCCTAAAGTGGGCATGGTAGGCCCAGTGCAATTCAACCACTTTTGTACTGCGATAGTGTCCAAACCTTCATCGACGGCTGAACATTCGTCTTCGGTTTCTACTTGTTGCAGAAGCTTTTTACGCCTATCAAGTAGAGCAGGTTCCGCTCCTCGTCTTCGATTATTGATGCTTCTGCACGGAGCCGTCGGGCTCTTGCCGATTTACTGCCAGAACTACTCCGACTCGAAGTACCACCTTGTCCAGTTGCGGCCGTAGGTGATGGTTGGGTCGCCTCTGATGTGAGTACGCACGCAGCGCTTTTCTCATGGCTGAGCGTATTTGGCCGATCCTGCCTACCTTCAGTCGGCTGGTTAAGGAGGGCAACACCCGCGCCAAACTTATGTTTGTCCGCCCCAGTCATCGTACTGCGTGAAGGTGTCGAGCAATATGACAAGCGCCAATCCACGTTTTCGATGGAGGCCGTAACGCAGTGCTGCCATAAAAAAAATACAAAATTTCTCAAAAACAAACGAAAAATCCTCAAAATCCGAACAAATTACTCAAAATTTTCTTATTTACTATTTACATAGTTAGCATAAAAATTAATTACATTCTCCAATTCAATTGGTACATTTGTTCTTGCGGTTCCAACAAAGTACCACCGTTTTTTTTATGCCTTGGTTTGTATATAATATTTCTGTAACTATATGAGTGCTCAGTCTGGTTTTCAAGTCAGTCCTACACATTTTTAAACTACTAAATATACGTTCTACTGAAGCAATAGAAAAGGGCTAATTTAGTAGCTTTCATGAACCTGAAGAATCTTTTAATTCAAAAACTTTTTTTCCTATAATTTTATGGATCTAATGAAAAATCAATATAAATATCCTTATGATCGAACAATGTGTGTTCTCTCCATTCGTTATCGAGATTTAGCAAGTTCAAAATAAGTTGAAAATATAACGATGGAATGAAAAAAATTATCGATAACGTCTTGGATATTTAGCAGCAAATGCTGATGTGCTTAACCCTTCGATTTGTGAGAAGGTCCCTAGGGACCTTTTCGTATTTCATGTGCCTATATCTTTTTGTTCAATGCATTTTTGAAAAGAATTTATACATGTATTCCAAGAATAAATTAAGCTGAATCGTTTAAAATAAGTTTCGAAGGGATACGGGATCACGTTCGAGTGTTATTGAGATTTAAACATATATAGTACGGGGATTAGTGACAAGGTCCCTAGGGACCTTGTACAATTTTAGAAGAAATAACAAGTTACTTGTCTTCATGTTTTGATTTTTTTTTCACTTGTTCTTCAAATTATTTCATTCCTAATATATATGCAGGACGTTAATTTAATCAAAAGACAACATAAATACCAAAGAAGTTGCACATGTACAGTCGAAACATCGAGCAACTCTTTGTAGGTCCCTAAGGACCTTCTCACGAATCTAACGTCATCGGCACTGTCACTCATCGGAGGGTTAAGAGCGAAAAACACCACACACGCGGCTTGACAAACCAAACGAAATATTTCTTTCCTTAAAGCTATTTATGTTATGTATGGGGGTTTTTGAAGCTTTGCCAAGCCATTTAAGGGAAATGTGACCAAAAATCAAAATTGTTTGATTTTCTGGCCGCCATGTTGACGTTTGATCAAACCGCTTACGTTGTGTATGATAAAATCGCCTCATTCGCAACGGAATTTTTACCGAATGAGGATGCAAGAGAGAAAAATCGAAGAAAACCAAACCCTTTTACATTGTCAACCGGAAGAAAACTAAAATTCTTTGCTTGAACGAATCATGTTTGCATGGTGTATGGCGAAATGGGAAAAGTAGGTTTGAAGAATGTTTGACAAGACGCTTGTGTGGTGTATTTCGCTGTTTATAAAACTTCGGAAAATTTTTTGTTCAAAAATTTGTAGAACGATTTAACAACTTTCTTGTGTAAAACATGTTTTTTTTTTGCAAATATATCGAGAGAAGATTCCTAAAAAATTCCTCACAATAAAAATCCTCAAAAAATACACAAGCGCTCCCGAAATTCCCCACCTTTTGAGGAATTACTCACAAAGTGGCACCACTGCCGTAACGCCAACACATCGAAAGTGATACCATCGATCGCATACATCACAGCAAACCATTTGCGGATCGTCTGCCTTTAAGCAAATCTTATATCTGTGACCTTCTGACATTCCAGCGTTGAGCATTTGGCAAATTGAGCAATAGTACATTATTTAAAAGTTGTTGCTGAAGCCAGCGATCCCACGCCCAAATTTCCAAAATACTCGTTTTTGTAGTGAGATGTTTGAAATAACTGTTATTTATATTTATCCATTAGTTACAAGTACTTTAGAGATATTACAATAGTACTGTAGTATTTTCAGGGATCTATCTGAATTTAATTAAATAATCTAGAATTTCGCACGCTCCTTGTAAGACTTAAAAGGAAGAAAGGAAAGAAAACGTAATGTCAAAAAACATCATCAAAGAAACTTGTCAGTTGCCGCCACAGGCAACTGTAACACGAAAAATTTCCATACACTCAGCGGTTGAGGACAAGGGATATTCAAATATGATCGGTGTTTCCAAAAACAGTTTTTTTTAATTTGTTAATGATCTTTTTCAGTCTTTTTTTTAATATAGGTGTTAATTTTATATATTTTTTTAACCGAAAGCAGAAAATTCGGTTTTAGAATTCTCCAACAATGCAAAACTTCAAGATAAGAATACAATTTTACGGCGTACCAAAAACTTCAAATTGGCTACTAAATATTTTTGCTGAGCTGGTAGCTAAGCGTAGTAGATTGTGAAGTCGATTGTGAATATTGAAACTTCGTACTAAGTTTGAAAATTGGTTTTATATATCGTTTGTTAAAGCATGAGCCATATTTTAACAAAAAATTAACAACAAATATTTTCCATTACCAACATTGGAAATATTAATTTAGTTTAATTCGATATGTTGTTCATGTTTTTCGGTTTTTTTGCAATGGTTTTAGTATAATTCGGTTTTTTTTCGGTAAATCGAAATTATCAGGTTTTTAATCCAGCGGTTTTAAACGATTTAAAACCCGAATAAAAAACCGTGATTAATCAAAAAACCGATTTTTGGAAACTAGTAAAGAAATTCATTGTGTGTAATTTGGCTGTACCCAAGTCCTTCTCCACTTCGTCGTTCTATCGCAATGGAATTCTTGTTCCTCTGCTACCACCAGCGGTTTCCAAGCTGAATACTTTCAGAGCTGGACTGCTCATTCGAATGAGATGGCCAAGCCAGCTGAGCCGCTGTATCTAAATTTGCTGCAATATCCATGTCGTTGTAATAGCCCTGCCAGATAGAGCACGTTACGTGCATTCCGCTCAAGGATTAAACTGACAGTTGAGTAGACTGTATGCGTTTGCATAGAGAGTGCCAGATTGGCAACCCTTGCGTTGATGGAACCCACGAACGTTGGCTAACACTCAACTTTTGACGCAAGTAAGTCCGGCAATGTTCCCATTTGACATTTCAGTATCATTCGCGCCATTTTATTTTAATTTTTCGTTTGCTCAACAAAATTCCTTAAAAACAAGGAAAACATAATTTGGAAATATTTAATGGAGTATAAATTAATAGAAGCGGTGCAAATGTACCCTTGCTTATATGATAAAAGCATAGTGGCTTATAGAAACCGGTTGGCGAAAGAAAAAGCATGGAATTATGTGGCGGGTGCTACAGGTTGCAGTGGTAAGTGGTGATTGAATAATCTTGTGAGTGTTTTCCAATGTTTTCAAAAATTAATCCGCAGTGGAACAGTGTCAGAGTCGGTGGAGGTCACTTCGCTACCGATTTGTAAAGGAAGAAAGGCGCCTTCTGGGAGTGCTGCAAACGATATGGTAGTAGTGGATGGAAATATTATGAGGCACTGGCATACCTGCAACGGCAGGTGTCACCATGCAAGTAATTTATGCAACCTTTGCTATCATTGAATCCACTGTAGTCAGATTTTTCGGAAATCTTCAAAAAAGCTATCACTGAATTCGGATACATATGTATGTACATTAAAGTGGTCCAAAAATTTATGTAAAAAAATAAGGTCACATTTTTAATGCCGCCAGCCCCTAGGATTGTTCTATACCAAAAAAAAATATACCCCTATTTTTTATTTTGAAAAATAAAAATTAGGGAGTGCTCAAAGCGCTCAAAGTTTTCAATGTATTTTATATGGGGAAAAAAGAACTTTTCGTAGAAATAGTGTAGAATTCTTGAAAATCAATATTTTTCGATCGGAAAACTTTGCTTTTCTTCAGGAGATTCCCGGTAATAATACCCAATTGTTCCTTTAAGAATTTTTTCATGGTAACAATATTTTATAGGTCCGAGAAAATGCAATGGGGGGACCAGTAAAAAATCTTTAATCATAAAAACAGGTTAAATAAACAATTGAATATTAATATTTGAAGTCTCCTGAAGAGAACTACAGTTTCACAATTAAAAAATATTGATTTTCAAGAATTCTACACTATTTCTACGAAAATTTGTTTTTTCCCCATATAAAATACATGGAAAACTTTGAGCGCTGTGAGCACTACCTAAATATTATTTGATTTCAAAATAAAAAAATTGGGGTATATTTATTATTTATTATTATTGGGCCTCTTACACACACATACTTACATAGCTACGAACGTAGCATATACTTTGAATGCATACGTTCCAAGGAATTGATATTCAGTGATTAAATTTTCGTAGTTTCACAAAAATCGGACCGCGATGGTTACAGTTATAGTCCTGAATACCTAATAGAGTATTACGGAGTTACACCGCATGATCGCCTTAAATAATAGACATATTTTGTAATTTAAAATTTTTTTAGAAAAAAAATTCATTCCAGCTGTCGCTAACTGTGTTGTAACCAGAGTTGGGCAAAATTTATTCGAATGACGAATAACAAATGAATAAATTGTTTTTCTTGTTATTCGTAAATAATAAATAATTTTGGTTATTAAAAAAAAAATTATTCGAATGACGGATAAATTATGTTATTCGTTATTCGAATAATTATTATCTTCATTAATTATTCGAATAACGAATAAAATAATAATAAAACAAGTAATTTATGTATATAGATATGTACATATATTTATGTATAAAATGATAACCGTTTTCGTTGTTGTGATTTAACTCAAACCCCTAGATAGATTTAAATGAAATTTTCGGAGGTTATTCCATGCGCATTAAGTCCTATTAAAGGCTACTAGAAAACTCCTTTGTGGCGATGGAGCCGAGTTATTTATAAAAGCCGTATTTATGAACTGATTTCGTTCAAATTCAAAATGTGTTCTTCCTGCATGATGAAAAATACTTATGCGAAAAATGGACCCGCTAGGTGGCGCTACAGTTGAGTTATTTAGAGAATCCCTACTTATTGTACAATCAGGTTGCAATTCATAATGATGCTGCAGTCGAAATCTCTAGAAACCCCATATGTCTGGACTCCTTTGTTTTTAATGTTTATATTATACGAATTTACGATGTCCCACGTCGTCATATACCCTAAATGCGACCTTGCATCTACCTCCGCTTGATGAAATTGCTCGGGCGTCCATTGCTGCAGCAGTAAGACTCAAGGAAACCAGCTCTTGGATATTTTAAAAGTGGCGACTCAGCAAGGAAAGTTTCGACCACATCCTTCCAATTCCTATATCAATGGCCAAATTTTACATCGAGGACGCACATCTGGGCTCTTCAGCATCCTTATAAGGACTTTTGTTGGCCTACATGACATAAGACTAGAGGTAGACGCATCGGACCAATGTTGTAGTTGCAAGATCATAGAAGAAGATTACGCACGCTTAGAAAAGATCTCACAAGTGGAGGTAAAGCTCATGACATTGAAAGGAATTTTTTCTTGCATATAGCATCAGAGCGCTATTTTTTTTGGCAGAAATATGTGTGAGAATTTTTACTTTACCCATATTTGGTTTTCAACGCTATTCTTGCATTGGCCAACGCAAAAAATCTTATCAGGGGCCGCGAAACCATAGGGAATGGGCTAGTATTCTTGATAAAATAGTAAACAAAATTCAGCTAACTTACAATCCTTGACAATAGAAATAAAGTAAAAGGTGGCTCAATGTGTTAAAAATGAGTTTTTATTCATTATTTAAAATAACGAATCAAATAACGAATAAATTATTCGCAAGCAATTTATTCACGAATAATTTATTCGTGAATAAGTTATCTGCGAAAAATTATATTACGGATAAAATTTTATTCGAATAATTATCTAAATAACAATTTATTCGAATAATGCCCAACTCTGGTTGTAACACCTTAAATAGTTTTCATGTGACTACAAGGTTTTGTTTGTACATATATTATTTAAGAACATTTGGCAACGCAACGTTTGGGACCACCATAAATCGTGAAAAATGCACACCGCAGCCTGAGCATTCCGTTAATGTACATGAGTCGCAACCAGGGTTCGGATTTGCTTCATTTTAGCCCCTCGCTCGCTCGTTAGTTTGCTCTGAGCTAGCGCAACTCACGAGCAACAAACGAGGCTGTTTGCAAACGAGCACTCGTTTAGTACGAGTACACGCGGTGAGCAGCCAGCGAGCGAGTAAACAAACGAGAGCAGCGCAAGAGTGGAGCGGCAAGCAAACGAGGACCTCATTAGCTCTGCCCTCGCGAGGGCGTCGTTGCGAGCGAGTCACGCATTTGCAGCAGCAGACGAGCGAGGCGAGTAAACGAGCGAGGCGAGGGTTGTTTGGTCAGCAAAAATAGGTTTGTATAGTAACTTCTCCAGTAAAACATTGCAGCCAGAGCGTAAAAGCAAAATAGAGCGTAAAATTGAGAAGAAGAGAAAACTAGCAGAAAAAGTTACTGAACGCAAAACTAGTAAAAACTTGCAAGTGAATAGTTGTTGCACCCTTTAGATATTCTGCCGTAAACATTATACTATTTATAAATCAATCTTAAACTCTTTGCTCTATACACACGCACTAACGCAGTCCAGTACATCATTAATATTTTGATTTCCACTCATTTTACTTTTGTTTGGGCTAAACCAATTCAACAAATGGCGGCTTTTGACATTTATTCTTCTTCTTCTTCTGCTAGCTAATTTCTGCTAGTAAAAATTTCACTAGCAAGAATTTGAAGCTCTCCCGTGTTGTTGCGCTCTCGATTCCGTGCTCTCTTGCAAATTTTTTGGGTTATCATACACTTTTCCAGTAAAAATTTGCAGGTTCCAGTACAAATTAGTACTGACTATTGGTTACTATACAAACCTAATGTATGGGATAAAAATTGCTGCAACTAAGAATTTCGTGTAAAGGATTGTATGCACGTATGCAGATATGTATATACATACATATGTACAGTATATTTTGCTTTGCTGCCTCTAAAAAGCTTTATTTTTAACATTTATACGGAAACTGCTCCGATAGATGCATTCAACATACCTGCACATTGGCGATACCTGCCTTAAAAATTGTGCGACTAGTATCAATTATCAAAGAAAGTATTACGTTTACCTGCACTGGCCGTACAATTTCCTAATTTTACAACCTTTTATTTATTTTTCTCATCTCGCAGAAAAACGAAAATGGCTATCAATTTATGTAGTTATATAGATAATTAGATAACATTCGGTAAAAATTTCGCTGGGAGTAATTTCTACATGGTAAGTGCTCCGCAAATATTTGGTTTCATAGGGATTCGGATACCTTCCTCATTGAAGTAGTAAAACAAATTCGCTTAAGTGCCTTTTTCGGTTACGTGCACAAATTTTTCGTGCAAAGAAGGATGTGCAGCTAAGCAAAATATACAGTATATACACATATGTTAGTATATATTTATGTATATATTCTCATCCACAGAAGAATAGATTCGTGCTATTTTGACCAGTTTTATCTACTAGGTAGGCACATATGTGAATACATATCTATGTAGGTATAATGTTTTTAATGTTCAATAATTTCTTATAAAATTTCAACTTATGCAATTAGGCCTCTTTTTATGCGGATTTGAATTTATGCGGTTTTTCAAACCCTTTTTCGCTGTAGCGATTTTGCATTTTTGAGAGCTTTTATTACTTTTTTTTTCAATGTGTTAGGGGCAATGCTTCTGATAAATGATTTGTCTTTGTATTCTTACATTCAAGTAATTACTAAGTAATTCGGCTAAGTAACTATGTTACATATGTATAAATGAGAATATAATATTTATAAAAATCATTATTTTGTCTTTCATTTCATAAATGAGTAGGACATTAGCATTTTCAAATGAATATTCCTGGTTAGTCCCCATACATATGTATGTATGTAGTATAATAAAAGTACTATTTGGGGCGTTAAACAATATTTGATAATGAAGGCTGGTCCACATAGAATTTTCGCGTTGGTTTGACAGAACGCACGTTAAAAGTATGCGTTCTACAATGAAGCTTGGCAGAGACTACTTTGGCCATTAAATAAATTAACATAACCAGAGATAAATTAATATTTTATATCAATAATTGCATGAAAAATTATATTTATTGCCCTCATTTGATTAAAAGGAAAAAAAACATTTCATATAATTTTATTTATTTGCAACAGCTGGCGACCGACGCAGCGATCTTTCTGCTTTGTGTGTGTGTTTGTCTGCTCTTAGCGTTGCCTAATTTTGGCTATGTGGACGGCTGCTTTGAAATTCAACGCCAACGCAACGCCAAAGTTGTATGTGAACCAGCCTCTATTCTTTGTTTACGCAAATTTTCCCATGTCATATGTCCTTCAACAACAGGCCACAAATAAATTTTTCACCAAGGATTATATTTCATTCAACAGGTATACAGCATAACTGCTACAAGTAGCAAACTATTTGGGCTTACTTGCTTTTTTTTTCTGCGGCACAAACGATTATAATATCTTCGTTACTTACTTTTCTCTGTAAAGACAAAATACATGCATATGTACATACATACATATATAACTATGCATGTTATGTATATACATATCTAACTATAAAAAATATTACATTCCATAATCTATGCTTATGTATGTAACAAATTTTATTTGTTGTTTTAAATGCTGCCCTAATATAATATTCACATGTTTATATGCATATGCACATATGTACATACAATCATTAAGATACTTTCGTACATAATCTCTTGACATACATTCCTATATTTCTATGCACAAAAATGCATGTGTTTTATAGTACACTCGGAGCGCTCCCTCGTCGCTCACTCGTCTTACCTAGCAGAGCTAGTAAGCAGACAGCTACTCGCCTCGCACCGCGAGCGAGGCAACACACAACAGCCTCGCTCGTTTAATAGGAGCGCGAGCAAACACGAAGCGCACGCTCGTTTGCCGAGCAAGCCAAACTTCTCGTGCCTCGCCTCATTGCTGCTACGAGTACGAGCTGCGAGCGCCTCGTTTCCTGCGAGGCATTGAGTGGGAGTTTGCTCGCTTGCTCGCTCGAACTCCGAGTTTTTGCCTACCTTGGTCGCAACCTCTTTTCGAATATTGCGAGGATGAAGAGCCCGTATTTGAGCAGACGCAGCAGACAGGGCTAACTACAGTGGTTCACCAATCACCGTCAACCCGAAAAAGAGCCAATTGTGACCACTTCTAGAGCATTGAATCGGAAAGAAGATGAGGAGCGACTGGACACTCTATGTGGAGCCGTAAGCGACTGGCTAAAAAAATCAGAAGCTGCTCCACAACCAGTTAGCCGTAATTCCGATTTTTTAAATGTTCTGGACAGCTATCTTCTGAAATATGAAGAAGATGTTTAAGATAGAATGAAAATTGAAATACTGAATTTCGTTTTTAATGGCGGGCAATTTGTTGTCCTGTAAAAACCTTATTTCACTTTTATTTCAATAAATTTATTTAATCATTTTAATTGAATTTGTTTTTAATGGAATACAATTTGTTGTCTTTATTTAATTTTTTATTTCAATTATTTTTTTACATAAACTTAATAGAAAGTACAAAATGAATGTTATGAAATGAACTGATTTATAAATTCAAAATAATTTAGTGTTATACGTTTTGTATATACAGTGGTGGCAGAAATAATAGAAACTTTTTATTTTGACCAGTTTTGGCTATATTACTTTTGTTTATTTAATATTTAATATTTTTTATAAAAGCCTAGCGCATTATATAACACACACCATGTAAATCCACATTTCAAACCTTGTACAAAAATTATAAAAATTCAACAAATTTTACCAAAATTCTGAATAAAAAGTTTGAAATTTTTGGAGGATTTCGGTAAAATTTGTTAAATTTTTATAATTTTTGTACAACGTGTGAAATGTGGATTTATATGGTGTGTTATATAATGCGCTAGGCTTTTATAAAAAAATATTAAACTTTAAATAAACAAAAGTAATATAGTCAAAACTGGTCAAAATAAAAAGTTTCTATTATTTCTTCCACCACTGTATATATATATATATCTACAGTTGGATCTGAATACTCTTGCGAATTGGTGTTCGCTTAATTGTTTATATCTGAATTTAAATAAATGCAGTGTGGTTACTTTTTCGAGAACGAGGAATAATATCATCAATAATTATAAATTGGACGACTGCAACATTGCACGCAACTCCGAAATGAAAGATTTGGGCACTTTTTTCGACTCTAAACTAACATTTTTGAAGCACGTCGATTATATTGTGTCTAAATCCTTTTCGTTGATCGGTTTTATAAGAAGAAACACTCAAGAGTTCAGGGATCCATTTACTCTGAAGTCACTTTATATATCTTTAGTTAGGAGCCGCCTTGAGTACTGTTCAATAATTTGGAATCCTTATTATGAAGTTCACTCAAACAAAATAGAAAGAGTTCAGAAAGTTTTTTCAAAAATGGCTATGCGTAAGATGCCGTGGCATGGTTATGCTCCACCCTATATAAGCAGACGTAAACTGCTTGGGTTGCAGTCCCTGCAGGACAGAAGGGACTACTTCTCAATTATGTTCGTATACAATGTTCTGATATATTAATTGTGCCGAACTTGCCAATTTAATAAATTTATATGATCCTCCACGTAATCTGAGGCAGAATAGAATATTGGTAGGTACAATGCATTCCACCAATTACGCTACTAATAAACCGATTGCTAGGTGTATAAGGTTGTGTAACACTTACTCCAGCGTAATCAACTTTAATTTAAGTATTGATAGATTTAAAATGTATCTCTTCATAATCTTTAATTAAGAGATAATTGTTTAATAGTCTGTAAGATCCTACTTCTGTAGACTGAATTAATAAATAAATAAATATGTTTGTTCATGTATACATTTATTAAAATAAGTCCGCGTTCCCTTATCATTTTGTAAATATTCGCAAAGCTTTTTGTGTTAAATACTTTTTATTTTTAAATGGTTTATATTACAAAAAAAACATAAATCCAAGTTTCAAACTTTATATTATACTCAGAAAAGTTAAGAAATTTTCATTAAAATTTCAAACTTTATTCAAATTTCTACAAAAAAAAAATGGTACACAGTCCTATAGTCCATTATTTTTTAGTATAATATAGTGCAAGTGTGAAACCATGAAGATATATATGTATCAAGGAAAAGTGTAGCACACTCAGCTAAAAAGATATTAAAAATCAACGGGATTTTTAGAAACTTCACACTTGTAATTTATTATATTAAAAATAATAGACTATAGGAGTGTGTACCAATTTTAATAAATAAAGTTTGAAATTTTAATGAACATTTTTTAACTTTTCTGAGTATAATATAAAGTTTGAAACTTGGATTTATGTGTTTTTTATAATATAAACCATTTTTAAATAAAAAATATTTATCCCGAAAGGTTTTGTGAATATTTAAAAAAGAACTTATTCTACCAGGAGTCTGTACATGATCTCTTGTAACGCAATGAAATGTAATGTTAGAAACTAAATAAGAAAATTTAATTTAAATAAATAGATATTGTACGTTTTGTAAATGTATGCAAATTTATACAAGTGCATACATTGCTGCGCAAAATTATTGACACAGAATTTTTCACAATGTATGCAAAATTGTTTACTCTTTATTTTTTAAAACTTTTTATAAAACTACTGTTCAGACTACACCAAAAAACCAAAAAAATAAAATCTCCAAACTTTGTACAAAGCTCAGGAAAATTTAATAAATTTGCATACATATTTGCAAATTTTAATCAGATTTTTTGCAAAAATTCTAAGTATGCAGTTTTATAGCTCATTCAATTTTATTTGCTAAGAAATTGCGTAGGTTTTTGCACTTTGTTATACCAAAATTGAATTGGCTATAAAACTGCATACTTAAAATTTTTTCAAAAAATCTGATTAAAAGTTGCAAATATGTATGCAAATTTATTAAATTTTCATGAGCTTTGTACAAAGTTTAGAGATTTTATTTTTTTGTTTTTTGTTGTAGTGTGAACAGTAGTTTTATAAAATATTTAAAAAAATAAAGAGTAAACAATTTTACATATATTGTGAAAAATTCTGTGTCAATAATTTTGAGCGGCGCTGTATATGTACATGAGCTTTTGTAATACAATGAAAGGTTATGTTATGAACTGAATAAGAAAGCACAAAACCAAATGTGAAGTTATGAACTGAATTAAAAAATAAAATTACTATACAAAATAAATTGTTATAAGTTTTGTTTAAATTCTTAAATGTACAGTGGCTGTACAGTCTACAGTGAGTGATGTCAATATGTGGTGCGGCTATAATTTTTATTTTCATATTATTTCACATTATTTATTATTATTATTTCATATTCTTTTCATATCAAAATTACAATATGCATATACAGTGTAGGTCATATCATTTTGGACCAAATTCTAAATGATATTGTTTGTTTGTGTTTACTACAGAAGCCATTTAAATAAAAATTGAAATCTTTGTACAAAATGTATAATTAAAAAAAATTAACAAGAAAATAGTCAAAATTTTGAAACTTGTTAATCAGAACTTTAAAAAATATTTATGCAATTTTGTTGCCTATTACATTCTAGTATAATAAAGTGCAAGTTTCAATTAGCTAAAGATTACCGTTGATTTTTTAGTTTTTTCATTTCGTTCATGGAGGAAATGCGCAACACTCGATAGTCTTTAGCCACTTCAAATTTGCACATTATTGTACTCAAATTGTATGGGCTATGAAACTGCATACCAGACATTTTTTATTAAAAAATTTAAACTTTTAATGAAAATTCGGTGAACTTTCGGTGATTTTGTATACTGTTTGAATCTTTGATTTGTATTGTTTTTGTCCTTGCATGCCATCATGTTTTGCGTCTCCGCTTGGCAAAATCATCTTGGCCCTCTTGAGGCTAAAAATATCATTATATGTTAACTATTTTCGCACATTAGATAAAAAATATAAATCACCTTTTTCTTTATTGTGCCATCCTTTGAATTGGATGGGATACAAGGTAACTCTTCAGATCAGCTGTTAACTTAAACGCATTTTGTAAAGCATTGTTCGAACCTATACGCCTAGCTCTTTGCAAGGGGATCGAAATATCACTCCGCCACAATCCTCTTCTGATAGAGTCGCCGTCCTCCTGGTCAACATATTCCGGCGGGGAATAGCTACCATCGTGCATCTTGAGAAAATTGTGTATTAGAACAGCAGCCTTTACAATTTTCTCGGCTGATGAAGGGCTCATTTGTAAGGGATTTAAAAGGATTCTCCATCGACAAGCCAAAATCCCAAATGCATTTTCTATAACACAGCGTGCTCGAGATAAACGTTTGTTAAAAATTTGCCTCTCCAGAGATAAGTTGGTTCCTAAAATGAGTAAATGCGTTTAATTAGAAAATACTAATTTTTAAATTGTTCATACAAACCTCTTTAAAAATGGCTTTAACGGGAACGCATTATCTCCAACAAAATAATGGGGAAAAGTCATAGTCTGGTAGCACACCGTTTTCAGGAAGATCCAGTTTTCCACTACAGAGCTGTGTCCCAAAGCCAGAATTCCATAAAATGCCACCATCACTTTGCGAGGCGTAAGCTCCAATATCAATGCAAGTGAAAGTATAATTTGCATCACACACCGCCAGCAGAAATGGAATGGATTATAAAAAGCGGAACCAGAGTTTGATGGGCAAAATATGTTTATGTGCTTGCCATCAATTGCACCAATACAATTGGGTAAATTCCACATGGAATTAAAATCGATTGCGATACGCTTCCATACGCTCATCCTTCTTAGGAATCGACAAATAAATTGGCCCAAGTACCTCCCAAAAAGCATCGCACGTTTCTGCCAATATTTCCCTCATTGTGGAAAGTCCATTTTAAAGGAAGAAGCATAAAACTGTTTACTTCCTCCGTGAGCCAAATAACTATAATTTACAATATTTTAATATACATACTCATGATATATGAATAACTTACCAGAGGGTCAAGTAAAGTCGACATTCTGGAGAAATGGATGGCCTATTAGAATTGTTTCTAGTAATCTTTCCTTAATAAAATTATTAATAAATATTATTTTTCTTAAATTCCTCCCTAAATCCATAATTCGTGGCGAAAAATCCGTGAGTGTCCCGATTCTGTAGAGGAGGTCGCACCCACCATCTACGGCCTTCATAAAGCCTGTTGAAGCATTCTCTGGCTTCCAGCAACATGAGCAATATTAAAATAACTTCAATTATTTCCATTTTTTTTTATCTTCTTCACAAATATTAGTACAACTAAAAATATAGATTTATTTTGCATTCAAAGAAAAATTTGCCGCCAGTACAAAACCGCTGACTTGTTTAAATGCGACAACGCTTTCATTGTGGCGTACCTATGCGTTTCCTACGCTTTTTCAGTTGAACGCTGGAGCCGGGACGTACGTAACGTACTCTCTCTGGCAGGACTATAAGGTTGCAAACAGAGTGGAAGCGAAGCCGAAGACGAAGATGAAGACGAAGCCGAAGACGAAAAACAGTGCGGTAGTAAACATATGAAAGTGATCACAGTGCAAGCAAAGACGGAGACGAAGATGAAGATGTTGCGCAAGCGGTCAGCTTGAAACAGTGCGGTACTGTTTACAAAGACAAATCGCTTGCTGTGATGAGTTGTTTACAATTTATTTAACTGTTTGCAATTGTGAAAAAACGCGTTTTTTAAGAAATTGGATAAATTTTTGGTAAAATGTAATCACACGTATTAATTGGCATTCTTGTATATTCGAAAAATTTCTGTCCGTCTTGCCGTAACACATAATACAAGTGGCGAAATTCTCCAAAAGTTGTCCTATGCAAATTATTTCATGAATTGCTGTTTTTTCTTTATTTTCTTTTAATTTTATCTAACAAAAAGGGTTTTATTTAGAAACAAATCTTCATATCATTCATCTTCCACTATGTACACTCGCCAGCTTGCCCGCAACGCAAGCAATTCGTCTTCGGCTTCGTCTTCATCTTCGTCTTCGGCTTCGCTTCCACTCTGTTTGCAACCTAAGGCTCATACAGCTCATCGTTCCATTGTTTGAGGTATTCGCCGTCGCCAACGCACACAGGCCGGTAAATCTTCGTCCTGTCCTCGTTTACGCCAGCAATTGTACCCTCTTTTAGTAAATTATCTTATCCAACATCAGATTAAAGAAATCACAAGAATGGGAGTCATCTTTTCTGAAACCTCGTTTGGTACCAAACGGCTCGGAGAGGTCTTTCTCAGTTCAGACGGAGCTGTTGGAATTGCTGACCGTCCGTTCACACCGACGTATCAGTTTCGCAAATAAATACGTAATTCAGACATCGTGGCGTATATTCAACATCCTTTCGTGCCGCCGAAAGAGGCTTTGATGTCAACAAATAGATGGTGAGCGTTGACCCTTTTCTCGTTTATATTCTTAAAAATTTGGTGTATGGTAAATACCAGAGCTGGGCGATAAGGATTACGATTACTAAACGATTAGGATTGCAGTAATCCCAACAAGCTAAAAACACAAGATTACGATTACAGTAATCCTTTATCGAACGAACTTAGAATACGATTACAGTAATCGTAATTTAAAAAAAGTTAAAATAACGATTACTGTAATCGTAATCCAAGTTCGTTCAATGAACGATTACTTTAATTGTAATCCTGTATTATTTTATTTGCGGGTTATACAAAGTTTATTTAACTACTTTACTTATTAACTACTTTACTTATTATGTTTTTTTTTATTTTAATATTAGTTTCATTTATTTGTCTGTTTTTTTTTAAGATAAATACATATTATCCTCATATTATCGTTAAGCGCGCATTTATATTTCGCAAATTTATAGAATAACTTCATTTAAGATTACTCAAAAATTGTAATTAGAAAAATTTTAAATTTAAAATTATTGCATTCGTTCATCGAACGAACTTAGATTACGATTACAGTAATTGTAATTTTAAAAAAGTTGAAATTACGATTCTTCTTCTTCTACTTTATTGGCGCTGTAACCGCCTAAGCGATTTTGGCCGAGTCCAAAACAGCACGCCAGTCATTTCTCTTCTGTGCTAACTGACGCCAATTGAAAATGCCAAGCGAAGCCAAGTCCTTCTCCACCTGGTCTTTCCAACGCAGAGGAGGCCTCCCTCTTCCTCTGTTACCAGCATCGCGACCCGCGTTGAATATTTTCAGAGCAGGAGCGTTTTTGTCCATTCGAACGACATGGCCAAGCCAGCGGAGCCGCTGAATTTTAATTCGCTGCACTATGTCTATATCGTTGTAAAGCTCATACAGCTCATCGTTAAATCGTCTGCGATATTCGCCATCACCAACGCGTAAAGGTCCGTAAATCTTTCGCAGAATCTTTCTATCGAAAACTCCAAGAGGCGCCTCATCAGATGCTTTCATTGTCCATGCCTCCGCGCCATACACCAGCACAGGCATGATGAGTGACTTATAGAGTGTGATCTTTGTACGACGAGAGAGGACTTTACTTCTTAATTGCCTACTCAGCCCAAAGTAGCACTTGTTGGCAAGAGTGATTCGCCGTTGGGTTTCAAGGCTGACATTATTATTGGAGTTAATGCTGGTTCCCAAATAAACGAAGTCGTCTACTTTTCCAAACTTGTAACTGTCAACAGTGACGTGGGTGCCAAGACGCGTATGCTCTGACTGTTTGCGTGATGACAGGAGATACTTCGTTTTGTCCTCGTTCACCACCAGACCCATTCGCTTTGCTTCTCTATCCAATCCCGAGAAGGCAGAACAGACGTAGCCCTTGTTTTTACCGATAATATCGATGTCGTCGGCATACGCCAGCATTGTACGCTCTTATAAAGTATTGTGCCTGAGCGGTTCAGTTCTGCGGCTCTTATTATCTTCTCCAACATCAAATTAAAGAAATCACACGAAAGGGAGTCCCCTTGTCTGAAACCTCGTGTGGTATCAAACGGCTCGGAGACGGCCTTCCCGATTCTGGCGGAGATGGTGGTATTGCTCGACGTCATTTTACACAGCCGTATTAGTTGGCAAACCTCCGAGTGTATTTCTGCCATGAAAAACAGCTTCTCAGAAAAATACAGTCGCCGTTCCGCTTTGTGTGACAACATCAAGGCGCATACCACAAGTCGGAGGAGAAGCTCGGCCAAACACTAACATATGTGTAAGCGCCAATCTATTATTATTATTATTAGTTTCACGGGGATACCAAATTCAGACATCGCGACATAAAGGCAACTTCTCTTCGTGCTATCGAAAGCGGCTTTTAAATCGACAAATAGATGGTGTGTGTCGATCCTGTTCTCGCGGGTCTTTTCCAAGATTTGGCGTATTGTGAATACCTGATCTGTGGTGGATTTTCCAGGCCTAAAGCCACACTAATAAGGTCCAATCAGCTCGTTGACGGTGGGTTTCAGTCTTTCGCACAATACGCTCGATAAGACCTTATAACCTATGCTTAGAAGGCTGATTCCGCGGTAGTTTTGGCGCGCATGGCGGCGTCGCCTTTCTTGTGGATTTGGCAGAGCACACTTAAATTCCAGTCGTCGGGCATGCGTTCATCTGACCATATTCTGCATATGAGCTGATGCATGCACCTCATCAGCTCCTCGCCGCCGTACTTGAATAGCTCGGCTTTCAGCGCTGCTGCCATTCAGTAGGTTGTAAAAGTGTTCCCTCTACAATTTAAGTATATTCTGGACATCGGTCACTAGGTCGCCATTGTTTCTTACAAGAGTTCGCCCCGGTCTTGAAACCTTCCGTAAGTCGCCTAACCCTCTGATAGAATTTTCGGGCGTTCTTCCTGTCGGCCAGCATCTCAAGCTCTTCGCACTCACGTATTTCGGCCTCTCTCTTCTTATTCCGGCAAATACGTCTCGCTTGCTTCTTCGTTTCCCTATAATGGTCCCACATGGCTTGCGTTGCGCCCGATCGCAGCGTGGCAGGTGGCATCTTTTTCTCTGCGGCTTATTGACATTCCTCATCATACCAGTTGTTCTTTCGGGCTCGCTGAAATCCAACTACTTCCTCGGCGGCGGTATTTAATATCGGCAAATGTGGTTCCACTGCTCGCGTATGTCGGATTGTTGAAGAGTGCTCTCAGGGAGCAGGTGTGTGAGTCGAGTGGCGTATAAATTTGCCGTCGGTTGTGATTGCAGATTTTTGACCTTAAGCTTTCCTTGCATTGTTGGGTGCACGTTTTTGCTGCACCCGCGTATCTTGGCTACAACAAGATAGTGGTCCGAGTCGATGTTTGGAGTGTACGTACGTCTAAAACGCTTGAAGCATGCCTTCCACAACATGATCTATTTGGTTTCTCGTTTTTCGATCTGGAGGCAGCCATGTACCTTGGTGAATGTCCTTATGCTGGAACCTAGTAATACATATTACCATGTTTCGGGCCCGGCGAAGTCGATCAACCTCAGTCCGTTATCGGACGTTTCGTCGTGGAGACTGAATTTTCCGACAGTGGCGCCAAAGATCCCTTCCTTGCCTACCTTGGCATTAAAATCGCCAAGCATGATTTTGACATCGTGTCGGGGGCAGCGCTCATATGTACGTTCCAAGCGCTCATAGAAGAGATCCTTGGACGCCTCATCCTTCTCTTCCGTCGGGGCAGAATCTATCTTTGATGCGGATTGTGGCTAGACGTTCGTCCACCGGAGTGAACGCCAGTACTCGGCGACGGAGTCTCTCTCCTACCACGAATCCAACACCGAATTTGCGCTCCTTTACGTGGCAACTGTAGTAGACGTCTCAAGGCTTCACGCTTACTTTTCCTTGCCCAGTCCATCGCATTTCTTGGACGGCGGTGATGTCAGCCTTTGTCTTCCCGAGGACATCCACCAGCCAGGCAGAGGCACCTTCCCCATTAAGGTTCCGGATATTCCAGGTGCATACCCTTAAATGATAGTCCTTTATACGTTTGCCGTGGTCTTCGTCATAAAATGGGGGTCTCATCCGAGGCTGTTTTTTTCTTTTCATTGGGCGGGGTTTTAATATGGCGGGACCCAAACCCAGCGCACGCGAAGTTTTACGCCTTCTCACTTTAGCTCGCTCCCAAACGGGTGTTTGGTTGCCACCCAGAGGGGTGTTTGGTTGCCACCCAGAGGATGCGTGGATATAAATATCCGGACGTTGTGAGCTGCGATTTGAACCGTACGCACAAGAATCGCTTCTAGCCACTCCCAGGTGAATGGCAGTCAAAAGTTTTCCATTTCTGCTCACGGAACCATCCGAAATTACGATTACTGTAATCATATTCTAAGATGCCTTCGATGAACGATTACCGCAATCCGAATTTAATAATTTTTAAAATTGGGATTAAAGTAATCGTAATCCTAGATGCAACTGATTACACATGTAATCCTTATCGCCCAGCTCTGGTAAATACCTGGCTGTCAAACTATCGATACTATCGATGGTTTTACTTTTTTCAATTATCGATTGATAGTCGGACTATCGACTAGCGTTGTATTTTTTCACCGCAAAGTTCTTGGAATTAGAAATTTTCAGAAAGTTAATTTTATTAGTTCTTGAAAAGCGGTGTCATGCTTCCGCAGGTATGGATTTTGAAAGTAAGTAATAATTCCCAATGACACCAGTGATATTTGGAGCTCTAGACTAGATATTTAAATCTCCGTTGAAAATAATATATAAAAATATAAAATGGGGCACCAAGCTAAATTCGAGTGCTTCTGTTAGGCCACAAAATATGCTACCACTTAAAAAATACAATTATCATCTATGTCCGACGATTTTGTATACCACTGTGTCACAGTTTAAGTTTTTTCTTTCTTCGGCTTATGCCGACGTGTTCGTGAAAGGGTTAAAATTAATATCCACATGAAGTTTAAAAATTAAAACCTGTAAAACTTAATAAAAAACAACGATCTAAATTAGAATTGTTTTAAAGAAATTTATATAATAAATGAAAATATAAAAAAAAATTTTCTATTATATTAAATATATGTTAAAAGTAGTTTAGCCAGTATAGGCTTAGATGGATCAGTGTGGATTTCGATACGATCGACGACGATAATTTAAACTACCATCGACCATCGATAGTTTGACAGCTCTAAGGTATAAAGTCACACCGGTCAATCATTTCGTTAACGGTGGTCTTCAATTTTTCAAACAATACGCTCGATAAGACCTTGCTAAAACCTATTCTTGGAAGGTGGTTTCCGCGGTAGTTGCCGCGTATGGGGGCCCCCTTTCTTGTATTGGGCAGAGAATACTTAAATTTCAGTCGTCGGGGATGCGTTCATCTGACCCTGGTGTGCATAAAAGTTGATCCATGCACCTTATCAGATCCTGCCGCCGTACTCAAATAGCTCAGCTGGCTGGCTGTCAGCTCCAGCAGCTTTGTTGTTTTTCAGCCCCGAAATTCCTATTCGGACCTCGTCATAGTAACTCTCAGAAAAAATGCCCGAATATTCCCTGTCTGCCAGAACTTCAAGATCTTCGACCTCACGTATTTCGGCCTCTCTCTTATTGCTGCCCTCTACAGCTCCCTATACCAATAACGCACACCGCCCGATCTCAGCATGGCCCCGTAAGCGGCAACTTTTTTCTCTGCAGCTTCGTAACATTTCCCGTTGTGCCAGTTGTTCTTTCGAGTTCGCTGAAATCCGACTGCATCTATGACGGCGGTACGTGATTAGCGGGAAATGTGGTTCCACTGCTCGTATATATCGATTTGTAGAAGAATGTCCTCTGAGCTCTGAGTACCTGCCCTCTGTCTCTTGTGATTGCAGCTTTTCGGCGATGAGCTTTCCTTGCATTGCTAGACGCACATTTTTTTTTTTGTACGAACGTCTAAACCACTGAAGGCGTGCCTTCTGTCTATCACTACATAATCAATTTGATTTCTCGTTTTTCGATCTACAGACAACCATATAGCTTAATGGATATTTTTATGCTGTAAAATAGTATTGCATGCTACCATTTTCGGGCCCCGGCGAAGTCAATCAGCCTCACGCCGTTATCGGACGTTTCGCTGTGGAGGCTGAGTTTTCCGACAGTGGCGTTAAATATCACTCCCTTTTCCACCTCGGCATTTAATTTGCCAAGAAAGATTTAAATATAGTGACGGGGCAGCTCAAGGATATCTTCTTATAGCGCTTTTCGTTGCAACACCGAATTTCGCTCCTTTACATGGCAGCTGTAGTAAACGTCACAAGGTTCCACATGTTTATTGCCTTCTCCCGACTATCACATTCCTTGGATGACGAAAATGTCAGCTTTTGTATTCACGGGAACATCAACCATGCAGGCGGAGGAACCTTTCCCATACAGGGTCCCGTCTTTATTGTTATTTTTCATTTGAAGTGGTTTTCATGTGGCGGGTTCCAAACCCAGCTCACAACCCACTTGCAGCCGCACCTACTGGTGAACAGACGCTGCAGACTTCTGTGGGTCTTTTAACCAAATAAGTCGGAGTGGCCCCACCGAAGCTCCCTCAATTTCTGCCGTGCCCCAAGGCTGCACTCGAATTGATGACCGCATTTCGCACAAGGATTTCTCATGTTGCCCAGAGTGCGCGAACGGAATTCAAAATAGCCTCACAACTGTAACTGCATACCCAGAAAAATGACTATACCGCATTGCACCTTGCATTATTATACGTATTCGTTAATTCATTTCAGGGTAAGTATGGTTGCTTTTTAAAATGGTACGTAAAAGTTTCGCCAATGTTGTAAAAAGGCGAAAAATGTGAACACACATGGTGTTTGCTTGGTGAATTCACACACATCACCTAAGTTTCATAAATTGACATTAACACCATTCAAGTTTCCTCTTTTTAGAACTGAACAACTTACTTAGCTATAGACTCTTTATTACGCAAAGCTACGGAAAACCTTTTTTTTTAACCGTCAAGATTATGGTACTTTCATTATTCGATTCTTGTTTTACTGGACAAGACTTACAAGAAAAACACTACTTCCCAGTTAATTTGGAGTGTCGCACAGTATATCAATGTAGTGTTTGCGAATATATCGTCGCTACCATGTCAAACTATCGAGTGTGCCAAAATGCTTTTTTATATACGATACCTTGCGCTTGTGTTTAGAATGATACGTGTAAAGTTATCTGGCAACCCTTGACGACGAGGCATGTCTGCAAGAGAGTGGCAGCAGTAGGAAGTCGGTAAACGTCAGCGAGAGAGACTGGTCGTGTGCGGAAGCCACTACGAATATTTGCTTATCAATCAATTTAATTAATTTTTCTATTTTCTAAAACTAAATTACTTAAATAAACCTAATTTTACTGAGTACAACTTCAGTGTTGTGAGTACATGTGTTTTGCTTGTCTCATAAAACGGCCATCCCGACATACGTAAGTTGGAAAATCGTCGAATTTCTAGTCTTCTTAGAAGCAGAGGATACTGGCTTTTACAAAGTGTCGAATCCCACACTTTTTAGCAATAACAACATTTCTTACAATAGTTACTTTTCTCTAATTAAAGTACCGATTTTCACATTCGATACTTTGACATGGTAGCGAAGATATGCAGGCTTTAGGGTGCCTACTCCACGAAGATTTTCAGTTCACTTATTAGATAGTTTTATAATCAGAGATACCCAATGGCGACTCGTGTTTTATAGTTGAGCGGGGGTGTGGTGCACCTTATACCTAATAATGGATAAAACGAGTTCCGTTTTACCAGTCTGCAGCTCGCAGTCCGGCTTTCTTACCGGCGATAAAGAGTAGAGCACAAAATGAGCCACTATGAAGCTCTTACCATGCATAGACTTTGTTTCCTAAAATCATCTTATCTATGCGCACTTGACATGTATTTCTCCACAGTAAAATCTTAAGGGCATTTCCACCAAAACGCTCGTGAACCCTTAACCACTTTAATGGATGGGCGATTATGGAAATGGCGTTAAAGCGTGAGGAATTCTCTATGCCATGTCACCTTCTGATGAAATGCGGGAGCGATCCCGCGGAGATGGCTTTTTAAGCCATTCAACGAAGTAAATTGATTTATAGTGCGCTATCTCAACGACTGTTATACAAACATCTACTACCGCTCCAATCCACAAGAAAGACGACCCCGCCATTCGGGCCAACTACCGTGAGATCAGCCTTCCAACCATAGGTCACAAGGCCTTATCGATCGTATTGTGTGAAAGACTGAAACCCATCGTCAACTAAATATGAGGCCTTATCAGCGTGGCTGTAGACCTGGCAATTCCACCATAGACTAGGTATTCACAATGCGCTAAATCTTGGAAAATACTCGCGAAAAAAGGATCGACTTGAGAGCCGCTTTCGATAGCACTAAAAGGAGTTGCCTATACGCCGCGATGTCTGAATTTGGCATCCCCTCGAAACTGATACGGCAGTGTAAAATGACGTTGAGCAATACCACCGGCCCCGTCATAATTGGGAAAGACCTCTCTGCGCCGTTTGCTACCAAACGGGGTTTCAGACAGGGCGACTCCCTTTTTTACGAGAGCTTGACATTTCTGGCGTACGCTGCACTGTGTTCTGTTTTGGGAAAAAATGGACAAAATCAAATATCTCCCGATCCAAACCAGATAGAGACACAAACTAAACGGCATTATAGAAATACTGGCGAATACGGGAAAGTTATTCAGATTTTTCAAAAACAGTTTCTCGACCTTGAATTTCAAGGTCAAAGTTCGACTAAAAAAAATGTATATATAAAAGCAAATATCTAGCGATCGAAAATTAATAGAGACCTAAATGAAATAGTATTTTAAACTCCAATTATTGCTGAAAAGAGCCAAACTTTTTCGATTCGTCAAAAACAAATTCCCTATCGTGAATTCCGAGGTCAGTGGTCAACCAAAAAAAAAGTTTTTTCTGATTTAAACATACCTAAATGTTTTTTAAATCGTTTTATGCGATATACATACATATAAATGCAAATATGTATGTGTGGTGGGTCATATCTATATCCCCGCAGGGAAAGCTACTAGTTGTGAACTAGAATTCTACCAGTTTACGTTTCAGCCCAACTAGTTCACGTTCTATCCTTTTTCAATGTTAGCGACTGGTATTTTTAACATTGCAATGTCCTACGAGATGTCAATTGTCAGGCTATGCATCAGCATCTACTAGTAGAAATACTAGTAGCATCATACAAGTTGATGAGATAGTCTGCCAATTCATCCCCTATGAAAAGCATTAGTATGCCTTTCTGCTCGCGGCGCTCCAACAGACGCAATAGCCGACAGAGCAAAGCACTCGCGTGGTATGCCTGAGGTACCAGGTTCAAGCCTGGGCGCAGGGAAATTTTTTTTATTTTATTTTTTATAATATTTTTTTATTTATATTTTTTAAAAATTTAAATTTAATTTAAAAAAATATTTTTTTTAATCTATTTTTTTATGGCACAAGTATTTCTTCCCATAAATTTGTTTCTTTGTTTTTGTAATGCAACTAGATTTTTAAGTTTGTTATTTATATTTAAATTGAAATAATTATTCCTACTTACATTGATCTGAATTTAAAAATCTTAACCACCTCCAAGCGGCCTCGAACCTGCGATCCCAGAACCAGAACCAGTAGTCTTCACGTGACACCACAGCCGACATTTGTAAGAAAAGCAATTAATTACGTTTTATTTTAGGCTTTGGCAATTCAAGGCAGATGTCGCTGAACGCTTAAGTTCTTCGTAAATGTCGAACTGGTAGGCACATACTAGTTTATGAAATAGTACTTTTTCTAGCTGGTTTGGGGTTTCACCGCAGGGATATTTTTAGATACACAATATCACATGTATATATAGTGAAAATTCGTCCTTGTCCACATTTGTGTGTGCGTGTGGATGTTTGTGTGTAAGTGTGTGTGTGTAGTAATTTAGTGACTATCTACATACAAAACGTTAATATAGGGGATTATCTTAATCAACAATATATTTCTATGCTTCCGTTTTCAACACCATCAGCATCATGGTTTGTAGTAGCTCTGTAAAACATAAATCAATTCATAAACTATAATAACATGAATTCTGCGTGAATTTCATAAGATTTAAATATATTACCTCATGAAAATTCCTTGAACTTCTTCTGGAACATTTATAGTTTCTTTACGGAATTTCAAATGATTTTCTAGGTATAACAGTGATATTTTAGGATCCGATAAGTATATATCTCGATTAAATACATCTAAAATTCAAGTGCGCTCTGCCCAATCCACAAGAAAGGCGACCCCGCCATGCGTGCCAACTACCGTGGAATCAGCCTTCTAAGCATAGGTCTTCCGCGAGAAAAGGATCGACGCTTACCACCTATTTGTCGACTTTAAAGGTGCTTTCGACAGCACTAAAAGGTGTTGCCTATACGCCGCTTTGTCTGAATTTGGGATCCCCGCCAAACTGATACGAAACTGAT
>NW_023458563.1:16032142-16048366 GCF_013731165.1 Rhagoletis pomonella
TTAGTGAATAAAAAAAAATCATTAGATGAGGTCAGTTCTTTGAACTGAGATTGCACAAATATATTTAGTCATTAAAATTTAATCTTTAGTTCTTCCATTTCCATTGCTGTTTTTAAGATTCGAAATATAACAGTATTATTGTTCACTAGTAGCTTTGAAACATCGATGTTTTTTTTTTAATTTGAGAATTAGGCTATTTAGCTTTTTCCTTTGTAAATTTTTGCTTGGGAATAAATTCTATCAAATAAAAAATGCTTATAACAATACCGAGTTTTTTTTTATATATTTAAATCGAATATAATAAATTATAATGCTTTGTCCCTTCAAGGGCTCGATATCAAAAATTACTTATGTATAAATAAGGTACGTTTTTGAAGTATTTTAAAAATTATTAAGATTTTTTCTGATGCATGAGTAATTAATTTGAATACAACAAATTATTTATAGTGATTTTGTCCCTTCAAGAGCTCGATATCAAAAATTACTTATATGTATATAAATAAGGCACGTTTTTGAAGTATTTTAAAAATTATTAATATTTTTGCTGAGGAATATAAACGATCTAAAATCTTCGTTTTCAGGGAGCAGCGTCTGTCAACGTTGCCGGAATACATAAACATTTTTTTGCCACTTCTTTTAGTGGGCTCATGTCATCATCAGTGTTCATCTAAAAAAAAAAGAAAATATCAGTAAATTATGTATTTTCTGTTACATTTATTACAACACAAACAATACCTTCCAGTAGATGAGTGGATCCTCGTGCTCTGGCAGATAACATTTTTCCAAATATTGCCTTAAAATGATTATTGCATCTGCTCTGCTGGTTTTTGGTTTACTTAAAATTTTTGACATCAGAAAGGAAAATTTTGATTTCGATGAATCGTCTATTGGAGTATGCGGTGGAGTTAGAAGTTGATGCGAATTTTTGGCTATTGTGGCGTGTATTTCCTGCTCTAGCGCTTTGACAGATTGGTCAGCATTGGATGAGCCGTTAAAAGCATCTTTTTTGAATCTGCGATCTATAATTGTTGCTATCCTTGAAACCGTTCTGTTTTCGTATGTTGAAAACCGTACTGGCAGCCTTTTTTAGTTCACGGCTCATTCTTCGTAAGTTTTGTTGTAGTTCGTATATTAGTGGAATAATAAACGAATGGTCGCATATTTGCTTCCGGATGTTTGTAAAGTTGCATCGTAAAAAAGGGAAAGAATTCTCGACATTTCTTGTAATACTTCAATTTCATCGGCATTCAAGGGTTAAGGGGCTTTTTGAGTTGTGAGTACTATAGAGGATAAAGGTTCGGATAAAAGTAAAATACGTTTCATCATTAAATATGAACTATTCCATCGAGTTGGGACTTCTTGTATAAGTCCATAAACTGTTTCAGTCGTTTGGGACTGTTTCAGTTTTTCATTGGCCACACTACTCGACTTAAAGAAATCCACAATTCGCTTACATTTAGAAAACACGTCGGTAAAGCTAGGAAGTCGAAGAATTTCTTGAACTAAAAGATTTATTGTATGTGCAAAGCACGGAAAATTTCTGAGTTCTAAATCACACGCTCTTTTGATTGTAGCATCGTTGTCAGTAACTATTGCAATCACTTTTTTAGTTATATCCCATTCATATAAAATCATTTTAAGTATATCTGCCATATTGTTAGCTGTGTGATCAGTGGTACCTCTAATATTCTGGTCAGAACAGCAGCCGGATTCCAACTTTCGCTATAGCTAAAAATCCATCGCCCAAAAATGCTAAATGAATTTTAGCAATTTTTAGCGAATTTCGAGATTCTATCTTAAAAAGGCATCCTTAAAAATCTCCATTTTTGATTCATTTTAGGGCAGATTTTAGCGATGAACAAAATGAACCGGATAAAGTGAGTGAACTGTTTTGACAGCTAACGTAGCTAAAATTGCGATTCCAGCGTATTTTGCATGGCTATAAATCTCGATTTTTCGCTTAAACTAGTTAGAAATTGGCGACTAGCAATAATTGCTGCTAAAAAAATTTATCAACAAATCACAGCTAATTTTCATCTTGTTAATCGGTTAAACTACTGAACTAT
Source organism: Rhagoletis pomonella (assembly GCF_013731165.1). Taxonomy (NCBI): domain Eukaryota; kingdom Metazoa; phylum Arthropoda; class Insecta; order Diptera; family Tephritidae; genus Rhagoletis; species Rhagoletis pomonella. The sequence goes on from NW_023458563.1 coordinate 16,034,209, forward strand.
ATAGAAAAAACTTTGTAATTAAACGGAAAAATGGAAAACTGCAACAGAAAAGTGACATAAGAACAACAATTTATGCTTCTGCAATATTTTGAAGAGCTTTTTTGAAAAAAGAAAATGTAGATGTTCTCTTAAATCAATTAAATATGGATATAATGAAATTCGCAAATTAAAAAAAAAAATTCCTGCGTGTTGTCTGGCAGACATGCCTTGAGCAGGGATTGCTATTATACTGTCTTTATAAAACACTTAACTCTCCTCTAATATTATCTATAATAAAAAAGATAATGCTGTTATGTGACACATTACTTAAAAGTCTAGCCCACTGACCGCTGGTAACTTCCTGAAAGGGATACGGACTTTCTTGCTTTTTTGCTTAATCTTTGCGAATATTTATTATAGACATATGTAATATAATATATATAGTTATTGTATACATAATTTACAATAAGAACATTAAAATTCATATACATATGTACGAATATCATAGTTGTATTATAAGGTCGTAAGACTGTAACAAATAAATAAATAAATAAATAAATAAATAAATAAAGAAAGAAATATTGTATTTTCCTTACGTTTTTATGCAAACTATAAAAGTGTTAGGGTCGTTAACTTATCTATTAAGGATTTAACTTTACTTTAAAATAGATAAGTTTACAGCTCCGAATAGCTTTTTGTGTTAAAGGCCCCATGGTTGATACCATCATGCTGGCGCCTTCAAGTGTTGGTGCCAGCCGATTGCCCGTGTATGTCCTTGTGGTGTGATTGTACCTGCTGCTGGTGCGACATCAAAAACGATTTCAAAATTTTATGATTGTACCAGCATTCTGGTATCGCGAATGGTAAAATTAGCTCTTTTTTAAGTATTTTACCGAAAATTTCTTGCACTATATGAGTCAAAGCCGTGTTTGTGGAAAAATTATGCGATTTCGGCTCTAATCATTTCGGTCTTTTTGGAACCTCATTTGTAAAGAAATAAATATAGTACCAGCAAGCTGGTATGCTATATGCTTCGAGCCCGATGGTACAATCACTTGGTGGTGCCTGCAAGCTTGTGTCGTGTATTTGCCCTTTTGTATATACATGTGTATATGTAAGTAAAAAAATTTAGCTACCATTTTTAGCCACAACGAATTTTTCTTTAGCTCCTTTTAGTCCTTTTTTAAAAGGAATTTGGCTACCACTTAAAATAATTCGCGGCAGCACTGGTGCTGACGCCGCACTTCCCCTAATACGCGCATAACCTGTGCGGGTAATTGAACTCGCATGCAAAAGCAATCGAACATGCGTTAGCATAATTGAATCTATGGGAAGCGCAGCGTCAGCAGTTAATTCAGCCGGTTAGACAGTAAGTCATAGTAATAAGAAATAGCATTCAATTTTGGACAGCGAGAGCAGATGGTAAATATACTTGTACAAAGCTAACTCTTATCTTTTATATTACCAATAACTTCCCGGGGCCGCTGTGCGGCCCCCAACTTTAACTTTTTCGAGTTGACGGATGTGAGATCGATGACTGGCGCTCGAGCAGTGTGGGTCTCTGAGCAAGGGCCTTCTTAATTGTGGGGTCTTGTGAAAAGGATCCTCTTAACTACGAGAGTCCTTTTCAAGTGGTCGTGACAAGTGATGAACAGTGTTGTGATAAGTTGAAGTATTGAATGTGAAGGTGCATATAAAATGTATGGCTTGTAGATCCACATAACAAAATATTTTGAAACCGTTGACTACCTTTGGGTGTCCACCGGTTTAAAACATTAGCTTAACTCTGCGATCCATAAGTCCAGGGGCGCTCCAGGGTATAAGGGGTGAAACCAAAGAAGTTAATGAAAATCAAATAGTGAACTAAATAATTTATGGATCGTCCATCCAAATAACTCAGTATCCTTGAAGCCGCGATTTACCACCTTCGGGGGATCCTTCGGGTTTAATTCAGCGATTGCTTTCGGGACCCTCCAGAGTATAAAAGCTCCTCTTCCTAGGAGAGGTAAATTTGAGGAAAACAATAAAAAATCTAATATTGAAAGAAATTAAAGGCTCTAATAGCCGAGTGACAAATTGTCGCTTAGACCTGTGACCCCGAATGAACCTCAGGCTAAAGTTATAAATTACTACGTCCAATCCTGCGTGTCCTTAGCGACCGAACCAGAAATTCAATGATAATAAGTGGGCCTGTGACTCCGAAGACCCCAGGGTACACTAATAAATAGTATTCAAAGTGAAAATTAAAATAAATTGATACCGTCTACGACTCCTCAGTTACAATACTGAATATCCTGACACAATCACATGGCTGGGTGAGTCCCTGACCCTATACTCCTAGGTATATACTCACCACATCGAAGGCTAATTGGTTAAAATACCTTGTTTATACAGCCTTGGGTATACAGCAGAACACACTGGAAACTGCTACTTCGATTTCTGCGGCATTTCCGGCATACACATAAAAATACACTGGAAATGGCAATAGGTACAAGATTATGTTGTTAAGTAAGTTGTGGCTTAGGTTGCCTTCAATGTGATTGTTGGCGACCAAAAAGGATGACACAGCCCATCCTTACCGAAACTCTAACGCCGTATACATAACAACATGGTAAAGGTTTCACAAATCTAATCGCAGCTCCTTTCTTAACTTTGTTTTGCAGGTAACTCTGAAATCGTAAGAAAGAAACCAACCTCCAACTCAAATTGAGACAGATTTTTTTTTTTAACAAAAAACTGATTGCACATAAGTAAATACATCCACAGTACGAGGACAAATATCCGAAACAAACAGAAATTAGTAACCGTGCAAAACAAAAAATACTATTCTTGCTGACATTACCCGTATAAAAGTTGCAAATTGCAGCAAAAAAAAAAAAATTTATAAAAAAAACGGGCATATTTGAAAAAAAAAACGTCTAACGGGAACTGAAAAAAGTGGGCTAGGATTGGAAGCTCGATTAGCACGAATAGAATCAAGCAGCGCAATCCTAGATCAAAACTTTACCAGCATTGACGGGAGGCTAGACAGTGTAGAATAATCAAATAATGTGGCTCAACGACTGTGTCAAAGAGCTGCAAATTTTTGAGGGAAATCCAGTTAAATATGTTACATGGATACATAATGTCGAAGGCATCCTTTCCGATTACGAAGTGATCAAAGAAAAACCTTTGTATAGGGCTATCCTTTCTGGCGTGAAATAACACAAACGGCAATGACGCAAAATTTGGTTTATTTCACTTTTAAATGGGAAATAATACCAAAATCTGAGTTTTGCCTTATTTGCCATTGCTTATTTATACTGTTTGTAACAAAAACAGTTTACTGACAGAAGGAAAAAGAACCTTGTTTATTCCAAAATACAATTAAACAAATATTTTTACTTGTGAAAAGTCTATCTAAATATAGGGAAAGCGTCGTCTTTAATAACTGCTCGGCAAATTGGACATAGCGCTTTTGCATTAATTTTGTCAGCATGCTTTTTAATATGTTGAAAATATTGCTTGAAAACCTTAAAATCTTTGCATGGAACCATGGCGCAATAAACAGGTGAAGTAATAAAACAGCTTTCTCGCTTTTTCTGCTCACATTTGGCTGCCATATAGGCAAAATTTAAAGGCAATTTTTCATATAAGGCAGTGTCAAAATCTTTCTTCTCGCTCTACTTACTTCACCTGGTATAATTCCGCCATGGCATGGAACAAACAAAAGTTGCCGTTCCTGTTCGCAGCATATGTATAACACAGAGAATATTGTTTTGAGTTTTATCTTCAGTTAAAAGTTCTGCATTATCATCACTTGCTATATCCGACCAGTGCATTTCGTTTACGAAGACGAAGCGAACATATGGTTAGAAGTAGTGATGTAAAAATATGTAAAATTTTACCTACTCTCAGACTAAATTTGAACGTATACTCGGAACAAGCGACGGGTGTTATAAAGGGCGTAATAAACAGGTGAAGTAATTAAACAGCTTTCTCGCTTTATTTTCTAACATTCGGCTGCCTTATAGTCACAATTTATAGGCAAACTTCCAAATAAAGCAGTGTCAAAATCTTTCTTCTCACTCTAATATTACTTCACCTGGTATAATTCCATCATGGGTGGGGTGAATGCAATAACACCATACGCAATAATTATCATTACTTGGACATTAAAAAGCAGTTTCAGAAGTGAACTAGTGTCATTTTATTATTATTCCTTTTTCTAAACGGTTATAATGCCGCCAGTGCATAATTGCGAAAGGAGGGGAGGGGGCGGGGGACGCGAGCGCAAGCACGACGTCGAACGCGACGCCGCGCGGGGTGGCGCGCGAACGCGGACCGCCGCGACGCTGGGCACTTTCAAAATTGTAGACTTACAAGTCCGTCCATTTGACTTATTCATGTACTACTTTTTGTCAAATGTAATTGGGTGACTACCTACATATATGCACTATTTTGCTTTATTACTCAAATTGTTAATTTTAAAAGTTGGTCTTATTGCTCAACGAGAAATGAACTAAAGCAAAATTGTGTTATTTCACATTCAATTGGTAAATAACACAAATTTGCGTTATTGCCGTTTGTGTTATTTCACCCCCCCATTTCAGAAACCAAAAACACTTCCTGAGAATACAATAGTGCATACGAATGCACTGATGGAGTTGTTGTCCCCACAAATAATTTGTTGCAAAACCACCAGAGGCCGGCCATACCTCCTCGAGCCCGGACCAGTTATAATTGGACAAACAGAAGCGCTGGCCAAGAATACAACAGAGTGCCATACAATAAGTTCCAGGCTAATCAGGAGTCCAACACTTCGCCTCCAGGCAGACCCAAGGCTCCGAAACCTGCGGAGAAAATGGAAATCGATGGCAATCAGTCTAAGGAGGTAAACTACATGAATCGACCTGCAAGCAACAACGCATTTAAAAGAGAACCAGTGTCATCAATTGAAAGACTTCCAAAACAAAAAAGACTTTACAACATGGAAGCAAGTAACAGTCAGCCAGGAGAAGAAGAGGCTCAGCAGGTAAATTTTATGACGGACGGGTCACCAGCCTATTTCATATAAAGGGCGCTGCTTTGTATTCCAGCATACCCTACCTAACTTGCGTCACCAAAGACAATATTACCCTTAAGTTCTTTGTCGACACTGGGGCGAACAAAAATTTTGTGAATCCCAAACTAGCTCAACTCCGGTTGAACCACCCTTTTCAGTACAAACTGTTGCAGGTCCTGTTCCAATAAACAAAAAAAATAGTGTAAAATTTTTCCACAATACAGGTAATGATACTGTACTAACGTTTAATGCCCTACCGACGCTGACTTCTTTTGATGGCATAATAGGTGACGATACCCTGAAAGAATTGGGGGCTGTGATCGATAGGAAAAATCATACCTTGAAAATAGATCTAGATATTAAAATTCCACTCAAGAATAAAACCGTTGGGGGTATTAATTTTTCTGAAGAATCGATCCCGGAGGCAGTGTTGCCCGCTTAGAAATCTCTACTTAAAAAATATTCGCATCTCTTTGAGCCCCTGAGGGCAAAAAACTAACATTAATACGTCTGTCAGGGCCGAAATGAAACTACCACAGAAGATCCTATATATGCCACAAGCTATCCCTACCAAAGCCTTCTAGAGAAAAGCAATACAGGATGGTAGTGGACTTTAAAGGCCTAAATGCAATCACGCCATCAATGCAACATTAGCCAGCCTCGGCCACGCCAAGTACTTCACGACTATCGATCTGACGCCCGGGTTCCACCAAATAGTAAAGAAAGATGCCGACATCCCGATAACAGCATTTTCAACCATGAATGTGAAGTACGAATTTCTAAGACTTCCGTTAGGGCTGAGGAATGCGCCGGCCATATTTCAGCGCATGATAGACAACGGCTTTAAGGAGCATATTGGGAAAATATGCTACGTCTATATTAACGATATCATATTTGGAAAAGATTTAGACGAGCATATGAAAAACGTCGATATGGTATTCGAAAGGCTGGCAGACGCCAACGTCAGGGTAAACATAGAAAAAACAAAGTTGATGAGAACGGAGGTAAACTTCCTGGGGTATATAATAACCTCCGATGGTATAAAAGCAGACCCTTCAAAGATCCAGGCCGTGGAAGCTTTATTCCTCCCGGACGCTAAAAGAGTTGATACGTTTTCTTGGAATGTGATCGTATTATCGAAAATTCACCGAGATTATGCCAGGCGAAACCCTTAACCAACCTAGCGCGAGGGGAAAATGCGCGGATTAAGGCTAGTCAGTCGAGAAACGTTCGCATTAATCTGGATGCGGATGCTCTTCAGGCGTTTGAGGACCTAAAAAAATTGCTTATCTGCTCACAGATCCTTGCTTTTCCTGATTTGGGGAAATCATTTCAATCTTACAACTGATGCTTCAAACTATGCCATAGGAGGGGCGTTATCTCAAGCCGAACCCGGAAAAGATCGGCCCATCGCATATATATCGCATATGAAGAGATGGAAGGCCAGAATCGAAGAGTATAACCACGAATTGGTTTACACTCCAGGTAAATCAATTGTCGTGGCCGACGCTCTGTCAAGACTGCCGTGCCAGGCAAACCTTTTAAACAGCGCAGGGTCAACGGGTAAGGTAGATGGTGATGAAAGTGGAAGTCCGACCAGGGTAAACGCACAATTGAACAGCGCTTCAGCTTCAGAAATTAAAAGTGGTATGGCGACTGTCAATAGCGCGGCGCAAGATGCATCGGATCTAATTCCTCACGTCGGATGTTCCCTGAATGTATTTCGTAATCAAATAGTACTCAGAGAAGGTAATGCTTTAACATGCGTAGAAAACCCACATCCTGGCTTTACTCGACACTACATCACCCTGGATAGCATCGATAAACCGACAATAATAGAAGTACTAAAGGAACGAGTTAATCCGTCCCTCATAAACGGTATTAAAATCCCAGAAATCGTCTGCAACTGATACAAGAGGAATATTTAAAACATTTTCTCTTATATAAAATTAGGATAACTCAGCGGGTAGTTGAGGACGTGGCCAACGAAAACAGAATTTGCAAAATAGTGGAAGATGAACATTAGATGGCACACAGGAACGCCAGCACAGTGGTTGCATTTATATGGGGAGAGCGGCCAAAAATACTATTAATGGACATATCGAGATAAAATTTTTACCCTAAGGTCTGTTAAGAGTAAAAACTGTAATATGTAAAAGTGGGCGGGGTTGTACACGCCCACATACAGTCATGTGAAAAAGAATAGGCACACGACATTGCGACCAGTTTCGGCTATTTTTATTTTATTTTTTTGTTTCATTTCATTTCATTTCATTTCATTTATTATAAAATATAACATTAGCACAATAAGATCCCAATGATCTTTTATAGTACAACTGTTACTTATAATAAAGAATTAAAATATGTTAATGTTTAAAATTAAGTTATATATAAGACAAAAACAGGAACAACAAAAACTTACAAAACTCTATAGAGAATCACAATGGAGCATAAAGAAAAACATAAGAATAATGTATTGTATAACTTTGGATATGAAATAGCATTTTAACGAAAATAAGAATACAAACCACTCTTAAAGTTGCTTATGTTCAAACTATTATGAATGTGAGATGGAATCGAGTTCCAGTTGCGAATAGCATTAACAAAAGATAGTCCTGCAGATGTTAGATAATTATAGTTGGGCACGATCAATTCCGTTAGGCGCGCAGATTTCGGGAAAGACAATTTTTCAAACAGATAGCTAGGTTCCTTATCCATCATAAGGCGAAATAGAAAAATGCAATTTCTAGCCTTCAAGTATTAAAAAAAAAAATAACTAACAAAAACCACATAAGTCCAAATTTCAAACTTTGTAAAAAAGGTAGAAAAATTTAACAAAATTTTAAAACATCACAAACCTTTTTAATTATAACTTTTTTAAAAATCTGGGTGTGCAGTTTTATAGCCTATGGCAGCAGCCCATGGAAAATAAAGAACAAATTCTGGAAAAGTAATATTTCCCTAAAATGGCAAGTCGGATAAGGAAATTCGCATCTACCTGTGACACTTGCCTCACAAACAAGTACGATAGACATCCCGCGGTACCCCCTATAAAGGAAACGGCAATTCATAAATACCCATGCGAAATATTGCACGTTGATATTTTCGAAAACGAAAAATTTCTATCCCTAATTAGGGCTAAGACAAAAAAAAAACACGATCAGGTGCACACAGATGGAAAAGTTAAAAACGCTACAGATAAACAGAAACATATGTATGTATGTAAAAAAAGCATCTACAGCCCACTCAAAAATAGCAGGAAATGCTATATAAAAGAGGCATCTATAGCCCACTAAGAAATAGCAATAAATGGTAGTTATATATAAGAGACATCTATAGCCCACAAAAAAAAAATAAATTGCAAGAAATGCTATATAAAAGAGGCTTCTATGGCACATTAAAAAATACCAAGCAATGCATATACTATTGCAAAAATGCAACTCTTCTACCGCAAGACTTGATAAGCCCACAGAAATCGAAGCGGGCCATACATTATTTTTTTTTGTTTGCAAAAATTTCTAGCATACTTTGATTTGAGTTCAATATTATAGCCGAACTCTTGGATTATTTGGTCTGGTCAATACTAAGTTTACAGGCGCGGGGACGGCAAATACGATTGTTTATTAGGAAAAATTGTAAAAGCAACAAAGTCTAAGCGGTAGAAGTTATAGCACTATTTCGGAGATCACCACATCTCCTCATCAGACTTCTTTTTCTAGACTTCAGCAGGGATCGAACCTGCGAATTCGATGTTCAAAGTCAGAAGCGTTAACCACTGAGCTATGTACATCCCGTAAACTCTTGTTGCTAATTCATTTTCCTTATTCAACCAACTACTAACAAGTGCAGATGATTTGCCGCTATTTAAACTCGACAGCGTGGTAGTTGTTGTCAATCCTATACATCCATTTGCTTTTTTGTATAGTTTCAGGCAGGCTCTTCCTAAACTATGTATTTGTCAATGTTATTGTGGCTTGTTAACATTTTATTTTTAATATTTTTATTGAGCTTTGTACCACGATTGTTTATTAGGAAAAATTGAAAAAGCAACAAAGTCTAAGCGGTAGAAGTTATAGCACTATTTCGAAGATCACCACATCTCCTCATCAGACTTCTTTTTCTAGACTTCAGCAGGGATCGAACCTGCGAATTCGAAGTTAAAAGTGTTGGTTTTTGTTAATATTTGTATTATTAGAATGTTTAACTTTTAGGTGTGCTCGTCCTTAAGTTATTTGTTTTTGTTATTTTTAAGGACGAGCACACCTAAAAGTTAAACATTCTAATAATAGAAATATTAACAAAAACCAACAACCACATGATCAAGTGAATTGCAGCGGAATAGCTGCGCTTGATTGTAGTTGGCTTAGCAGAAGTGAAATAGTGGAAAATAAGCAACAAGAATTAACAAGACAAACTTAGCACAGTGCGTAGGCAACTGGCTGAGTCAGTGGTGATCGTCGCTTCGAATCCTACTGAAAGAAGTCTGATGAGGAAATGTGGTGATTTCCGAAATAGCTATCACTTCTACCATTTTTTCAAATTATTGTTGCTTTTCCACAATAAGTTTGCACTTAATACGGCCTCGAGCTCATAAAAATTGTTGAATATAACTATTAGTTAAGTAAAAAATTTTCAAACAAAAGCACTAACAGATACCGGCTCAGTGATGCCAGATTGTGGGTAATTTCCCTATTTGCGGGATATTTTGCAATGAAAATTATTAAAAGGGAATAAAGGGACATTTGAAATAAAAAAGGGATTTTCTTGTAACACAATTATCGATGCGTAATTGATCGAAGTTCAAGAATATTCGACTCTGTTACGTAATTAATCGTTCTGAAGTTGTAATGTGAGTAATATTATGTATAATTATTAAAAATTATAAGGGCAATTTTGCAATTTTCCTCACGTTAACCAATTCAAGCGCTGAGTAAGGAACGTAAAAAACTGAACAAATTATCAAATGAAATGCTAAATTGTACATGTATGCAGGCCCGTCGATAGGGTGGTGAGAAAGGGGTGAATCCCCCCGGGCCCGAGCTTCTTAAAGGGCCTAAAATATGTGCCTGTGCGATATACATACGTGTAGATTATAATTAGGTTTTTAAATGGCTTGTAGTCTGTTTTATGCAATAAGTAGCATGAATTCAGTAGACTTGCGATTTTACATACAATCAAAAGAAATTAAGAACATGATTCTTCCATTATTATTTAAGTCGGACGGGTTTCGTAAAAAAATTGTGTCATGTCTCCGATTCGCTTAAATTTTTTTTTTTGGTTCTATACATGAAATAAGCTAACACGTCTTCGAAGAATTTTTTTTTTTATTTTTTTCCTTCTTAGATATGATCTGTCCAATTTTGTACTTGTACTGTAATGAACTTCTTCAAATCGTTATATCTCGGGTTCTGCTCGTCGTAGAGTTATAAGATGGCCAAGGTTGTCCTAAAGCTAACTGAGCTATTAACAGTTGAACTTCTTGATGTTGATTTGCATAGTGAAGACCAGTAAATTAGGGATTTGAAATTATACCGTCGTATTCCTTGTTGAATTCTCTATAAAACAGTGGCCGTTTTCCAAGAACTATTCTTAAAATATTTTTCTTTATGACGAGATGGTGATGAAGTTGGCAAAATGCAGATTTTATTGCGGATTTGGGCAGAATATCGCTTCGTTAACAATATTCGTTCCACAAAGTTTTAAATCCATATAGATATTCTTGCAAAATCCACAATAAATTCTAAATTTTTGAACTTTGGTTTTAATATAGCCATGCCCATTTCTAGGAGTTTGACGTCGCCTTACAGAAAAATCTTGCCATGCAAATATTATACCTGGATAGGTATTCTAACGGAATCCGCAATATAATTGAAATTCTTGCAAAAACCCGATGTTTACACCTTGCTAAATATATCTTATCATAAGTTTTCGAAAACAAATTACAAAAATTTGTTGACTCAAAAAAAAAGCATCTCGTCATAAAAAAAAATAATTCTTGAAAAACGCCCAATTTTTTTAAATATGTTTTTTATAGAGAATTCAACAAGGAATACGATGGTATAATTTTAAATCTCTAATTTACTGGTCTTCACTATGCAAATCATATTCAAAAAGTTCAACTGTTAATAGCTAAGTTAGATTTGAGACAATCTTTACCACCTCATGTATAGAAATGTTAAGCCCATTTCTTTAGCTTTAAAACGACGTTAAGACGATTTGAAGTACTAAATGATTAGTCAGAACCACGAAAAAATGCAAATTTTGACTGACCGTGAAGAAAAAAATTTAAAAAAAATCCTCGAACGCGTGTTACCTTATTTCATGTATAGAACACATAAAAAAATTTGAAGCCAATCGAAAGTGTTATACCAAATTTGGTGTCCGATATGAAAAAGAATGTCATAATTATAGATATAGCTTTGAAAGTTTCTGTTGCTGTGCAGCAGTAGGTCGTTTCAGAAGTAATTTTCTGCGTAGAACTCGAGATCGATCTTAGAACTGCGCCAATATATTGAGGTTTTTCGCGGTTAAGTTGAAGGGAAAATCGTATGGCACCATTCGAGAGTGCATTTTGAGGGATAATAACAGTACTAGAAAAATACTTGAAATAATTCCAATAGATTTTTATTATTTAATCATAAAACCTTCTTCTTCGTTTACCTTCTTATTTTGCTTCTTTTGGCCCCATTCCTTTTTGAAATAATACGATTCTTAGGTTTTTTTTTATAGTTATAGTAGTAGATCCGACAAAGGCACGACCTTCACCCATCTGTTTAATGGATGAAATCTACTTTGTATGAAATTTAACGTGTTAGAAAATATTTCGCGAGTGGGTTAGATGAAAAAATCCTGACCAGGATATTTTTAATTAAATATTCAAAAATTATTATTATTTTTTAACTTTGCATTTGTTTAATGAACAAATTACAAATATACCAATCGAAAGCATAAAGCCTATAGAATGTGTTAAAGAGATGAGTGAAAATTACTAATATTACCTACCAGGTCATACATGCCAACCCGATAGGTAGGCCAGGAAAAAATATACAACCCAACGTTTTCACATTCTATAGGCTTAATACTTTCGATTGGTATATAATTTGTTCATTAAACAAATGAGCACAAAATTAAAAAAATAATAATAATTTTTGAATGTTTAATTAAAAATATCCTGGCCAGGATTTTTTCAGCCAACCCACTCGCGAAATATTTCCTAACGCGTTAGATTTCATACGAAGTAGATTTCATCCATTAAACAGATGGGTGAAGGTCGTGCCTTTGTCGGATCTTAGACTATTAGAAAAAATATAAATTTTGACTATGGGTCAATAGCACGTTGAATACATAGCTTGCAATCTTGCTTTCCAATGAGCCCTATCTCTAACTAAATAAAAAATAATTTTAACTGAAAACTCAATTAGTAAAAAATACTTACGTTACAAATTCAGCGCACGGAAAACCTTCGGAAAAGTATAGTCTGTTTTCTGGGTAAGGAGATCGGTCTTAATTTGTCGGTCTGTGTAATTAAGAGTATAGGAAACTGCTTTATTTTATTGTAAAGAAGGCCGAAAATGCTCTAAGAAAAGCAGATTTTTCCATTTTTTAGCCTGGTGGATTCCGCGCAAAAAAAACTTCTTGATGTACTGGACATTACATTAAGAAATGCTGCCGACTTTATTTTTATTAAGAAAGTTAATCACTGAATATTTTGTCGAAGACTTTTTTCTTAACATCAAAATAATACAAGGCAATGGAAGACAAGCAGGTATAATGCAATGGTGGTCCTTAAATATAAACAAACCTTAAGTTCATGTTGTGATATTTTAATTTTCATTAATTTAAAGGTGTCTCAGGATTAAGTGAATTTTCCTATTTGAGAGAAGGAGATTTGTGTTAATATTTATATTGTCTGATACCTCAGAATATGTATGACCCAGATATAATCAAAAATCGGCGAAACCTTGGTTTCGTTTTCGGCGATTTGGGCCATATGCTTTTAAATTAATACAATTTATATATAGGTGCCCGTGATTTTTTAGTCCCGGGTCCGAGTTTGCTCTCGACGGCCCTGAATGTATGTATGTATATAAAATAACGGTTGCTTTTGAATCAAAAAAAAGTCAGGTGCTTGAACTTTAAAGTCACCGAAAAATCATATTAGCTAACACAATACAAATAATAACTGTGATAGCTTTAAGAATTGCCAGTAAGTTTTCAATATTAAAAAACACAAATGTATGTATGTATGCATATACATTAAAGTGGTCCAAAAATGTATGTAAAAAAATAAGGTCGCATTTTTAATGCCGCCAGCCCCTAGGATTGTTCTATACCAAAAAAAAATATACCCCTATTTTTTTATTTTGAAATAAAAAAAAATTAGGGAGTGCTCAAAGCGCTCAAAGTTTTCAATTTATTTTAATTCTGGAAAATCAATATTTTTTTGATGGGAAAACTTTGTTTATCTTCAGGAGATTCCCGGTAATAATACCCAATTGCTCCTTTAACAATTTTTTCATGGTAACTATATCTTATAGGTCCTAGAGAATTCAATGGGGGGACCAATAAAACATCTTTAATCATAAAAAATGGTTAAATAAACAATTGGATATTAATATTTTAAGTCTCCTGAAGAAAACCACAGTTTTACGATTGAAAAATATTGATTACACTATGCGACAGTCAAAATCGGGATGGGATGAAACCAACGGGAAATGTTATATCGGTCAAAAACAAGTTATTCGTGCATCGATTTGAAGTTAGTAACTATCATATAGGGGAAATATTCTTGTCAAAATGAGATACCTTCAATTAATTGTGAATAAAAGCGAAACGCGTCCATCGATTTTCATGATCTATGTCTCATTTTGCTTAAAGGTTATGTGACTCTGCGTGAAAGTAATACGACTTGCCTTTTTTCCGTTTTAGATTTTTTATGAATTTAAAAAATAAAAAAATTTAATATTTTAGGCAAAAAATATTTTTTTTCTTCATACATTTATTTTTACCGGCAAAACTGTTGATTATATAGAAAAACATTATATGAACAGATTAAATTCAACAATTTTATAAGAATTGCTTACTAATTGCGTCTTAGCACGGTGCATAGGCAACTGGCTGAGTCAGTGGGATCGT
>NW_023458563.1:16048376-16068802 GCF_013731165.1 Rhagoletis pomonella
TTGTTGAATATAATTGTTAAAAGGCCAAAAAATAACAAAAAACAAATGAACAGATTAAAGGAATTGTAATTTTTAATTTTTTTAAATTTGTTTGAGCAAAATCGGACTAGTGGTTCTCGACCACCAAAGGTGACAATTTCCCCTATATGATAGTTACTAACTTCAAATCGATATATCTCGATTCCTGGACGTGAGCCAGCGAAACGCCGGGACACGTATAACTTCTTTTTTACCGATATAACTTTCCCCGGTAGTTTGAACCCTTCCCGATCACTGACCCCTACCATTTGTCTCACAGTGTTATCAAGAGTTTTATACCATTTTTACGTAAATTTGTTTTTTCCACCATACAAAATACATGGAAAACTTTGAGCGCTGTGAGCACTCCCTAAATATTTTTTGATTTCAAAATAAAAAACAGGGGTATATTTATTTTCGGTTCAGAACAATCCTAGGGGGTGGCGGCATTAAAATTCCGACTTTATTATTTTGGACCACTTTAATATACATACATACATATCGTTACCTTAATATAGAAAAAAGTTTCTTCAAAATCTTGAGTTTTAATATACACTGAAGGTATTTTATGAAAGTAGTAGATGTTTTTAAATTATTTTAGGCCTTTAGTGAGTAATCTACCGACTTTAGAATTTCTAAAGAATATTATATGTATGTCTACATATGTATGTTAAGGTAAATATATAATTCTTTGGGAATTAAGTGGGATTAATTTTTAAAATGTCGAGGGATTTTTTAAATGTTGAGGGATTTTTTCCCGATTTTCGTGGGTAATTTAAAAGAGAATGTCTGGCATCACTGTACCGGATAAACACATACTAACGACTATTTAAGAGAAAATTATTTGGAACAACGTAGACTAATCTCAGGCTAGGCAAAGCCTTTTCTTCGTACTGTCCCCGAAGTGAGATACAAAAATATAAAATTCACAAAACTTGCGGTGTAGATATCTAAAAAGGCCACAATAATTCAAAATTTTTTTCTTTCTCATAAAACTATTGAAGGATAGTTTACTCTTCATATCCGGCGTTTGTGGCTTCAGCATATACAGCTACGACTCCCTCCGGTGACTATTGATCACGGGCAGGGCTGAATCTTGAATGGACACTTTAGTCTCGTCCACGTGATTGACCTTAACTACTTTAACATGGCGTTGGAAAAACTAAGAGGGTCAACACGGTATGAGATCGAAAACCAAGCAGTGAGGACAGTGTTACAGTTCCACCTGAACCAGACTGAGCTACGTCTTGAAGAGCTTAAAATGACCAAATTGAGAAGTGCACGTTCTAGTTATTGACCGGATCGGTTCGGCATGGAAGTGGATTGCTGGCTCTCCTGATGCTGCGGACTGGGACTACATCTTACGAAGCCTAAACAAGGTGGTGACCAACAACGATTGAGATAGCAAATCAAATAATGGTTCACATTAATGCAACCGGCAAGAGTGTTAAAGAGGAGGACCTTGAACTTCTGGACCTAAGTAAGGTTCTCATCCTTAAAGAACAAGTATCGGAGGTAGTGTAAGTATGCCAAATAGCTTGATCGAGAGGAAATCCATAGACTTAAATATACTCGAAGAGGAGTCCTTACCATACCAAAACGTAATCGAGGCTACCGAACATGGATCGGCATCCGTATACTCGAACGATACACTTCTTCTGTATGTTCTTTCCATGCCAAAGGTGAAGCCGGACAGCTGTCGACTCTTAATGACACGAGCTGCTATAATAAATGGACAACATGTAGTACTCGACTATGATAAAATGCTGATAAATCAGGACGAAATGTTCGGTATTAAAAATTATTGCCCGTCCATTGGCAATTACTTAATTTTTACACCTAAATCTTTGACCAGACTACCAGAAAACGGATGCATAGCGGGATTATTAAAAGGCGGAAATGCGAAATGCCACTTCGAACCATCCAACATCATAATCAAAGAAATGATAGACGAGACATCACTCTTCCTAACAAACTATTGGGGTAAAATCCAAAAAAAAAATACGAAAATGTCCTGAATGGAACATACGTCATATTGCTCAACAACCAAACCAAACATTTACCAGCAGGTCGACAAGGGTGGTACAGGCCTTGTCACCTGCATTGAATTTGGACTAAATTTACGAGCTTAGCATAACAAACATCCAACACCTACGGAAACTGGGCGAAACCTTTCATTTTTCGCTGATTATCGACACTGTTGCTTTCACGAAACTTGCATCAATATGCTACGTAATTTAAAGGAACATTACTACAACTATCTACTTTCCCAGGCTCAATCGCTCCATAAAACAAGATCAGCCAAACGCCCACTTCAAAGATCTACGTCAGGAACTACCTCATCAGCGGGACGCAGATGTTTAAAGGTGGGTTAGTTAGTACGGGGCTAACACACATACCTGTGTGAATGTGCTGACCAGGGTTGTTGCGAATATTCGCATTCGCATTCGCAACCGCGGAGCTTCCGCATTAACTTTAGCATTCGCATTCGCTTTCGCATTCGCAAAAATTAATTGCGAATGCGAATATTGAAGGGACCGAAAATTACAGTTATGTTTTTTTACGAGTTAAACTTGGCCAAATATTTTTTATTCCGAAATAAAAGTACTTTCCCAAGCACATTGAACAGGTAGTATCAGTAGAGCAGCTGATTTGATTTTTAGTTTTATTTATTTCAAATTATTTGGTCTCGAAAATATAAAATTTTTAAAATTTGTTATCACAAAAATTCTAAATTGTTAAAATCTATTTGCATGTGAAACCTTTTTCCATACAAAACAAGCGATTGAATAACAGCTTTTGGAACGTTCGCCCAACTCAGCAGCACAACCACTGATTACTGGGCCTTGCAAGGGATGGATCGAAATAAAGTTGCAAAATTTTTTATTTTTTTACCAGTTTCAATTTTTAAAATTTTTTATTTCACATGGCGCGCTTTGATTTAGAAGAAAAAATCAGAACAGTTTTTGACACTTTCGATACCAGAAGCAACAACAAAATACACGCAAATATTGTTTTTGCTCTAATGCTACTACCTGTTTGATATGCCTTGTCCTTTCCGGATAATAAACAAACCGCTTGTCCAAATTAAACAAGTTTGGTATCCAATGAAAGAGGACTTGCATAGCTTTAAAACTGAAATGTCTAAAAGAGGAAAGCCTCACATTGAAAAATATTTCAATAAAAAATTTTAATTAATTACCATAGAACCAACATTGGGTCAGGTATGTATTTACATGAATTTCTTTAGTATTAAGTTATAAAAAAATATAAATCGAGGTGGTAGCCTTAATTCGTTATTTCTGTTTAAAAGCTATTTCAGTCATCTTTCATATGATACCAAATTTGTTTAATTTGGATAAGCGGTTTCTTTATAATCCGGATAGGACGTTTATTTCGGAATAAAAAATATTGGGCCAAATTTAATTCTGAAAAAATAACTGTTAATTTCGGTCCTTGGAATATTGTACAAGTAAGAATTAAGCATTAAACTTGAGTTACAAAAACTAAAATCGAAAAACGCTGATGACGTGACAAATTCCGAAACAACCAAAAGAATGAGAATGAAGAATTCTTTCGAAAAAAACGGTGTTTAAACAACGATTTCGCTATGATGCTAGATGGCGAAGATTAATGTCAGGAGGATACATCCGACATTTGCATTTTCGGACAAAGATCAGGATAAGGCAGATTATTAAAAATTATTAACCATTTTTTATTTACCTAAATCACCTGATTTACCCACCTAAATTATTTCTTAAAAATACATGATGACATCCGCATTCGCATCCGCGGATGTCTAAAATTCCAAATTTGCGACATCCCTAGTGCTGACACCGACTTTCCCAAACACGCGCATAACCAGTGCGGGTAATTGAACTCGCATGCAAAAGCAGCCGAACATGCGTTAGCATAATTTAATCTATGGGAAGCGCAGCGTCAGCAGCTAATTCAGCCGGTTAGACAGTAAGTCATAGTAATAAGAAATATTTTGTTAGCATTCAATTTTGGACAGCGAGAGAAGATGGTAAATATACTTGTACAAACCTAAATCTTGTATTTTATTTTAGCAAGGGCTTCCCGAGGCCGCTGTGCGGCCCCCAACTTCAACTTTTTCGAGTTTACGGATGTGAGCTCGATGACTTACATATATTAAAACATCTAAATTTTTCATAGATAACTATTAAATAACGAATTCCCAAAATTTCCTCATAACATATCGTTCCCCAAACATTACCCACAAAAATTGTAATTTCCCCGAATTTCGGGAATTACCCGATTATGTCAAAGGTGAAAGACGTTAAGTGTTACCTAGGGAAGGAATAGCTTAAAAATATTAAATTAAAGTGTTGAAAGCGAAAAAGGGCCAAAAGTCGCACGAATTTTCAAAAAGCGGCAAAGACTGAATATTTTCAAAAGGTTGGTACCTGGGGGATTGGCCCTCATAAAGGGCCAAATTGCGACTTTAGTCGCCCAAAACGGTAACACTTCTCCAAGGGATTACTCCATGGCAGTGATGCCAATAGTAGGGAAAAGAGGCTACATATAGGGAAATTCAGCCTTAAATTTGCGATGTAAGGAAAAGAGGACAGACTTTCAATATTACCTTAAAAGTTGGGAATTTCAAAATTCTGTATTTGTCTCTTTTTTCACAAAATTTTCTTTTCTGTTCTCATATAATTTATTTTAATTGAATCGGTGGGTTCGACAACCGTACAAGTTCAAAATAAGTTTTTCGTTGTTGAGATCAAAAACAGTACGGACGTATGTAGATGCTTTTCTCCCAATTTCACGGTAGCAATCAGCTGTGCTATGTTAACAGCTAATATAATCTAATACGGTGAAATAAGACAAAAACCGTGCATGTCTGACTTTGGACTTGTACGGTTGTCTAATTACTAATGAGTTGAAATTAATTCAATGTTGTAACGAATGTTACCAAGTTTAACCTTCATATGTGCTTGAAAAGACCCACTGAAGAGCAAGACTATTAAAGTATGTACTTTGTCTGCGCTTGAACATTCTCATTTGACCAAAGTTTTCCTAAGGTCGGTCCACATAGAACTTTCGCGTTGGCTATGGCGTTGGCGTTGGTTTGAGAGAACGCACGTTAAAAGTATGCTTGCTACAATGAACGCTTGGCAGAGAATACTTGGGCCACTAAATTAACATACTAACGACAGATAAATTAATATTTCATATCAATAATTGCATTAAAAACGATATTTCTTGCCCGCACTTGATTAAAAAAGAAAAATATTTCACATACTTTTATTATTTCCCTGACGAGCGACGCACGCGAAAAGATGAGAGCTGGCCATCTTTTTGCTTTATGTTGTCGTGAGCGTTGCCGAATTTTGGCTATGTGGACGGCTGCATTTGAATTCATGTATTCATAGTCAGCAGTTGAAGCGACGCCAACGCCAACGCAACGCCAAAGTTCTATGTGGACGGGCCTTTAATGCCATTTTTACCGCGTATTCATCTACTTTTTTGCCAGCGGGGTACAATCTACGCGATTATATTGTTATAAATAACACAAAATCAGAGTCTGAATAAAGGAGCGAAGATTGTAAGTTGCTGCTAATGTTTAAAATAAAAGAAGAATTTGCAAAAGATTGTTTCATTTCTATGTATGAAAAATATATGTAGGAAAACTTGTAGGGAAAAATTATATTTGCGTAGGGAAAAGTAGGGATTTTCTTGAGTTTCGATCGGGATTTTTTCAAAAATTTATTGGCATCACTGCTCCATGGAATACCTACCTCCTGGCAACACAGCCCAATAAACTTCGTTTAAGGATTATGATCGTTGAAACTGGAATTCGCGAATTTTCGATGCATGCATGTAAAGAGTACTCCCTAAGGATCAACGAGTATTCCAGCTTTGTATTAAATCAGAGTAGCACAAAAATACTTTAAGCGATATCTCCATGGAATACTCACCTCTTGGCAACGCAGTCATAGTTAAAACACGAGTAACAATAAGCAGGTCTAGAGACACGAGTAAGTATTACAATATGTCACAAATAGACCACATGGTCCAACGATTTTTGCAGGGATGTCGCTGCTTGGAGAGCATTTATAGGTACATAACATAAGAGTGGTCCGGCTGGCTTTTTCTTGTTCCTTTTCCTGATTTATTATAAAAAAAATTAAATATGACACTTTTTTCCCAGGCAGAATATTTGATTTACTTTTCACTCTTCTTCTCCTCGTTTTTAAAAACTGTCTTTCTTTATTCAAATTTTCACTACCAAAATTTACTTCTTAATTCAATTTTAGCTAATTAATGAGGTTTGTTTTCTTTGTTTTTTTTTTACTTAGGATATATAACTCTATTTTATCTAAATTTTTACAATTATGTGAATACAGACAATTACGGATGTTTGTGCATATATTGACTGTAGGGTTTGTGTTGTTATATTTTATTGTACTGTGTTCATTTCAACTTTGTAATTTTAAAAATTTTAGATTTAAGTGATATTTGTGGTTCGTCAATCAAACGGAAAATTATTATTATTATTCAAATATTTTTCTTCATATGTGACCTGGTCTACGAAAAGGGAGCTTACGTGCGAAAACTAGTTTTCTGTGAAAAAGCTGTTAAAAGTAAGCAACTCGTTTCGTCAGTTTCTCATTATCTCGTTAATTGTTCTCCGCGCCGGACGTCCAGTAAGTGTTGTTGTTGGTCCAGTAAGTGTTGTTGTTGATCCAGTAAGTGTTGTTGTTGGTCGGAATATTATTATAGTTCCTCGTGTAAGTTGCTAGTGTGGAACATTTAAAAAAGTAACACTTTCTCTACATTTTTAGTACACTTCTAAGCAAGTTAGGATTTTCTGCTTTTCACCACGTGAAAAAGCATCTCATCTTCCATCCGAATCAACCAAAAAGTGAAAATTGATTTTTTGACACCTAAGCCCCCTTTCCGTAGACCAGGTCACATATGAAAAATACATAGTTTTTGTGAAATATTAAATTAAGAGTTTTTAAATAAATTTTTATAAACTTAAACCAACAATTGGCGATCCTGCCAAAGACAAGATATTGCCGTTCTTTTGTGGCTAATCAACCGACCGAACTATTAACAAGCTAACTTATAGAACCGGATAGCTTCGAACAACCAACTAGCAGCCATAACAAAAGGGGGCTCCAATTCAGTGAAGAGGAGGTTCCCTGTGCAACATCAATTATCTCCAAGCAATCGGTAAGCGAAACGCTGACGACGCAAGCGGATAAAGCGTGCAACGAAAGGCACATCCCGCAACACACAAACTGTAGTAGTAAGGACGAGTCTGCATTGGCATTGACTAGAGCAGTGCTTCCCAAAGTGGTCCAGGTGGACCCCCAGGGGTCCACGGGAGACTCGACGGGGGTCTACGTTGGCGTGAAAAAAAATATGGGGTCTACGAGTTGTAACTGGGGGTCCACGAAAATTTATCGATAGTAAAGAATCAGAATGATTGCTTGATATCCTCTTTATTTAACTTTAATATTTTGGTGTGGTTTGTAATGTTCTTGACGCACTGCTGCACTTACCATCACTTTATGTCTTCATACGTAGAGAAGCCTTAAAGGCAACCTTCAGACTAGAAAGAAACGGATATTCTTATAACACTTAGTGGAGCGAGGCGAAAAATGTTGGCGGCAGAGATTTGAGCACTAGTGTATTTTCAATGCTATAGGATAGTACGCCACCATTATCTTTGTTGAAGAGGTTCTATAATGTTGAGTTCCCTGAAGCTGGATGCCGGTTTAATTCCAGCACTGTGCCCGGACTCACACATTGTCGAGTCTTCACTGATGGCTCCACAACTGACTCTGGGTCGGGATGTGGAGTCTTTTTCGAAGTTAATGGGGATAAGCTTCACTTGTATCTTGGGGAATGTACCCCAATCTTCCAGGCTGAGGTATTTGCAATCCTCAAAGCCATGGACTATGTGGTGGAAAATATGTAGAGGGCAGCGTTAGGACTACCGAAACTCGATTCAGGAGCAGATTAAAATTTTTTATTAAATAGTATATTGTTGAAACGGAGTGTAAATCAGCTTGATCTTTAAATAGTATTCAAACCAAACTTTCGATGAATAAATATATTTTTATAATTTTTTTTAATAAGTAAATAATCGGACAGAGTATAAATTTCTGACCTTTGGTTTAACTTTCAACTGTTTCGTCATTAACCCTGTTCCTGTATTTATTTTGAAAATTTTCTTTTGGCAGCAGTACCACTGCGCTGTAAAACAGCTAACGTCAACATATAATCAGCCAAGTTGTTAAACATAAACCTTTCCAAAACATTTTTGTGGTCCTTAATCAATCCCTTGATTTGGGAAATGAAAAATGATATACAAAACCTTGGTGGTTGCCACTGAAGTTATTGAGCAAAAATTTAAAAGTTACCATATTAAATTTAATAAGTTCTTAATGTAAATGGATAAAAGTAAAAAATTCGGAGCATATTTAAGTCAAGCGGAGTAGGGAGTAGATTTTAAATTTAAAAAAGAAATCGGAGTAAATCTACTCCGATCGGAGCAGAGTCCGGACGCTGGTAGAGGGGAAGGAGTTTACATATCTGAAGTGACAGCCAGGCTGCACTTAAGGCTTTGGCCAGCCCTCTATCTAAGTGCTTCCTAACTAGTTCGGCAATGCAAGTCCCAACTTATGTTATTATTTTATGTTGGTAAACATAACGAGCTTTCTTTACTCTGGGTACCAAGTCACTCGGGAGTTGGTAATGAGACATCTAACCATTTGGCCAGAACTGGCCCAAACCAAGCATTCTCATCACTTTAAAACTCGGAGTGATAAAAGTAAAAACAAATAAACTTTTTTACCAATACGCCACATGCAAATTCATGAGTGAGCCAAACATGTGAGGAGGGAGGTTTTGCTAAAGAGAATGTAAATAACGCTAGCGCTCGGAGTTCTCTTAAAAAATATAACTCCTCAGAGCGAGAAAGCACTTGGATCGCTTTACGAGCTCTGTTTTTTACAACTTGCAAGTATGCAATAACATTGTTTTAATAAAGAGAACACAAGAAATTATTTTATTTTTAGTTTTGCCACTCCGAGTTTAGTTTTGGAACTCACCCGCAATGCAAATTTACATCGTTGGGTCTTAAAATTTTTTGATGTGCTTTGGGAATATGTTAGAAATGTAGCAGCTGGGGGTCCACCAGTAGGTTTTGAAAGGGGTCTACGGGGGAAAAAACTTTGGGAACCTCTGGACTAGAGCCACAAATACATCGGCATTGGAAGCAGATTGCGCTTCTGATCCCCACCAGCCAAGGCGCATCAATACAAGGTGATGTTGATTGATCAGCTGATTGGATATTTTTGTCTGTACGCTAGTAAAGGAGAATGTCATCCAAGACGAAGTGGCGCAACTTTCGGATGTCAACAACCGAAATTACGAAAATTATCTCCTATTCCCTTTCGTTTTGACATCCTCCTGTACCAAAAAGCAATAACAAAATACACGGGACTTTTACTTATATGCAATTGCCACCACCTTGTATGGATGCGCTTTGCCACCAGCGGTGAAAGCGATCATCGTCGGCATCACAGTTCCTGCGATATACGCGTGCCAACAACACAACGCACACCGGCTAAGCGCCAGTGTTTTATCGCTTCAGCACGTCATAGATCATATGCTTTTTTTTACAGTTTTCGGTTATAGTTAATACAGAAGTCTGCGTCTCTAGCGCCAGAGCTCTGCTTCTTATATTCATTGTTGTGACTTACATCGCCCGCAATATCATTATCGTCAAATTGAGTGGTGCGCCATCCGCAACAGAAATCCTTGCCATAACAACATCGACAGCACCAACGGTTGCCATCGTAACACCAGCATCAGTTATGGTAATAATATCAGCGACTGTCACAACAAAAGCAACAACAGTGACTGCCAAAGAAAAAGCAGTGTAACCACAACTGTCACAGTTACGCAAACAACAACAACTTGACCGTCAACAATTTTAACGGCTGTCATAGAAGCATTGGTGAGCTGTGTTGTTCATATTTTATATATATACTACATATATATGTATATATTAGACTGCATCACCAAAAAAAGTTGCGGGTTTTCCGCCGGGATGACAAGACTTATTATATTTTAAGACGTCCACCAAAATATTTCGGAAAAATATTAAGATTTAAGTGAGCTGGACCGATTTGAAAATACCTCCAAAAATGTAGTTTTTTATGAATAAAAATAGTTTCTTAAAAAACTTTTTGAAAAAAGTCCCCTCAGTTGACAAAACAGATTAAGCTAAAAAATCTGCATAAAAATATTTAAAAATCTTTTAAACGGAATCGTAAGAATGAAATTTTTTTTTGATGCTGTTTTTTTACTTTTTTCAAAGATTGATTTACGCAAAACTTGAATAACTGGGCCAAAACTATTCTGATTTAGACTTATGGGATCTCAGTTGAAAGGTATTTTCACACTGTTTTTATTTCTGTCCAAAAAAAAGTCTTTCGTGTCCCAATATTATTTTTCATATACCAACCCATCTTAATTGAACTTTGAATGACATTCCTTCATCCTACCTCTCTCTTTCATTGGATGAGTTTATTAGCAAAGAAATAAAAAGGTAGAGCAAATACCTTTTCAATGACACCTCCTAAGTCTAAAGCGGAAGAGTCTAGGTTCAGTTATTCAAGTTTTTGTTATACCAATCTTTAAAAAAAGATAGAAAACAGCATCAAAAATCCCATCATTACGATTCCGTTCAAAATTTTTTAAAATTTTTTTTAAATATTTTTCTGCAAATTTTTTAAGCTTAAGCCGTTTTGCCATTTGAGGGGATTTTTTCAAAAAAAAAACCTTTAAGAAACTATTTTTATTCATAAAAAACTCCATTTTTGGAGGTATTTTCAAATCAGTCCAGCTCACTTAAATCTTAATATTTTTCCGAAATATTTTGGTGGACGTCTTAAAATATAATAGATTTTATAATTCCAATGGAAAAATAGTAGCGATTTTTTTTTTGTATGGGGAGTGATGCAGTCTAATATATATATATATACATTTTTTTTATTTTACTTAATTGAACTATTAGGACGTATTTAAAACAAATAAATAGTGTTTTTGTTAAATTATTATACAATTATTTATCTTTTAAATCAGTAACAAATTTTGAAATCGGGTAAACTTTTTAAATTGTAAACTTCCCTTTCGAGATTTTTATAGCATCAAACTAGTAAAAATATTTCATTCACCACAATATGATACACATACATCTACACGTGATATACATAATTTGAATAAAACGCTTATTGATTTACAAAATGGTACGTTTAGCAAGCAGTTAACAAATCCAACCAAATTTGTGCTACATCCGTCAAACTACCACAATTCTGGACAAGTTGTCCAGAAGCGTGGTTTATTCATGCGGAAATGCAGTTTAGTACATAAAATGTTACTCAAAAAACAACAAAGTATGAGCATACAATTACTGTACTTCCGCAAGAAGTTATAATAACAATTTTAGATTTTATTCAAAATCCGTCCGAAAACAAGGAATTTACGGCACTTAAGAAGACTTTAATTGGAAGGCATTCATTAGGTGTGAATGCGAAATTAGACAAAATTTTATCGGATTCTCAAATGGGCGATCGTAAGCCCTCGGAATTTTATCGGTCGCTTGTACTACTTTTGGATTCCAATTTTAGCCAAGAAGTTCTGAAGAAACTTTGGATAAGGAAATTACCGAAGAACTTCAGCGTGATTTTATCTAGTTCTAATTCAAGCGGTATTAGTGAATTGATAAAATTGGCTGATAATATTTGGGAGGTTATTAATAAAAGCGAGATAGCTAGATATAGCTAATTTCGTTAACACTACTACTCTAATTTGTAAAAATTTTTAAAAGTTTTCTTTAGAATTGAGCCCTTGATTTTGAAAGTGGTATAAGTCATATTTTCCTTGTTTCGAGGAATTTAGAGTTTTACATTTTAAAGGATTATAAAATATTTTTGTATTATGGGATATGATTTTTCGATAGTAAAGTAGTGCCAACAAACAAGTATTTATTATGATTGTGAAATTTATAACCATTTTTAAAAGGAAATGTGGTTTTGAAAGGTTGAAATGACTTATAACACTTTCAAAATTAACTGCATCACTTTATGAATGACTCAAGGAAACATTTTTATTAGTAATTAACATTTTATTCATTTCAAGTAAATCAAACAAAGTAAATTATTCATTAGTATTTAGGAAATAAAGTGTTTGTGAAAAATTGGTGGGATATAGGGTAGTAAATCCATCATATCTTTACGTTTTTCTTCTGTTATTGCTCTGATGGTTGTGTATAATGGAAGCAAATCAATATTTTCGTATATTCGAGGTCTTCCTCTTTTAGGTGAGAGGTCTAATACTTTGAATTCGGAATTGTCATCCAAGGAAGTTTTATAAAACATCTTATATGGAGCATTTTTTAGAAATCTGATCCATTGTATTTTTAGCCAAGATACAGCTTCTCCATTGGTGTTTTTCTTTCTATTATTCGTTGATTCCTTTAGTTGTTGTGTCGAAATGAAATCTTTCTGAGCCATTCGTACTACCAAAAATGGGTTTTTCTTTTTACATACTTCTATTAAATTATAATAATGCTCAGGTATGTATAAATAATTCGATTTTCTTATTTTAGTTTCTATCAAACCAAAATCGCGATCATTTGGCAAAAAAGAATGGCCGGGTACCATAGATTTATGATCAACTGTTTCAACATTATTATCAGATGACTGAACAATTTTTAACCAAATTAAAGCTGTGTTAATGTTATGATTTTGTCCTGAGCAGGCATCACTGTAAGCTATGACGTGCTTTTGACTAGTAATGTCCCGAATGTGCTTTAATATGCCGGACGCAACTTCCTGTGATCCTCTTGAGGCGATTGTTTCATCCCATGTATACATTTTAGCATTTTCATTGTGGAAATTATGAAACCCTAAATTGTATACATACATGTTGCGCTTATAATAAGCTACCGAAACAGAAAGTTTTGGATAAGCAAGTGCTTTCTGTAGATCAAATGTGAATCCGTAATATTCACTCGGGTTATCTTTTGCTTTTTGCATGTCATCTCTTAAACTTTTTCTAGCCTGTTCGGCACTGTTAAGATGTGAATCATGAATTTCCATAAGATGCAACTTCTCGTCTTCATTACTGGATGCTTCAATTTTTAGTTTTAGCGAATCACACTTTTGGCACGTGTCTTTACGAGGAGTATGAAAATTAAGGTTGAACTCCGTATTGAAGATTTTCCTGTAAGTCCACTCCTTAACACGTGATGTATTATTTTCATCACATTTTTTCACATACAGCTCATACATTTTTCGAATATCTAAGTCAGAACTTAGATACTTTCGACCTGAAGTGTGATGTGATCTCGTGTAATGGCTCTCACATGCTGGAAAACTCAGAATATGTTCTCGTACCACTTAAATTTTTTCTTCATCTGTTTTTTGTAGATGAACCAGCCATTTTGCCACGACCATCCGTTCCAGGTGTTTTAACATTTAGGACACGGCTTAATCTTCCGTTAGATATTTTAAAAGTATCCAAAAAAAAAGTTTTGCAAACAGAAACTTCTGTATTCCGTACATTTAGATTAAACTTAAAGCTACACTTTCTCATATATCCTTCGTAATTTCTGGGTCGTCTTTGCTTTATTGATTGTTTTCGAACCAATCCATACACAAACAAATTCTGTTTTTCGAAACTTGCTAATTTCCAAAAACAATCAAAATCTTTATTTTCGAAAAGTTTACCACTCACATGCTTAGGCTCTTTTGTTTCATATTCCTCTCCACTATTTCTCTTCATTTTTCTTATATTTTGTGCATAATTACGTGGATTTCGTGTCCTCTTTCTTGATTTCAAGTTGCTTTCTTCCATTTGTAAGGGTTCGGAATTCACTTCTAAAGCATGAACTGATTCATCTGAAGACGATATTAGTCTTATTCGTTTCCATTTCTTGGGAGCATTACTTATACTTCTTCGCCGTATAATGTCTACAATTAACTATAAATAGTACGTTTTTACATTAAAAGGATTACTTTATCATACCTGAACCGCTATCTGAAGACATGACAAAATTACTAATAATTATTTTGCCAAACTTTGTGAACAGACTGACTTATACCACTATCAAAAGAAACAGTAACCGTATTTTGTTTACCAACCAAAAAATAATGACATTTGATCGAGTTAATTTTCATGGCATACTGCTAATCTCTTCAGATTATGTTATTTTATTAGAATTTGATATGAAATAGCTGATAAAGTAGATTTTTAAAATTTTGGACTTATACCACTTTCAAAATCAAGGTCTCAATTATGTGAAATGAGGAAGGAAATGAATCAAAGTTATTCAAGGTCTCGTTCAGTAAGTAGGAATCGGTTTAGGAGCCCGTTAAGATATCGATCAAAATCTCGCGACAATCCTACTTGGTTATGTAGTGGTGGTGTATGTATGTGGAATAAACTTTTGAATGTTAATTTAGGTTTGAGGCGTGAGTTCCTTTTTACTTTTTTTGATTGCTGATATTGCGAAGCCGATTATAGGCGCTGATTTCTTGTGTAAATGTGGACTTCTCATTGACATTAAAAACAAGTGTTAAGTAGATCCGTTAACATATCTATCAGTTAACACAATTTCGTACTTTTGCAGTGCTCCTCTTCCAAAAATTTTTTCAGTAGATGATCAATATACAAAATTATTGAAGCAATTTCCTTCTCTTAATTCTGTAACAGATTACTCAAAAACGGTTAAGCATACCTCGGTTATCAGACTTGTCACTGAAGGAAACCTTACTTTTTCCAAGCCAAGTTGCTTAGATCATATCAAATTTAAAGTAGCTAAAACTGAATTCGATTTTTTAGTAAAGACAGGGATTTGTAGACCATCAAATTCATACGTGGCATCTCCACTTCATTTAGTACCAAAGAAATAAATGACTGGCGTCCTTGTGGTGATTTTCAGGAGACTTAACGTTGTGACTGTATCGGACCGATACCCTTTACCTCATATTGAAGATTTCAACATGAATCTCAGAAATAAAAATATATTTTCGAAATTAGATTTGGTAAGAGCTTACCACCAAATTCCAATGGCAGAAGAGCATATCTATAAAACTGCAATAACGACACCTTTCGGCATGTTTGAATTTATATGAATGCCTTTCGGACTAAGAAATTCAGCGCAAACTTTTCAAAGATTTATTAATGAAGTAGTTAGTGGTTTAGATTTTGTTTCACATATATTGGTGATCTATTAGTCGCAAGTGAAAATGAAGAGCAGCATTTTAAACATCTTCGTATACTTTTCCAACGCCTAACAGAGTACGGGTTAAATATCAAACCAAGTAAATGTACTTTCGGGGTTACAAGTGTTGACTTTTTAAGACATAATATTTCAGGGGCGGGAATTAGACCCTCCGACGGTAAAGTGATAGCTATTCGCAGTTTTGAACGTCCAAAATCTATTAAACAGTCGCAGAAATTTATAAGCATGGTTAACTACTACCATCGATATATACCAAAATTAGCTGAGTTTACGGCAGTTATCTACAATTTAATCAATCGAACGAATAAGAAACGTGACAAAACCTTAATTTGGGATGACATAACAATTAAAGCCTTTGAATGCATTAAAGAAAAGTTTGCGTCTATGATATTGTTAAATCATTTTAACAAAGATGCCAAACTCTCTTTAAATGGGGATGCATCTAATCATCAATTGGTGGTGTCATACATCAAACGTTTGATAGCAAATCAGGGCCACTAGCTTTCTTTTATAAGAAACTTTCTCCATCCGAAATTAAGTACAGTGCATTTGACAGGGAGTGGCTAGCTATTTATTTGAACATGAAACATATTCGCTATCTTCTAGAAGGACGACAATTTACAGTTTTTACAGATCACAAGCCTTTGATATTTGCTTTAAGTTCAAAAACCGAACATAGTCCGGACAAAATAGACATATGGAATTCATTGCTCAATTTACTAACGACATACGGTATATTAAAAGATAAGAAAATATTGTAGCTGACACATTAGCTTTGTTCCACACGATTTCCGGGCTGCTTCGGCAATTAGAGCGTAAAAATAAGTTACTCTCTCACAAGTGTCAAAAAGTCAACAAGTGCCAAAAGTTCCCAGAGCGCAAGGAACGCAAAAAAACACATTTCATGCCCGGAATCAACAAATCAGCACTAAACAATGATTTCACGTGTATTTATCTTATATGGCCAATAAAATTACCAAATAACTACATTTTCTGAAAATTCTGTAGCATTTTGTGTTTTATAAAATTTGCTCTCGGATTTAAACAACAGCAGCTGTTATTTCAAATTACCCTTTTGCACATTTGTGCCCGGAAAAAAAGTCCGAGCTGTTTCATGCACAAAGAAGAAGACATTTACGATACAACAGTGGAACGTATTCGCTCTATGGGCTGTTTAGGGCACGTGCAGGTACACGCGGGCTCGTGTGGAACAAACCTATTATCTCGAGCTTTCGAAGTTGATGCAATTAAGAATACAGAACTAAATTTCAAAATCTTACAAAATGAACAAGAACAGAACGAGGAACTAAACAAACTAAAATCTGGAGATACATCACATAACCTTAAATTAATTCAAATTCTACTTTTAAATTTTAATATTTGGTGTGAAATGACAGGTGAGAATCCTAGACCGTTTGTACCAAACAATTTACGCAAGACAGTGTTTAATATGTTACATGACATTACACATCCTGGTACAAGAGCTACACGTCGTCTAATTATTAAAAAGTACTATTGGCCAAAAATGCACAAAGAAATTAATATTTGGTCAAAAGAATGTATAAATTGTCAAAAATCTAAAGTTAATCGTCACACTAAATCACCAGTAATTAAAATTCCGATCCCCAAAAGTAGGTTTGAGCACATTCATTTAGATATTATTGGACCTCTGCCTATATCGAAAGGACATCGTTACATTTTTACAATAGTTGAGCAGGTTCACACGTTGGCCCGAGGCATACGCATTAAAGGACATCTCAGCGGCAGTCGTTGCAAATAAATTTTTCAGGGAATATGTTTCACGTTTTGGGGTACCGTTAAAAATCACTACAGATCAGGGTACTGCCCGAGGCATACGCATTAAAGGACATCTCAGCGGCAGTCGTTGCAAATAAGTTTTTCAGGGAATATGTTTCACGTTTTGGGGTACCATTAAAAATCACTACAGATCAGGGTACTCAGTTTATGTCAAAATTATTTTCGGAACTAACAAAATTGATTGGTAGTCATCACATTACAACTTCTGCATATCATCCTCAAGGGAATGGTATGGTAGAACGATTTCATAGGCAGTTGAAATCTACGATAATGGCTAGAAATGCAACCAACAATTGGGTATGATGAGCTGCCGATAATACTTCTGGGTTTACGATCGATGTATAAAAAAAAGTATTTCAGCCACACCATCTGAGATGTGACTTGTGATTCCACCTGAAGCAAGTTTTTCTCCATCCAAAATTTTAGGCAATTTACGGTAGCATTTAAAAATGTTAATTCAAATTGAAAGCCTAATCCAAGTTCTGATACTGGTGTATATATACCAGAGGATTTGGAGACTTGTAAGTTTGTTTTTATGCGCATTATTAATAAAAGATCATTGCAACAACCATACGAAGGACCTTATAAGGTTGTGGAAAAAAACCCAAAATATTTTAAACTTGAAGTAGATAATGAAGTTAAAACAATTCCGATACACAGATTAAAACCAGCAATCATTGAAACAGAACTAACACCTGAAACAAGCGCTAATATAATGAATAACATAACATCAAAAAAGAAACGAGTTACTTTTAATTTATATAACATTAATTCTCTAGAAGGGGGAGTATTTTAGGGTTTGTGTTTGTGTTTTTATCTTTTATTGTACTGTGTTCATTTCAACTTTGTAATTTTTGAAATTTTAGATTTGAGTGATTTTTGTGGTTCATCAATCATCCGGAAAATTTTTATTATTATTCAAATATTTTTCTTCATATGAGAAATACATAGTTTTTGTAAAATATTAAATTAAGTATTTTTTAATAAATTATTGTAAAGTTAAACCTACACTGACATAAATGTACTTTCTCCTATTCTTCGCCTATTTAGTAAATGTATGTACGTATATATAATAATTTTAACTCTGAATTTTTCTTTGCTTATTTTAAATCTCTTCACTTTCGCTTTCTTTTTACATTTAAAATCTTCTTTTTTTATTCTCACTTGGGCACAACTGTAATCTACCACGCTGCGCTAGCCGTTTTATGGAAATTTCCATATGTTTGTTCAACTTTGTCCGTCCGCGTGCGCTTGGCTTCCGTATGCCTTTCAATCTGGTTACTGATGTTGGATCGTATTTCCTGTTGCTTTTCCTCCCCTTTTAGTGATTTCGTGATAGGAGAGTAGAGACTTGAGTTAAAAACTCCGCTGCGACCATACAATTCACCATCGTTGTTTGAATTTTATAAATAACTAGAAAACTAACGTTATATGAATTCACGGATTTATCTTCCGACGAAGTTAGCAGGAAAGGATTTAACTGAAGTTTTTGGAATTGGTCTATTTCAATAAAATAATCAATAGTAAAAAAAGGGAATACATCATAGGATGGGAAATATATTTACCAATGGGTGAATACCTTAGACTATTAGCTACCAAAGACGTCCAGCTTGGCTGAAGACTGATTCCAAAAGACTAACTTTGGCTCACCGTAACTGAAGCAAAACCTTATTTCGCTCAGCTATTTTAAGCATCATATGACTTCCGCCATATGGAATGCAAATTAAACGTTTCCGAACTTTCTCCAAAGAATTGAAATTTAATTAAATATATTACCGTTACAACTTAAAAATAACAAGACATATTTTCGGTCAAAAAAATATGGAAATAGATGGATTGTGAAATAGGTTGTCTCAAACAAAGGTTATTCCTGAATCGCACATTACATCCTTTCGATTTAGCGCTTAGATATTCCCATGCGTTTTTCGCTGAACGGACTTCTCTCAATGCAGTTGATAACTTGCCGGAATATGTTTTTACTGACCAGGTAAATCCTTCAGTAGAGAAAAGTTTAAAAACTCTGTATATTGGCCGAAAGTTAGTCTGCCTCGCCATTGAATAAGTGTATCATCAATTACTATTTTTCACCTGGTACGTAAACTCTTTGATATCGCATTTGAAGCATGTCCATTAGCAATTGTATTTTACCAAGACGATCACCTGGTAAAATTGAATTGTTGGGTGAAAAGGGCACGAAGCTGAGCAATAATTGAAAACGATTTCGCGACATTGATTTTCCCAGAGTTGAAAAGTTGTACAGTAAATCATTGGACCAATAGTCTCTGATGGATACGTCTCACACCCAGGTCCGTCGAGAGTGAGAGCGGAAGGGTCAGCGGGGTCATTTGTCCCGGGCTCGGGTGAATGTCAGGGATACGAAATAAAAAAATATATTATCTACATATACATAATATTGAAATATTAAATTTGATAAAATTCATAAGATAAATGAAATATTACAATATGGGTATCAAACTAAAAAGGTCTACACCATTTCCAGTCGGATTTTAGAAAGAGTCAATTGGATGTTAGAAAGAGTCAATTGGCTTTTAGAATAGTCATCTGGATTTTAGAAAGCGTAAATTGGATTTTAGAACACACAACTGGACTTTAGAAAGCGTAAATTGGATTTTAGAATAGTCAACTGGATTTTAGAAAGCGTAAATTGGATTTTAGAATAGTCAACTGGATTTAAGAAAACGTAAATTGGATTTTAGAAAACGTAAATTGGATTTTAGAAAATGTAAAGTGAATTTTAAAATTTTCTACAAAAATTTTGAAGAAGCCAGTTTTTTCTTATGTGCGGTATTTGTTAATGCAAATTTTTCTAAAATATTCACTTTTAAGCGAACATTGTATCGGCATATTAAATAAATTTGTTTAATAAAAAAAATCAAAAAATGGAGGTAAAAGACGACTGTGGTATTTGCTTAGTTACAATGCGCAGATGCAAAGATATAAGCAGCGTTTCGCATTGCGGGCATTTATTTCACACAATCTGTGTCCAAAGAATTGTCGAGGAGCAAGGAGCATGCCCTATTTGCCGGACAGCTATTTCAGGTGAATATATTTATCATATTTACATAGTTCTTTTTATATTACTTTCTTTTATACAGGCATTAACGTACGCAAAATAAGAGTTTATGCAAAAAGCTCTCTGCAAGACAGAGAGAGAATTGTAAACGCAGCTACAAGAGGAGAGAATTGGGTGAGCTTGGCCCAGACTTTGGATGTTCGTTACAAAACAGCATGGTCATGGGTGAATTCTGGACGCAACACTCCTAAACTCAAA
>NW_023458563.1:16068812-16088329 GCF_013731165.1 Rhagoletis pomonella
CAGCATGGTCATGGGTGAATTCTGGACGCAACACTCCTAAACTCAAAGGTGGAAACAGACCGAAAATATTATCGAATGACCAAGTAAACGTTCCGCTGGGGTGGATAGAGGATAACTGCAGCATAACTTAAAAAAAAATTGTCGAGCGCATCCAGAGCGAATTTGGAGTATCCCTCTCCCGAACTACAGTGGGAAATTGCCTTGAGGGCAGACTGTATACTTTGAAATCCGTACACACCCAGCCAAGTACGATGAATAGCGCTACAAATAAGGAAAAACGGGCAATTACGTCCTCCAATTAAATGAGTATATTCAAAGTGGAAAGCAAATAGTTTGGATGGACGAAACAAATTTTAATTTATTATGTCGTCATACCAAGAGACGGTCCAAAGTCGGCAGTCGTGCTGTGCAGCAGGTTCCTGCAGCCAGAGGACCGAACGTACACTTAATAGGCGCAATTACAACTACACGGCATTTTATTTCTTCCAAGTATGTAAAACATGGAATTCCGTTACATATGTATACTATTGTCTTGCTCTTCTAATTTACATTACTTATTTACTATTACACTTCATTTCACTCCTGTGCACCTATATTCTTTTTATATACATTATTCTACATAATTTTAATATTCCGCTCACGTCTTCATTATCCGCTTTCTTTTATACTTCATACAGATCGTATATTCCTAAATGTAACCTGTTGTTTAACTCTAATATATGTTATATTGTTAAAACTTAATAAAAAGTAGTTATAACCTGATACTTCAGCAATATCATCATCATCAATATCCGCATAGTGTATGAATCATTAAAAAATCCTATTAACGCTTTCTAAAATCCAATTTACACTTTCTTAAATCCAATTGACTATTCTCAAATCCAATTGACTCTTTCTAAAATCCAGTTGACTGTTCTAAAATCCAATTGATCGTTTCTAAAATCCATTTGACTATTCTAAAATCCATATGGCGCTTTCTAAAATTCAGTAGACTATTCTAAAATCCAATTTACGCTTTCTAAAATACAATTGACTATTCTAAAATCCAATTGACGCCTTCCAAAATCCAACTGGAAATGGTGTAGTAAATTTATCTCTCTAAAATATTCTTTAGTAGGGTTGCCCCCTGTTTAAAATTTTTAATTCAATCATAAAAAATTAGTGACATATTACAATATAGCTGCCATACAAAGGGTTTAAGGAAAATTTTCTGTCGAAAATGTTTTTGTGGCCCAATATTTCACTATCACAAGATTTGGTTACAAATTTAGACCAAATTTTGGGCAAATGCTCAATCGTCTGACTCTGTGTTCAGAAAAATTACAATATCAGATGAAAGCTGTTTAGAAATTCCATGACAAAAACTTACCATTCTTGTTACCAATTTTTCAATATATTCGAAAATCAATCGCTGCGCCTTCAAGGTATTTTTGTGTTGTTACTCCATCCCAAAACTCTTATAGCCTCATTCATAAAAAATAAAACAGATTTGAAGAGCTTTATAAAATGCTATTTATAAAGCATTTAAAGTCTTTTTTACAGTTTATGATTTGGGCCGTTAGCTAATATATCTGCGAAAGTCCATACACAGGTATGTATTTATAAAGTAGGAAAAATATCGTCTTTCTCCTGGAAATTTAATTTATAATCTTATTAGGATCTCCGACTATCTCTCATCGAGTACACTTCTGCCTAAGGCTGCTCTAAATGCCGTGCTATCTTTTATTATCTTTCCTCCGTACGAAATACCTCGCAGTTTACTTTGCTCCCGTTTTTCTTTCTTCTCAAATCAAATCCGGGCGATTAGTGATAAGATAAACGGAAATAAGGTCAATTGACTATATTTCCCAACCTTTTCAAAAGCGAAATAAAATCCATTGACATTATTGCTCTTTCAAACATTAAATTTGCTTAGCTTCGTGGCCACCTGCGACCGCGTTCTCGCCCGCGTCACACCACGTCACGCTACGCCGCGTGATGCAGATAGAGGGTATTAATGAATTTAAGCCCTCGATATTTCACATTTTTATATTTGTAAGTTATTGGAAGATTTTTGCTGTGTTTTGGCAACAACTTGTCTGCAGTAAAAAAGCCTATAATTTGTCTCAAAAGTGTGCAAAAACCAATCAATTAACTTACATGATCTCGGTTCCGATATTAAATAATCAATAATAATTAATACTCGCATTTTGGCACATTGTTGGTTTCTTTTCCACCTTAGACATTCCGAATTCGTTCAAAATATGCTAATTTAACACCCTGAGGATTTGGCAATAACCTTTTTCATCTATTAAAAAACAACACTTACGGGGCAATGCTTATTGTAAGAACATTCTTTTCTATGAATCGACATACTTTAAGCGTTGTTGACGCTATTTCCATTTGAATGAGGACCTAATTTCGCTTTTGAAAAGGTAATAAGGTCAATTGACTTTATTTCAGACCATGATGTGAAATAAAGTCAATTGACCTTATTTCCGTTGATCTGGATAACTGTCACCCAAATCCAGCTTGTATAGAAGTGTTGTGCCGTGAAAATTAAAGGCGGTCGCCCGCCTCTTTCGGGGAATCGGCTTAGGGAACTTGACGAAGTGTCCCTGAGTGGCCCCTCTCGCAAACGTGGAAAAACAAATACCAATATTACTAGTGAAATATGAAAAAATTAAAATCAAAAAACCCCATAATTGTTCCTCATTAAATTTGCTGGCGAAAGAATCCACAATCAGAATTTAAATAGTCCGAGCTATCGATAGTTTCCGAAACGATTACCCAAAACCATCGATAGTTTTTCGATAGTATCGGTTTAATATAAGAAAGGAGCTCCACAACAGTCGTTTGCGGTGTTTTAGGCCTTCAGCACTTTATTCAGCTAATGAGGGTTGGGGCACTGCTCTAGTAACTAGGGCTACTTAAAATAGGCTCCGAAATTTGATTGATCAATGAATTTGAATAAAATTATCATAAATGAATCATTAACTTCTTTGAGACACATTTCAAGGTGTCTTCAAAATAAGGCATATGTTTGTGATATTGGATTTATTTTAAAATAGAATTAAATTTAATTGATTTTAACTTTAGTTTGTTTTGTAAAAATATTTATTTATCCACTGTGTTTGGTTTAAGTGACGTCCTGCGATCATTTATTATTAAGCCAGCGAGACTGGGATGCACAGATACTTTTTTGATATACCGGGTAGTGAATTCATTTGATTTGGTACGAAAAAGTACATAAATAAGTTCAATTAAATATAATTTTCCTAATTAAACAACTTATTTTCCAATATTGCAATGTGTTTATATCCGGATCAACGTTAAGCTGTTAAAGATTTTGTGCATTGGTAATAATTGCATCCACATTAGCTGATCGAGTTTTTGTTGCAAATTCTTTGAGCTAAGAAGCCAAACAGTTGATTTGATACATAGTTGCTTTATCTGCCAAACAAACCGTGTTTGAATTTGCATCTTCAAGAGAATCGAAAGTCTTATTTTTGTTGTGAATCCCGTATAATTGATTTAGTTTTCAACAAGATGTGAGAGGCATCTAATAAAGTTCATATTTAAACGAGTAACTGTTATGGATTGATCGGAAAGACGCTTTAATGTGTATAAAATCAATTAATTGCTAGACAAGGGAGAGAAAATTAGAACTATCGTCAGACGGAAACCATCGATAGTCGTTTCGATGGTATCGTTAGTTTGCCAGCCCTAGTGTTCATTTGTGGTCACCCTTCTTGATAAGTTGAACTTCGCCAAAGGCATTGTCTATGATCGAAGCTTACTTTCTAGTGTAGCCAAAACATCGATGCTTGGAACTACCGAATTTTCGACGTTTTCGCCAATAAAACATTGATAGTATCGTTACTATCGGGTTTTCTTGGGAATTATAACTTTTTGTTTAACGTTGAAATCTTGATCAATTAACAAAATTGGACGACGAGCCATTTCTTTAAATGAAATTAATTGCTGCTATATGTATGTATGTAGATAAGTATGCATATACTAAACGCGAGAAAACAAAATTTTGCTTGCATAGTCTTCTGTTCTCTTTTCACTACAAGTTGAATTATTTTAATATCTATGGCAAAATTTTATACAGACAAGACTAAACATTAGAAAATAAATAAAATAAAAAAAAACTTTTTTAATAAACCACGCTTTTATAAAGGTGACAGGTAACAAGATCGACGGAAATAAGGTCAATTGACTTTATTTCCCACCCTGGCGCGCCGCGGCGTAGCGTGACGTGGTGTGCGCGCGTGGTGTGGCGCGCGGACGCGGGCCGCCGCGAAGCTATAAGCAATAATGTCAATGGATTTTATTTCGCTTTTAAAAAGGTAATTATGTCAATTGACTTTATTTCACACCAGGGTGGCAAATAAAGTCAATTGACCTTATTTCCGTTGATCTTATTACTTGTCACCTTTTATAAATGGACTAAAAATTAGAAAATGTTATATCTCAGTCCCATAGATTTTTTTTATAACTTTTAATTTTGAAATTTTGGCAAAAGTCATTATAAACAATGACAGTGGCGTAGCCTGGGGGGGCCTTTGGGGGGGGATAGAACCCCCCTTCGTCAGTGAAATGAAACTTTTTATTTTTGAATTAATAACACAGTACTATCTTACCCTTCCGATTTATATTTTTTTAATTCAGGCTGATGACAAATTATCTTTTAATGAATATATAAAACTATCGGTTGGTGGATTATGTATTTGAATATTTGCGAAATACACTAGCCCATTTTGCTTAGTTCCCCACAGTGTTGGGAAATAAAATTATTCCTTCAGTACGAAATCAATACAAAAACTGTACTTTTTGACTGTAAATTGTATCGACTTTTTAATTTTCTCATATGCATGCATGCATACATAGATTCCCTTCAAGACCAATGATTTGATGGTGTTCACGGGAAATTTTATGTAGGTACATTTACATATTTTACACTTTTAACATAAATGACAAGGCAGATATTTTAAAATACACTTCTTAACAAACAAATTTTGTTAAGTTATTATGAATGGATAAAAGAGACATCTTCTTTGAATTCAGTAATAAAACTTGAAATTTACATGTTAACTAGATTCGCCATTTATCTTAAAATTATATAATTTTAATTATTTGTTTATAAAAATGCAGTTTACACTTTAACAAAACCCGTATAAATCCGAAGTTTAATCTTTGCGCAACATTAAAAAAATCAACAAACTTTCGTAAAACTTTTTAATTAGATTTCCTAGAAATGCATATTTTGAGTATGCAGTTTTGTAGCCCGATCAATTCAAATAAAGCGCAAGCTGCGTCTTATCGTTGATTTTTAATATTTTTTTTTTTATGAAGGCGTTGCTCATTTTCTTCATTAAAAAAATCGTCGAACATACTTAGATAATATGGAAGAAAATTACCGACATCGTCAAAAATATGCCATACATCAACTGTTCATCAGGCGAGTCTGGAGTGCAAGCGCAGATTCTGGCTCAGACCGCGAATTTGTAGCAATAGTCCAGTTTCACGCTCGCACCGATGTATTTGGTAATAAAGAAAGAACACGGTGAAAGTTGGTATTAGAGATACACAGATTTCAAATAATTTTATTTGCTTCAATAATAATGTACAAGTATATTTCAGATTACCTTTTAATAAAATTGGTGAAGCGATGAAATGTGGTGGCTGGATGCGTTCTTCTCTGCAGGACACTCGAAAAGTAAGTAAGTAACCCGTTCTTTTATTTCAATTGCGTTAGCCTACCGAACAGTTTTAGGCAAAAAACGGAAATTTTAACATAGCTAGCGGTAGGTAATATTGAATAGCTAACTGTGGTATATTATACTAATGTTAAGCATTAGGGTGGCACAAAAGAAAAAATATTTAG
The DNA here is from genome assembly GCF_013731165.1 of Rhagoletis pomonella. Classification (NCBI taxonomy): domain Eukaryota; kingdom Metazoa; phylum Arthropoda; class Insecta; order Diptera; family Tephritidae; genus Rhagoletis; species Rhagoletis pomonella. Next base: position 16,074,685 of record NW_023458563.1, read on the forward strand.
GGCGACGGCCTAAACATCAACTGTAAATCACAGCTACTTTAAATTTGCACTTTATTAGACTAAAATTGAATGAGCTAAAAAACTGCAAAATATTGAGAGATAAAATTGAAATAGAAAGTTCGAAATTTTTACGAAACTTTGTCGATTTTTTTAAAGTTGTTCAAAGATTCAACTTATTTTCATTTAGTGTTTGTTAAGGAATAAACTATATTTTTATAAACAAATAATTTAAATTAAAATATAATAAAATAAATAGTCAAATCTAGTCACTATGTGAGTGTCGTAAAGTTATGATATTTAAGAACATCTCTTTCTTAATTAACGATGACACTGTTTCTATATGAAGCTGATTTCGACATTTTGTTTTAATAAAATTTAGTATCGAAACTATTCTTTCAAAACTTGCCTAGGAATGTGATATAATGGTTCGTTCAAAACCTTTTTTCAAAACTTATAAAGGCAAAAACGAGAAGACGAAGACAAAAAGAGAATAAAAAAATTTCCCGCAGTGAATTTTCAGATTTTTAAAACGGTATAGTAATTTAATTTTTAAATTTAAATAAAGCGTGAAGACCCCATGGAATAAACGAGTAGATAAAAAATATATAACGGTAAAACTGGCACATACATAAATATATGAAAGAATGCACTCAGGCGACCCCTCTAGCCATTGTGTGTCACAGATTAAGTTATCGATGGAAATTTTATTTTCGATCTCAAATTTGTAGTTTCTCTGTAGAAATTTTAGGTCTATGTTATGTAGTTTGACTACTGTCAATTAAATCTAATGCTTTGTATTGCATGCGTTCCACGTTTTTCGTTTTCAATCTCATAAATTGTTTATAATGAATTTTGCTAAAATTTCAAAATCAAAAGTTATCAAAACAAATTCTATGGGACTGAGATATATTATTTTCTAATTTTTGGATATTTATAAAAGCGTGGTATATTAAAAAGTTTTGTTTTATTTAATTTAATTATTTAGTCTTAATTTTACCTATTAAAGATCGAACGGCATTGACAAAATCAATTTTTAAAGTAATAGCTTTAATACTTATTCGTACACTTTAACGTTAAAACTCAGCTGAACTTTATATCTTCTAAAAACATCTATAGTAAAACCATCGATGTTTTTAAAAGATTCGTACACTCTAACGTTAAAATTCAGCTAAACTGTATGTTTTCTAAAAACATCTACAGTAAAAACATTAATGTTTAAAAAAGATTCGTACACTCTAACGTTAAAATTCAGCTAAGCTGTATATCTTTTAAAAATATCTATAGTAAAAACATCGATGTATAAAAAAGAAAATTAAAACCTCGATGCTATCGATAGTGCTCTGATGTTTTTGCGGTTCTGGTATCGGGCTGCCATACCTCCCCGTTTCCAGGGACATGCCCCTGTTTCGGACCCTTTTTCCCCGTGTCCCCGTTTAAAACCAAAATGTCCCCGTTAAATGCTTGGGACAACAATATATAATTGTTTTTTTAATTTTAAATGGTGAGCGGAAAATTGTTTAGCCTATCGGATTGGAAAGTGAAAAGTGAACACTTTGAGCGAAAATAAAACTCATGATAACGCTGCGATTACATAAGACAATTTGATTCAATTTAATTGTCAAATTTTTCTGCAAAGTAGGCGTCGAGAGAATACACTTTGCAGCAACCGCCGCACAGTGCATACTTTCGGCGATTTAGGGGAAGGAAAATCGATATGCAAAGTTGGTAAGAAAAATAATCCATCAATTAAACCGGCACACAAAAAAAATTAGTGTGATGTGCATTTGACCGGACCTACCTATGCTTATGTATTTCGACTCGCAGAATCCGAGTTTGAAGTCAGTTTTGCCAATATACCTCCTAGACTTCAAAAAACCGTAAAAAATAACGAAAATTGACAATAAAAAACGGTTTTTTGAAGTTTGAAGTTTTTAACAGGAGAAATCATAATGATATCCGATGAGTGTTATGCGGAAGTAAGTTATTTAAAATCGTTTATTGAAAAATGTACATTAAAGTGGAAAGAAATGCCGCCCTTAGACAAATGGAGCTTATTTTTTAAAGATACTATTGAACACGAACGAAAAGCAAACTTGCTAAAATTTTTGCAGCGCATATGTGCAATCCTTTCCCACAATGCGGATGTTGAGCTAGTCTTATTTCATCACAATATTCTAAAGCAAAGATTGGCAAACTCACACTATCACACACATGCGCTTGTGTGCGAAGCAGCGAAGTCTTGTTCAATAGACAGTGCTCGGACTCCACCACATTTGTGAAAGAGATTTCCCTTTTTTTGCTAAATTACATGTCTACTACATCTACCACCGTAATTTAACAAACTACTACATTTAGATTTTTTTTTTTAATTGCTCATTGCGCGTTGAATACAATTTTGGTGTTAAATATTGAACCGGTAGTCGAAGTAGAGCAGCTGATTTCTTTTTTTCACGTGGGGCCCCTAAAGTGTCAAATCTTTTTGATTTATTTTAACAAAAATTATAAATTGTCAAAATCTGATTGCATGCTAAACCCTTTTTTATACAAAAGAAGCGATTGAAAATCAGTTTTTTGCACGTCCGCCTAACTCAGGAGCCCAAACGCTGATCACTGGGCCTTGCACAGGATTGATCGATGGATGCAAACAAATTTACCAAGAAAGAAAGTTGCAGCAATTTTTATTTTTCTAATTCAAAATTGTATTGTTTAAATTTGTATTTCACATGGCGCACTTTATCTTAAAAAATCTTAATAACTTTTTGACGCTTTAGATATCAGAAGCAACATCAAAATAAACGTAAATGTTGTTTTTGCTTTAATACTACTACCTGTTTAATGTGCCTTATTTAACGCAAAATTTCCGAACTCAATTAAAACAACTGATTTTATATGATTTTATATGCTTTGCCGAAGTACCAGCGAAGCATCAGTCAATCATCAATTATCGTAATATGCACGAAGACGATGATAGTATACATGTGTCGACGTCGCAGCAAGCAGCGTTTTCAAGCCCGATTAAATGTGTTTGGAAATTCAAAAAATGCCCATCTCTGGTCTAAAAAGAGAAACTCGCTTTACATTGGCTCTGTGGAAAGCAGCGTTGCCGAATTCGCGATTTCATTGTCATTTTGACGTTTTCGTTGGCTCAATGACTTTTTGACGATTTGTCCCCCCGTAATGACGATTTTTTTTTAGTTTTTCCACCTAATTACATATGTGTGTATGTAACCCCCATATTATGAACGCTTGCATTCTGTTATCCCTATTACAACCGATGTTCGTCGTAGCAAATCCGATAGTTAGCGTAACTGAGGTCGGTGTTATGGTCTGATAATGCATACTTCGCATAACTTCGCACAACTTCGCATAAACTTCAAACTCTATTTTCGTATGTACTTTGTATCTAATTTGTATGTATTCCATTACCCAGAAATTAGCAGAACTTTTAAAAACTTAGCGATCTGTTGAGCTTAGATTTTACTTCACATTTTCTTAAGTTAAATTTTTATTGGACTGGTACAAATGGTTGTGCGAATTTATGCGAAGTATGCATAATCAGACCCTTATACAGACAAACTTTTGTTTGCCAAATTAAATGGCGGCTGCTTAGTTTGCTCGGAGGTTGTTATGTCGAGTTTGGCACAGGGGTGCACGTTCATTATGATTTTCATGGATATTGCCAATACGAAATGAAAATTTCAGATATACATAACGTGCGCAATTAATATATTTTTTATGATATCGTATAGGCAATTAACTGTGCCCTAATCTTTGAAGTTCCTAGAGCATAAATTCAGTTATCTGGCTTTCGGTATCACGGCAATTTTTGTGTATAACAACAATTATCTAAAAATTTTTGTATATGACAACACCGAATTTCCTGCAGTTTGAACAAACAAAATTAGTTTGCTGTGAGAGTCGCCAAACTCGCTCTCTCCGAGTTTGCTGCAACAACAATTGCACGCATTTTGCCAAACAAAATTTCTGCATAATGCTAGAAATACAATACCGGCGAACGGCAAACTTCGCCGATTCGGGCGATGCTATCGTTCACCGTTCGCCCAGCTATTTCGCCTACTTAAACAGAATTAGAGCGGTAGCGAAAACAGCTGATCTCATTTGGTCGCCTTTATAATTTGGGTGACCATATTTAGAAAAAACTAAACCATATTTAGAAATGAAACAAATATAAATGTAAAACAAAGAAAGATTATTTTAAATAATTTGTTTCAAGCCAGATTTAACGAATCCACAACTATATTTTTCAAACAACAAAAAAAAAGTCGTGTTTAGGTTGTTTTCTTTTAAAACTTTGAAAGCAAAAAACAAATATGGCCACCTTTGGCACGCACTGCTGTCATCGCCCAGCAGGCGATAGAAATAAATCTATCGCCATGAAACGCCGCCAAGCGAGCTTCGCATTTCGCTTTGGCTGTGTTCAATTTCATATGCTTGCGGGTGTTCTAATTTTGACAGCGCGAATTTCGCTGTGGTGAGTTCGCCGTTCGCCGGCATTGTATTTCAGCTATAACACCGACCTTATATGTGTTAGTTAACGATAAAAAGTGGACAAAAACCACAGCCATTCAAAGTAATACATCTGTCGGGCGTATGAAAAGAATAATACGAAAAATAATTTCTACGATACGGTTGCATGCGGTTATCGTCTATCGTATGGAAATTCATAATAGGGGGGTATGTATGTAAACAACTTTTAAAGGAAAACGTAGTCCAAAATACACCATGCATTTATCTACTTTTGTTCCACAATCGTGCTTTTAGTTATATTAAATTTGTTCTAGAATTGTAACCAAATCGTTAATTTGCACTGTTGACACTGATTTGAAAGATACAGAAAAATAGCAGAGGGAATTTGTTCATTCAAGATTATCTATCAGTTAATAAATGCTAATATTACACTTTAAAACTGGATCAAAATCTTCAAAAACTTCAAGCCAGTGGAGTTGAACAATTTAAAAGCAGTTATGTTTTAAAGTGTAATTTAATAATGTCGTTAACAACTACAAATCCACTTTTATTAACCCATATGCAATTTCCCTTTGGTTTTGAAATGTGGTCATATTTATTGTATGTAATCTTGTTTATATTTTTTATTTTGTTAAAAAAGTATAATAAACAAAAATTTGACGCTTTTTTGGCCGAAATGACGATTTTTTCTGGGTATAATGACGATTTTTCAGCAAAAGCTTTCGGCAACGCTGGTGGAAAGTATCGTGCAGTGCAAGTTCAACTTTAACCCTAGAATACCAACGTTCGCCTGTGAGGCGGAACGAATTCGGTTTCCGCGCGATATTTCAGGAACGCTTTTAATGATCATAGTAAACGTTCGCGCCAACTCAGCTTAGCGCTGTATGAGGCTGTTAGCAAACGCACATTGTACAGTGGCCTTGCGCGGCTGAGTTCCACGCCCTCTTGACGCCTGACAGGCGAACGTTAGTAGTAAAGGTAATTTTGTTTGCTGTACTTATTTCAGTTTTTAACATGTTTGTTGGCTATTTTCTGTTTTGAACTTAATTATTTTTTTTTACTTTTCGAGAGGGGTTCCTATGAAGAACAAGTTCTAAAATGGTTGGAAGAAATATCGTTGAATGGAACCGATAGTGAGAACTATTTGGAAGAAGATTTCAGTGAATGCGCCTTATGAATAAAAACTAAGCAGTTGCTATTTCTTAAGGATCTGAAATTTTAAGAAAAAAAGCATTGCTTAGTTTTTATTCATAAGGCCCAATGTGATACAAAAAAGTCGATTTTTTTTTAAGTACAGGTCCTTTTAAATGTGAAAGTAAATACGAATACCTTTAAGATAATTTATGGATTGTTTGAGTGCGTTCGCTCTTAAATGGTTTTTTTTTAATTTTTTAAAATGACCCCTTTCAAAAAGATTATAAAATATGTGTTATTTTCAATACGAATTATTTTTATTAATATTAAAAAACTATTAAATTATTTTATTTTTTTACTTTAAAAACATATGAAATATGTTTAAGCCCATTTTTTAAACAAATTTAAGGTTTTTGAAAGATAGAATTTGTACTTTTTTTCAAATTAGCCTCACAGGCGAACGTTAGTATTAAAGGAATAAAAAATAAGGTTGGTATACTAGGGTTAAAATGACGTTCTCTGAATTTTACCATTATGTAAAAAATTAACACGAACTCTTAAGCAAAGTTATATCTAGTGAAAAATACGAATGGTATACGCGAAAAGAGACCATATAAAATGTAATATGAGTTAGTTACGTAAAAATGTGTAAAAATAGTTCGCGTTTGGTTTGCTTCCCCTTACGTTAAGAAGTACAAATACGTTCCTGAATTGAACTGAACTTTTTCATTGATCTCTAACGGTTATGTTATTTTTATTGTAAGTCAATCTTATTTTAATATTTTGAAACAGTTATTGTTTTGTTTGTTTGTATATTAGGGTGTTCCAAAAAGAGGAAAGTCGGAATTTTAATACTCTAACCCCCTAGGATAGTTCTATGTCGAAAAAAATTATACCCCTTCCATGCATTTTATATGGGGGAAAAAATAAATTTTCGTAGAAATGGTATGGAATTCTTGAAAATATTTTTCGATCGAAAAACTCTGGTTCTCTTCCAGAGACTTCCAATAATAATATCCAATTGTTTATTTAACCATTTTTTAAAACTAACCATTTTTTTTAGGTGTCCCCATTGCATTTTTGGGGGTTTGGCGGACCTATAAATTATAGTTACTATCAAATAGTTAAATAAACAATCGGGTATTATTGTAGGGAATCTCCTACAGAGAAGCAGAGTTTTCCGGTCGAAAAATATTGGTTGTTAAGAATTCTATACTGTTTCTAAGAAAAGTTGTAAATTACCATTTATATGAAAAAGTCATGAACGACTTCCATACAAACGGAGCCCAAAGTCATCTAAGACATAACTTTTCCGCACAAGACTCTTAAGTGACTAATGCATGGCATTCGCTACGGGGTATTTTCGGTATATTGTATATTCATACGTTAAAACGCAGAAATGTTCTTACGACATATACGAGACATTCTTTTTCATATCGGACACCAAATTTGGTGTCACACTCTCGATTGGCTTCAAATTTTTTTATGGGTTCTATACACGAAATAAGCTAACACGTATTCGAGGAAGTTTTTTTTTTAATTTTTTCTCTTCGGATATATGATCTACCAAAGTTTGAATTTTTTCGTGCTTCTGACTAATCATGTACTTCTTCAAATCGTTATATTTCGGGTTCTGCTCATCCTAGAGACTTCATCTTAACGTCGCTTTGAAGCCAAAGTAACGGGCTTAACATTCTTGTATATAAGATGGAACTTTTTGAAGTTGATTCAAATGTTGTTAACCACGCGATATTCTGCCGAAATCCGCAACAAAATCTGCGTTTTGCTAACTTTAGTCCTGCAATTGCCACGCCCATTTCTAGGGGTTGTCGCCTTACAGGAAAAAATTGCCGTACAAATATTATTTCTGGATAGGTATTCTACCGGAATCCGCAACAAAGTTTTACTTTCTGCAAAAACCCGCTGTTTAATACCTTACTAAATATATCTCAACATAAGTTTTCGAAAACAAATTACAAAAATTGTTGATTCTTAGAAAATAAACCACCTCGTCATAAAGAAAAATATTTTAAAAATAGTTCCTGAAAACCCCCCATTTTTTAAACCACGTTTTTTAAAAAGAATTAAACAAGGATTACGATGGTATAGTTTTAAATCCCTTATTTACTGGCCTTCATTATGCAAATCAACTTCAAATAGTTCAGATGTTAATAGTGAAGTTAACTTTAGGACAATCTTCACCGTCTTGTATATAAATGTAATAAAATATATGTTAAGCGCGTTTGAAACGACGTTAAGATGAAGTCTGTGCGATGAGCAGAACTTAAGATATAACGATTTGAAGAAGTACATGATTAGCCAGAATCATGAAAAAATGCAAACTTTAACAGTTCATATCTCCGAAGAATAAAAATAAAAAATAAATTTCTGGGACACGTGTGAGCTTATTTCATGCATAGAACCCATAAAAAAATTTTAAGCGAATCGGAGACATGACATAATTTTTTTACGAAATCCGTCCGACGTGAAAAAGAATGGCTCATATAATAAATACGTTATGCGTATAAATAGTACGTTACTTCAGTGAAAATGTTTCCTTGAGCTCTATTTATTATGGTTTATGCAATTCCGTTTTTGTATGTATTATAACAGAGCATCAACTAAATTTTCCTCTGCAATTGAACGAGACTATATATGTAAATATGATTTAAAACAAGTAATTTTTAAGCAAAGTACAAAACCGAATTCAATTGTCATATAAAAATTTAAGACTGCGGCAACATACATAAAAATATATATATATATTCTGATGAATTGATAACCTTTCCTTTTTGTGAAATCGGTTAGAAAAGAAGAGTATGAGTATCCCTTTGGAAAGAATTAAGTTTTTTTTTGCTAAGTGGCCCCGTTTAGGGCCCAGCAATTATGGCAGCTCTACTCAAGAATGATAGAATACAAGATTGCGCTAATCGAGCTGAGAGCAACCGGGCGTGACGTCAACAAATACCGGAATGAGAGAGCAAGACGATCTCGACAAGAAAAAGAGGAAGCATCGAACAAAAGGCAGTATTGCCAAGTTTTGAATTCGAAAAAGCACCAAATTTTTATTGGTGTATGGACTTTATATGCATACTTCATTTTATTGTAAGGATGCCGATTCAAATTAATAAAAATCAATGGTCGATTTCTTCTGGCATGATTGAAGGTGCTGCCACATATTTTGTTGTCGCTTGTGATTGTCACTATGCTATGATTTTGTTTAAATTTTTGTAAAGATGCTTACCACACTTACGATTGCTATACATTTTGCTTCTATTTTTTAATATTTTCAAATTTGGTGTCTCAAACTAAATACAAAAGCACCAAAAACGCACCAAGCACCAAACTCAAAAATTCTCGCGTTTTGAACACCCACTAAATTTGGTGTGAAAAGCATCAAGTTATTTTCTGGATCGTGAGCCCTACTCTAGTACCCCTTATTATGAATTCGTACGATGCGCGATACACGCTTGCATTCTTGAATCGATATTTGTAGTATGAAATCCGATAGTTAGCGTAGCTGATTTGTGTTGGTTCACAATAAAAAGTTAACAAAAACTACAGTCATTAACAATAATACATCGTCGGACGTATGAAAACAATAATACGAAAACTGTTTTTACACGGTACGCTTGCAAGTGTTTATCGTCTAGCGCAGGCTTTCCCAAAGTGGGTGCCGCTATTGGCTAGAGTATACTTACGGTGACCATCCGTCCTTTATTTACAAGGACAGTCCTTTATTTTAACCCCTGTCCTTTATAATTTTTTTCAAAATAAAGGACGCCTTTTGTCCTTTATTTCTTAAACTGTCCTTTAAATCAGCTCTACATTTTTCTGAGGTAAATTTTTAAACACAGAATAAGAAAAATAAAAATAAAATAACCCCTCTTAAGGATTTTTATTTAATAGGTAATCTTAGCACAATCTATAAAGCACGGGGAAAGTTGTGCCCAGAATCGTGTTGCACGCTGAGTTTCAAGTTCCACTGAAAGAGAACAATAAAGCCCCTACTGCACAGTGGTTCAAAACTGGCATTTAGTGTTCGTAGTTCACTGGAGCGTTTATGTTTTTCACGAAAGTTGATAATATTTTTTATGAAAGCTTATAATATTTGCAAGAGACCAGTTGAGCCTGATTTGTGAATTTTTATTTTATTGTTTTAATTTTTTAGTGCAAAATGCAGAAAAAGAGGCAATTTTGAAGAAAATGTCTTCTCCTGTTCCAGTTAATAAATGGTACATAACAACGACTGGTTGAAAACAGTTGTATGGTTCCCCAAAACATTTTCCACAAAAAATTTTCACCAAAATATAATTTTTTTGTTTTAGTAAAAATTGGTTGAAAAATGAAGACTACGGTGAATTATGAACATTAAATTCCAATTTTGAACCACTGTGTGCTGGCTTCGGCGCGCAGTATGAATTATGGTAAACGCATTTTGGCAGCAAAGGATGGCGAAGTCCTTGGAAAGGATTTGGCTTCATTTCGGAATCGGTTAATTAACTGGCAAATATCTGATTTAAATTACCATATGGGTAAGGTACTTTAACAAATAAGTTATATGTACGTATTCCCAAATTATTTTGAAAAAATTCCTTTATTTTACGTTGGTTAATATGGTCACCGTAAGTATACTAGTGGTTCTTGAAAATTCTTTAAACTTTCCATACACAACGCAAGCGGTTTGATCAAACTTCGACATGACGGCAGGAAAATAAAAAAATTAGAATTTTATTAAAATTACTTTCAGCGGCTCGTCAAACCCCATGCAAAGCCATTTGTGGCTTGCAGCAAAGGGATATTTCGTTGGCTTGTCAAGGCGCTTATGTGGTGTATTTCGCTCTTAAGCGTGGTTCCCCAGTACGTTTTGTCAACGAAAAATTGAATCAGGAAATTTGCAGAAAAATAGATGAAAACGTACCATTTCCACAACCATTTTCGGTACTTTTGTAGACCAATCCGCGTTTCATCCACTTTTCTTCCCTTTTTTGGATTTTTTGCTGGGTGGGCTGTTCTCGTAACAAGCGCAGCAGATTCGCGCACGTGTATATGCTACTTATTCTTTGGAACTTCCCATTCACACTGTGAATCAGCGAATCAACACGATTTTAGAGGCAGTCGAGAACGAACTTATAAAAAGTTCGAAAACTTGTGAATTTCTTAGTTTACAACTTGATGAAAGTACCGACATAGTGGGACTTAATGTTCTTCTCGTGTTAGTGATGTACCCGTTCGTAATGAAGATGGAAGAAGAACTTGGAAACTGGTTTAAAATGGAGAAAGTATGCGGATATTTGTAGTGGTTGGAAAAACGAAAGGAGCGATGTCTAGGATGAAGCAAGAGGCAGAAATTGCCACCAGAAGTCACTGTACGATCCGTCGTGGCACCTCCCATAGGCGTGAAATTTTTAATTAGCCATAACTTCCAGACCATAAGTCACATGAACTTGAAGTTTGGTATGCACTCATATATATGGTAGGTGATTATAGGAGGGATATATATATGAGTTTTTAAAAGGGGGCGTGGCGCATCCCATAGGCGTGGAATATGTTATCAGCTATAACTTTGTACCCATGTGTCACACGAAATCGAACATTGGTATGCAGTCATAACGATGGTAGGGCCTTACAGCAAGGTATGTATAAATGAGTTTATAAAACGGGGCGTGGCACGTCCCATAGGCGAGGAATTTTTTATCAGCTATAACTTCGAAACCATAAGTCACATGAACTTTAAATTTGGTATATGGACATATGTAATGTAGGTGCTTTTAATATCTACTATATATTTTTGGAAGTATGTATGTATGTACATATGTACGTATGTGCCAGGTTGCAGCCTAAACGTATGGAACGTCAGTGTGAGCGGACGTTTATTTACTGCGCTCCGCGATTTTTGTGCTTGCTTCGCTAATTGTGTAAACAAATCAATGTGCTCGAGACAGTGACTTTATTTTGAAATAAAATCTGTAGAATTAAACAAGACGCCTTGTTTCTGTGGTCTAAAAGTTGACCGTAACAACAAAGCTAAAGTTGCAATGTGCAAAATGTAGTGAACTTTTCCAACTTAAGTGTGCCGGTATTTCTCCTGCTGACTTAGATTATTTGATCAGCTCTAATAGCAGCTTTTTCTGCAAAATATGTTCGGACATTCGCCGAAAATCTCTCCGTTCACCCCCTCCGGCTCTTGATGTGGTGGAGGGCGCAATTGCTATTAATTCGCCTGCTTCAACGAACTTTAGTGCAAATATTTTGCCCCAACAACAATTGCCTGAGAACCCGGTCGCAATGCAGAAACACAGTGAAAATGGACAAAGTGAAAATGAAGACAATACTGCAATCTCGCTATCAATAGTTCTCAAAGAAATTGCTGCTCTTAAATCTGAACAAGTTCGTGCGACTGCTGTGATTAGTTCTATTCAAGCGGATAAACAGTTGTTGATAGAAAAGTCAGATGAATTGCGCTCAGATATAAGAACAATGCAAAAATGCATAACCGAAGTGGTCACCTCAGCCTTTGCGCTGCTTACGGCTGAGATAAAAGACCTTCGTGCGTGTATGCATGCGTGTGGGTGCCACCCGCTGCTGCGAAGTCAACAGTTTTGCCCATTCCTTTTCCTGTTGACAGTGTCGGTAACTCGTCTTGCTCTAATGATATTCAACTGTCTGGTGCTTCTGATCGCCTGCCTGCTGCTTTGCCGATTGACTCAACCGAACAGTGTAATTTAGCCGCTCCTGTGCCGACACAGTCAACTGATCAACGTATCTTACGCGCGTCTACGTCCGCTGCTGCTGCGGGCGCTGGCACTACTCCTAATGCTAACATCGCTATGCCTTTTTCGTATGCTAACGCCGCTCGCTTATCTATACCTGTTGCGCGTGATTATACTTCTGCTTCTGCTGTTAATGATGACAACCACCCCAGTCGGAATTTTAAGACCATTGCTGGTTGCAATGCTAGTAGTGAGTTAGAAGTTGCACCACGAATAAAATGGCTACACCTGTTGTCGTTTATGAATTCGGTCACCGCTGATAACATTGTCGCATATGTTTCGAAGAATACGTCCATCGATGCTAGTTTGATATCCTGCCATATGCTTGTGAAGAAAGATACCGATGTTAAAACATTAAAACGTCTCAATTTCAAGATAGGAGTTCCATCTTTACACTACGCGTCTCTTCTCAACTCTGCGATTTGGCCAGCTGACGTAAATGTGCGTCCGTTTGAGTTTTTTCAGAAAGCAGTTGCGGCACAACCAACACCGTAACTGATTTCCTTCTGTGTGAACCTCTTTCTAAGTCTCTAAGGATATATTTTCCTAATGTATCTGGCCTAAGAACTAAATCTAGAACAGTTTTTAATATGAGAGCTCACCTGTACTATGACGTATTCGTTCTTATTGAAACATGGTTGAATACTGATTTTTGTGAAAATGAATTTTTCGACCCCAAGCTATTTAATGTATACCGGAAAGATCGTGATTTTATTAAAATTGGATTGTCAAGGGGCGGTGGTGTTTTAATCGCTGTTCAGCGTCGGTTTCGCTCATCACTCGTGCATTTAGAAAATGTAGATTCACTTCTGGACCAACCTTGCGTTGTGGTACAAGGTCACACGAATATATATATCTGTGCGTCCTACATTCCATCGTCCAGTGTTGATAGTCTATACAAAGCGCATGTTGACAACATAACGGCTCTCGTCTGCAAACATTGTGGTAGCAACTTTTGTGTTCTTGGAGACTTCAACTTGCTAGTATAGAATGGTCATATGTAGATAGTAACTATGCCCTAATTCCAAAAAACATTAATAGCTTTTCGGAATCCTACTTAGTTGATTGTTTTTTAAGTTTAGGTTTTATTCAAATCAACAGTTTCTTAAACAAGTTTTTTAGAATTCTGGATCTTGTATTCATAAGTGATAACATGCATTTCACACTTCATGAATGTCTTGATCCTTTATCAAGTTCTTGTAATCATCACATACCGCTCATTATTGGTTTAGAATTTTACAGTTTTAAAA
>NW_023458563.1:16088339-16092540 GCF_013731165.1 Rhagoletis pomonella
CGATACAATCTATACCGACTTTTCCAAGGCTTTTGACAAAGTCAACCATTCAATTCTAATCTCCAAATTGCGCAGTTTTGGGTTTCATTCCATTTTTTTTAAATGGATAAAGTCATTCCTTTCATGTCGTAAATGTGTAGTTGTTGTTGATAATGTTTCTTCCCAACCTTTTGTTGCCTCTTCTGGTGTCCCTCAGGGCAGTATTCTGGGTCCATTACTCTTCATCATTTTTATTAATGATATATCTGATTGTTTTAAATTTTCTGAATTTATTTTATATGCAGACGATTTAAAAATTTTTAAAACAATTTCAAGTCGATCTGATTCAGCTAAGCTCCAGTCAGATCTCAATAACGTTGTGGCATGGTGTGATAAAAATCACCTTCAGCTAAATATTCGGAAGTGTTCTCACATAACGTTTTCTAAGTCTAGGCAGTTTTTGGCTACTTCATACTTAATTAAGGAATCACGTCTCACCACTTTGGATGAAGTTTCTGATCTGGGAGTAATTTTTGATTCAAATTTCCTATTTCTGAGTCATTTAAATTATATAATTTCTAAGTCATATTCAACACTTGCCTTTATTCGGCGCTTTGGTTCAGACTTTACTGATCCTTACACTCTAAAACTACTATTTACCTCGATTGTACGATCTAAGTTAGAATATGCGGTCTTTATATGGAGGCCATATCACCTTTGTCACATTAATAGACTTGAGCGAATTCAAAAGAATTTTCTTCGTTTTGCTCTCAGATTGCTTAACTTTGCTGAACCGATTCCTTCGTATGATGCTATATGTGCTTTAATAAGCTTGAAGTCTTTACAAAGTAGACGGAATGTTCTTTCACTCTGCTTTATCTTTGATATTATCAGTGGAGAAATTGGTTGCCCATTTCTTTTAGAGCGCATTTATTTTTACATTCCACAAAGAAAATTGCGGAGCAATGATTTATTCTTTCTGGAGCGAGTCCGGACGGTTTATGCATCCTATGCTCCGATTCATAGAGCATTGAAAGAATTTAATCAAATCTCAAATTCTTTGGCCTTTGATTTCTCGTCGCCTAAGCAATTATTTAAATTATCATTGAATGAACTATATAGTTAAGCTTGAACTTGTATAGTTAAGTATTTTTGTAGTGGTCTGTAAGAAATCATGTATTTCTAGATTTACTAGATATGTATAAATAAATAAATAAATAAATAAACGGACGGACAGAATCAAACAAAATTTTGACAGAGTATTGCCATGACACCTGGGCCTATAACAGGGTAAAAATATTGGGATTCGACAAGAGGGCGTGGCACCTACCATAGCCAAGAAATTTTTAATCACCCATAATTTCGGAACTATATATAAGTCACATGAACTTGGTATGCAGTCATATATATGGTAGGTGCTTATAGTAAGGTATATATAAATGAGTTTGTAGAAGTGGGCGTGGCACATCCAATAGACGTGAAATTTTTTATCAACCATAACTTCGGGACCATAAGTCGCATGAACTTAAAATTTGGCTTACACATATATATGTGTATATATATATACAGGATGTCCCAGAAGTAACTTGACACACTTGAGGAGAAGGCAGGTGGGGTGGTGAGCTCCCTGATAAGCAAAAATTTTTCAGGCAAAAGTGTTACCGTTTTTGAAATATTTAAATTCTTTTGAATTAAAAAAAAAATCGTGCATTTTCATGTATTTTCTTTAACTTCATCTACAAACAAGGCTATACATAGTAAATTTTTTATGAAAAATACTTTCAGATAGTTGCTTCTCCATACTCAAATGCAATGTACTTAAAATATATATAAAGTTGTATTAGAGGAAGTGGAACTAGGTCCATCGACTTCAGGGAGAATGATGGAAAGACGGACTGGAATACCAAAAACAACAGTTCACAAAGCTTTAAAATACCATCTCTACCACATTCAACGAGTTCAGGCTCTACAAGAGAGAGATTACCTGATGACGGATGCCCTGCTCACTACGTTCGTGAAGTAAGAGCTCATTTAGACGAAACTTATCCTCGCCGATGGATTGGACGATACGGGCCAATCACGTGGCCTGCTCGATCGCCAGACCTGAATCCATTCGATTTTTTCTACTGGGGCTGTCTTAGGGACAAAATTTATTAAAAAATAATTCAAAACGAAGAGCATTTGCCGGAACAAATAAATGGAGCTGCTGCTGAGATAGCCCAATTGAGTTTAAGATCTCTATAAGCGTATTTTCTTAAAAGGTGCCGAGCTTGTATTAGAGTAGAAGGTCGTCAATTTGAGCATATTTTATCAATAAATGAATAAATTTTTCTGCAAACAACTCATGTATGTTTTATTTCACGTGAACCCATCCTTCACAAAAAATATTGATAGATATAGCCCTTGTTATTGACTCTAATCCGAATCCCTATAAGTAACATAAAATAATGTCAGGAGCATGTAATAATGTACCTTTGTACTATTTAGCATGTCATTGGTCAGTAATAAGACCAACTTAAATTTAAATCTATTAAATACATTCTAGAGTATCTCAGTCCTTTACCCACAAAAGCGGCTATAACTTTGTTTTTTCTATTCGAAATAGTAATGCCTTGGTTATAATAAACGGGGCGAATCGTAACAAATCGCGCCGAATTCGTAAGGATCTATTGATTTTAGATTGTTCTGTTTTAGGTTACGTTTACGTGCATTATAACCATTTGCATTCATTTCCCATACAATGGATAATTGAGTGACAGTTCACTCCGTTCCGTTACTTCCATTATAACCCAGGCAAAAGAGTGGCACCTTTCTGAAATATTTATTAAATGAGCAATTTTTTTATGTAATGTAAAGTTATAGCTCAGTACATTTTTTTTTACCAGAGATAGTCAAAGATGGGGAAGAAAATATCAAAAAGTTGAATAACCCAATATAGTCCTAATTTTATAATGGTTCCTTAATATATTTTAACTACTTTGCATTTGAGTATGGAGAAGCAACTATGTGAAAGTATTTTACATAAAAAATTTACTAAGTATAGCCTTGTATGTAGATGCAGTTAAAGAAAATACATGAAAAGGCACGAGTTTTTTTTTAAATTAAATTTTTGAAATTTATAAACGCTACCTCAAATTATTGTTATTTTCGATAAAAAAAGAGACACGTATTTTTTTATTTTGAAAAAAAAAGTTTTTTTAAAGGTCGCGCTGGTCGTTTTTTTTATAAAAACGCTGATGTTCTCAATTTTTTTTATTTTCGTAACATGTTAAAATGCAGCTAAAAATGTGGTTTTTACATATAATAACTCTGGTATTATTGGGGAATATTCCCTTAATTACATACCTGTCATGGGCAGTTGGAATGGGCCTAGTTCCCGAAAATATGCTCTCGAAAAGAGACTTGTAAAATTAAAACGTTGATACTGACAGATTAAGGCGTTCTCATGGGTTGAAACTTGTTACCAGGAGGTTTCTGGGGTTGATAATTAGGAATTTGAAGTCTGTTTTTCAAAATTCAAAATGGCGGATCCAAAATGGCGATCCATTTTTTTTAAATGGTTGGATTTGTTCGAAAACCGGCACTCGAGAGTTTTTGTGGTCGCCGATTACGAATCTTAAGTCCATTTTTGTAAATTCAAAATGGCGGATCCAATATGGCCATCAAATTAAAAAAAATTACTAAAATTAAAACGTTGATACTGAACGTTTTAAACATTGTCAAGGGTTAAAAATCGTTTCCAGAGGGTCTCTGGGGTTCCAAAAAATTAATTATTTTTATTATTTTTAACCAATTTTTAAACCGCTTTCCAAGTGCCTATTTTTTTTAAATAAGGCTGTTTAAACAAAAAAAAATTAAACGACAAAATCAAAAACAGTCTTAGTGCACAAAACAAGCCAAACGGCAATTATATCACAAAAAAATTAATTGTTTTCATTATTTTTAACCAATTTTTAAACCGCTTTCCAAGTCCCTATTTTTTTTTTTAAATAATAAGGCTGTAAAAAAAAACAAATAAACGACAAAATCAAAAACAGTTTTAATGCACAAAACAAGCCAAACGGCAAATAATGAAACAAAAAAATTTATTGTTTTTATTATTTTTAACCAATTTTTAAACCGCTTTCCAAGCCCCTATTTTTTTTAAATAAGGTGGTTTAAACAAAAAACAATTAAACGACAAAATCAAAAACAGTTTTAATGCACAAAACAAGCCAAACGG
>NW_023458563.1:16092640-16095042 GCF_013731165.1 Rhagoletis pomonella
GATACGATTTTTGTATACCTTCTAGAATTTTGCTACAGTTCGAAGTCTCCGTAAAGGAAAACCTGCTGACTGTAATACTTGGGATACTTCGTCCCTGGCTCTTATCGCAGAGTCAATTGTATGTCCACCAGCAAGGTCATCATCTACATACATATATTTACGCAAAATATTTGAAGCGAGTGGATACGAGCTTTCAGAGTCCTCCACTAATTGGGGTGGGGTCCGTATAGCCAGGTAGGGAGCACAGTTCACGCCGAAGGTCACAGTCTTAAGCTCATAAAGACTGATTGGATCATTCGGGCAAGGGCGATATACTATTCGTTGATACTTAGTTTGGTTGGGTTCTAACAGAATTTGTCTATACATCTTCTCAATATCGCTATTGAAGACGTATTTGAAAAGTCGTAGTATTAAAGTGGTCAGGTCAGACTGAAGTACTGGTCCTGGCAGGAGAATGTCATTCAAGCTGATATCATTTGCGGTGGGATACGAGGCGTTAAAAACCACGCGTACTTTTGTTGACGTACTTTCTTCCTTTATCACGGCATGATGAGGTAGATAGTAATTATCTATTGAATGTACCGACTGTACTGTATTGATTTTCGTCATATGGCCCATTGTCTCGTACTCCTTTAACACTCTATTATATTCCCTTTGTAGATCTTCATTTTTTCGAAGTCGTGTCTCGATTTTGTAAAATTGAGAGCACGCTATTTTTAATGAGGACCCTAAATTTATGCTGGGAGGGAATTCCGCTTTAAATGGAAGTGACACGATATATCTTCCCTCTTCATTACGTGATGTTGTATTTTTGTAAAGCTCCTCGCAATGTATTTCTTCTGCTGATAGAACTTTACCTCTCGGAAGATCTTCTAGTTCCCTGAATGAGCTTAACTGTTTATCAAGGGAAACCTCATTGTAGAACGAAACTCGATTATGGTGAGTTGGGCTGTTTGCATCAGTACGACCAGTCAGTATCCAACCGAATACTGTTTCTTGCGCTAAAAGGGTGCTAAGAATGTTCTTTTTAATGCCAGTCAAAATTATTTGGGGATAAATGTCTCCTCCAAGTACAAGATCGACTTGCTCATTAACAAAAAATCGTTTGTCTGCCAAAACCAGGTCGGAAAAGGCTTGCTGTGTAAGTGCGCTAACGTTATATGTATGCAAATTCCCGGTGAGATTTGGAAGAACTAGCACCAGGGCATCAATAGAAATAAGTGGGTCAATCGGTGCCCGCAATTGGATAGAACACGCTTCCTTTACCTGCGCCGAAACCGAATTATTGATACCCGAAACTTGTGCAAGCATCTTCTTTGTTGGCAGGTTGATTCTGCGTCTGAGCCCCTCCGTAATGAAGGAACACTCAAAGCCAGAATCAATTAACGCTCTAGCCGAAAAGTTTGTGCCATTGAAATGAATATTTACTCGAGCTGTCCCAAGTAAAACGCCTTTGTTGGTGTTAGCGTGATGTGATTGCACGTTTTTGACTGCTTTGCATTTCCCTTTGACGCTTGATTACGCATTTGAGCTTGCCTGGAAGTTGATGATAAGTTGTTTACCAGATCTACCGTATTTTCCTTTGTAGATGATTTAGCCGGCGTTGTCTGTATGTGAAGTAGGGTGTGATGTCGAGAGTGGCAATTGGCGCAATTATAGGAGCTTGTGCACTTCGACACCGTATGCCCGAATGATAGACAATTGAAACAACTATTGTTCTTTTTAACAAAGGAGACTCTATCATCTATGGAGATCTTCAGGAATTTGGGACACATATGGATTCTGTGGTCATTGCTTTGGCATATTTTGCATGAATATCTGGTCACACTAGCTTGAAAAGTGCCAAGTTTTTTTTGTGACGGTTCAGAGGAATGCTTGTGGCTTTGCACCTTTTGGGTTTTTGAAGCTTTTTCCTCTTAAACCTGAGACGGATTCTAAAGTTTGGAATCGACTTGACAGAAATTGGTTCATATCGGCCCACTTTGAAATGTCCGTTTTATTTTGTACCGACTGTTCCCATAGTGAAAGGGTCTCCTCTGGTAATTTTGTAGAGCACAGGTATGAATAATTGGATCCCACGTTGAAATGTCAATCTTATGACTCTCTAAGGAAGATATGCAGTTATTTATATCCCTTTGTAATCTCTTAATTGCGTTCCCGCATTCAGTTTCCACTGGCCGTAGATTGAAGAGGATCTTCAACTGCGTGTTAACTAGGATCCTTTTATTTTCATACCTATCACATAAATTCTTCCAGGCTACATTAAAGCCCTCATTTGTCAGGTCGCATTTTTTTACAATTTCTCTGGCTTCACCCTGCGTTTTCTGGCTAAGATAGTAAAGCTTCTGAATTGGTGTAAGCCGTTTGTTCATTATGTAAATGGCCGTGAACATGTCACGAAA
>NW_023458563.1:16095142-16098509 GCF_013731165.1 Rhagoletis pomonella
CCCCCTTGCTATACGCAACGTTCAGAATTTACGTAATCCGGCCACCACGTTCCATAATTCATAAAATATCTTACAGCTAATCGCGCTGTGATCCTCGTGAGGTCTGCACTGGTTGTACCTAAATTCTAAATGAAAAGAAAATGTTCACAATAAAAAGCGTGGTTTAAAATTCACATGCACTTGTTTATTTAATTTAAATTCAGTTTTAGAGAACGGAAGTAAGTATAAAAAGAGTTTTGTTATTGTGAGAATACTCAGCTGACACCAGATAGTACCCAACCAAAAATTGTGTTTTGTACCAACAGTGGGCCCATGACACCGGATGGAATAGTGCCCAAGAATATCTTTGGGAAAACGTCGGCCCCAAGAATTAATCGGACGGGCATTCCCATGGTGGCGCACGTGACAGTCGTACGATTTCAATGTGATACAAAAAAGGAATACCAGTTGTTTTCTTTAACTTTTTTGGGCCATTGTATAGCACGTAATTAGCTCTATATTTTTTTTTTTATTTATTTATTTCAGTCTTGGAATACAGATTATTCTTACAGACTACTCAGCTAACACTAATTAAGTGCTACTAAAACTTAAAAATTAAGTTAAATTTTAAATACATTAAGTTCACAAGAGCTAAGATTAAATACATCGCTAGTGGTGTAGCGCAGAGAAAAATGTTCGCAGATGAGTAACCAAGGCAGGGCCTGATTGTGAGAAATCAATGTCCAAAGCATTGAAGACTAGGTTAAGTTCAGCACACGTTCTAGAGAGTTGGCACCATAACTGCTTCTAGAGAAACCTAGTTTGAAGAAATCCCAATGGCGGAGGATTCTAGAGGGAATATTAAATGCAATCTTTTCTAGAAGAGAAGGGCAGTCAATTGAGCCAGTTATGATGTTAACTACAAACGTGCACGCTAAAATGGATCTTCTGTTATCCAGTGTTGTAAGGTTGATTAGTTGGCAGCGAGAATAGTATGAAGGTAGTGGCAAAGCAAAATTTAATGAACGGAGAGCAAATTTTATAAAAACTTTTTGAACACGTTCTAATCGTTTAGATAGAATTTTAGTGTAAGGCCTCCAAATAAACTCCAGTCTTGACCTGACTAGTGCACAAAACAGAGTTTTGAGAGTATAAGGGTTCGTAAACGCCTGACAGTTTCGGCGGATAAAAGCTAACATCGAGTATGAGCGCGAAAGGATGTAATCGACATGACTATTGAATGCGAGTTTGGAGTCAAAGACAACACCAAGGTCCTTCATTTGGGTCACAGATTGCAAAACAGAGCCAGAGATAGAATATGATGTATGCAAAGTATTGAGATGTCTACTGTAAGATACATGAAAGCATTTGCTGATATTTAGCGTCAACTGATTTTTGCAGCACCATTCATGAACTCTGTTCAGGTCCGATTGCAGGTTGGCTGAGTCATAAAGGTTTTTGATAGTTGCAATTATTTTAAGGTCATCAGCATAAAGTAGGTAATTAGCAAATTTGAAACAAGAACTGATATCGTTGATGAAAAGCACAAAAAATAGGGGACCGAGAATGCTGCCTTGAGGGACACCCGAGGACGCGATGAACGGTTGTGAGGTTGCATTATCGACTACTACAAAGCAGCGCCTATCAGTTAAGTAGGATTTAACCCAAGACAAAAATGTTGAATGAAATCCAAAAGAGATCAGTTTCAGCAGAAGTAAACGATGTGATACTTTGTCGAAAGCTTTCGAGAAGTCAGTGTAGATGGTATCCACCTGAGCTTTGTTTTCAAAAGCAGATAAGCAGTAATCACAGAAAATAGCCAGGTTTGTGACTGTTGAGCGGTTAGCGACGAACCAATGCTGATTAGTAGAAATTAGGTTTTTAACAGCAAAAGACAGTTTACAGCTTACAACAATCTCAAATAATTTGGAGACAGAAGATAGCTTTGATATCGGTCTGTAGTTGCGGACATCAGTTTTGTTCCCACTTTTAAAGATAGGGGTTACAGACGTTTGTTTCCAGTCGTCCACAAATATGCCCGAGGCCAGAGAGTGATTGAAGATTGCAGTAAGAGGCTCAGCTAAACATAGACAGTTTTTCAACAGAAAAGCCGAGAAACCCTCTACATCGCTTTGTGAAGATGGCTTAAGATCACCAATTCCTTTGATAACGTCCTCGGTTGAAATGGCTAGCGAACCAAAATTCAGCGAAGAGTCACTAGAGGAGCTAGATCCCGTTATATTCGAGTCCATGTCATTGACAAAGTTAGCGCAAAAAAACTCAGCGAATAGGTTTGCCGAGTCAGAGGATGAATTTGCGGAGCGGCCATTGTAGAAAACATTTGTTGGAATTGATGAGCAAGATTTTCGGGAATCAATGAAACGCCAGAAAGATTTGGGATTCGAGATAATATTAGCTTCAAAGTTTAAAATATAATTTCGGTATAAAAATTTGTTCAAACAATTAAATTCTTTTAGAAAGTACCGGAACTTAAGAAGATGCGCTTTGAGGATTTATACAATTTGCTAAATTTGTTTTTTAAATTTTTTAGATGCTTTAAACGCTTCGTATACCACGGTAGTTTGTACACCTTCTTCTTAAGAATAGGGATATACTGTAGGCATAGCTCATAGAGGGTGGTCTTAAAAATACGGTAACAAGAGGCTACATCACTGCCACGGAAAGCATAACTCCAATCTATATTTGATAGGGCATCATTTAAGGAAGAAAAATCACACGCTTTATAGTTAAAATTAATACTGCGATCATCCGGCAATGAATCAAAGTTATAAAACTCCAGCTCAAGAGCGAGAGGCACATGATGCATTACAGCCGGGGAGATGGGAGACATACATTCCGATAACGTGAAGTTTACATTGTCACTGATAAAAACAAGATCCAATAGTCTATTTAGTTGGTTATAAATACAGTTAACTTGCTGTAATCCAATACTTGAAAAGCTATCAACGATATGAATTTCTGTTGGAGAGCTCACGTTTGCAGCTATAAGAGCAGCAGAATCCCCACTTGGAGTCCAATTCAACCGGCTAAAGTTGAAATCACCAAGAACACAAATGTGATTATTACAAACGACATCAGACGCCAATGATACGATGTTATCAGCATGTGCAACGTAAAGGCTTTCAGAGCTATTCGGCGGGATGTATGACGCACATATGTAAAGGATATCGCCGGTGGAGCTGTGAATACAGACGCAAAGCTGATCAAGGAGCGAGTCAGAATTGGTGAGCGTTACTTGTGAAGCTTTGAATCTCCGTTGAGCCGCTATAAGAACACCACCGCCTCTAGAACATCCCGTCTTCTCAGCATCACTGTCTTTGCGAAAAATGTCGAAAAGGTCTGAATCAAAGATTTCGCAATCAAAAAA
>NW_023458563.1:16098519-16098766 GCF_013731165.1 Rhagoletis pomonella
ACATGCGAACCTTTGCACATTTAGTTCGAATACCAGATATATTTTGGTAGTAGATTTTCAGATTATTATCATTGCAGCTGCGATTTGGGCTAGTGGTTCGCTTCCGAGTTGTCCAGTTTTTGAAAAAAGCGGAACGGTCTTACGTTTATATTAGTCGGCCAGACAGCTGGATTCGCAATTTTGTTGTAGAATGCTGGTGAAACGCCAAATTTAAAGTTAAGGCTACGCAAACTATCGACAGAAGCAC
>NW_023458563.1:16098866-16106074 GCF_013731165.1 Rhagoletis pomonella
ACGAGCAAGTAAACAATTAGTAGATAAGTCGAGGTTCATATTTTGATTTTATCGTTAAAGAAAAAAAAAAGATTGCAGAAGGAAAAATTGATGGAAGGATAAGCCTGTACTTGTAATAGTTTACCAGTGGGGGGACAGCTGTACCAGCAACTTTCGGCATTAACACCGAGAAAGATGATACACAGCTTAAAACGTACCTTCATTATCCCTATGATTGACTAGTTCAAAATTACGTATTAAAAGGGAAGCCAGAAATTTGTCTAAATAAACTATACTTCATACATAAGTTTCTTTACTCCAGTCCTAACATTTAGGGAATTAGTCACCAAGAACTTAGAAATTGCTCGATCAGCTTAGAATCAGTTACAAGTTAGTCACTGTTGCGTAAAATCCCGCGACATAATCAACCATCGATCACAATCTGGAGTCAACTGTTCTACCGGCCTAAGTAGAGAAATAAGCTGATTTTTTTTATAAATAGTGAAGTTCAAACGGACTATTCAATCAATATTCCAAGAAATTAGAAGCCATCAACCAAGTTAGCGTCTTCCAGAGTTTAAATACTTCTTTCATTAAGAATAATACATGGAATCTACACACTGGTGAGTTAGTGGATCACCAAATTTTCTCTAACCAAATCTAGGGAGTAAGTTAATTCAGGACATACATACAAATATACAGATACAAGTAACACTTACCCTCATTTTCAATTCGTGTGTCATCCTTATGTAATTTCTTCGGCTTTGCTGAACCTTCGTGGTGGGCGGGCTTGATCCCATAGACGGTTGCTGACGAGGTAAGCGATCGCGGTTCGATCTGGTTTACAGGCCACTACCGGTGTCCTTAATGTGATTCCATTACACATTACTTTAACTGCTAGCGCTGGATAACTCTCTGAATGTTTATCACTTGCTTCACTGTTAGGATTGTACCCATGCGTTTCCCGATACATTTTTTTTGCTTAATACCACTTCATTATCACTGTATATATATATATATATCACTTCACATATTAGGCGCATTATCCGATAATATAGAAATTGCTTTTGCACGCTTACACTTCACTTGGATAGAATCACGATTTCCATTACTGGTTTTTTGAAGTGAATCTTCTTAGGCGGCGGTACCGCAAAAATGGAGAGTGAAATTTTTATAACTGAAAACGTTACATGAGTGAGAAGGAAGATATAGGTAGTATAGGGAAGGGGAAAAAAGAAATAAAGCGACGCATGACGGGTACGAGTACCTGCATATGTATATATGTATGTATACATATATGTATATGTATGTATGAACGAACTCATTCCGCTTTTCAGCTCTGCCGCTACCAAGCAATATATGTATAAATGATGAAAGCGTGCTTCGCGTAACTACATCCATTCGTACATATACGAGTATGTACATATGTTTGTATGGATATATTTATGATGAAGCAAACGGGCTTCGTTGATGTACTGATGGGATGGGATATGGATGTACTTATGGACAGCAATGTTTTCATGTATCTAATGTACATATGTACTGCATCGCTCACCATACAAAAAAAATTAGTACTGTTTTTCCATAGGAATTATAAAATCTATTATATTTTAAGACGTCCACCAAAATATTTCGAAAAATATTAAGATTTAAGTGAGCTGAACCGATTTGAAAATACCTCCAAAGATGTAGTTTTTTATGAATAAATAAGAGCTTCTTGAAGATTTTTTTTGGAAAAAATCCCCTCAAATGACAAAATAGTTTAAGCTTAACAAATTTGCGTAAAAATATTTAAAAAAAATTAAAAAAAAAAAAATTGAACGGAATCGTAATAATAAGATTTTTGATGCTGTTTTTAACTTATTTCAAAGATTGGTATAAGAAAAACTTGAATAACTGAGCCTAACCTCTCCCGATTTAGACATGTCAGATATCATTAGAAAGGTATTTTCTCACCCTTTTTATTTCTTTGCTAATAAACTCATTCAAAGGATGAAAGAGAAAGGTAGAATGAACGAATATCACTCAAAGTTCAATTAAGATGTGTTGATGTTTAAAAAAAAAATATTGGGACCCGAATGATTTTTTTTTGGGCATAAATAAAAATAGTGGGAAAATACCTTTCTCCCGAGATCCCATAAGTCTAAATCAGAATAGTTTCGACCCAGTTATTTAAGTTTTTCGTAAATCAATCTTTGAAAAAAGTAAAAAACAGCATCAAAAATCTCATTATTACGATTCCGTTGAAAAGATTTTTAAATATTTTTATGCAGAATTTTTAAGCCTAATTTGTTTTGTCATCTGAGGGCACTTTTTTTTAAAAAAAGTTTTTTAAGAAACTATATTTATCCATAAAAACCTCCATTTTTGGAGGTATTTTCAAATCGGTCCTGCTCGCTTAAATCTTAATATTTTTCCGAAATATTTTGGTGGACGTCTTAAAATATAATAATTTTGTAATCCCGGCGGAAAAACCGCAACGTTTTTTGGTGATGCACTCTAATGTATCTACATATGTATGTTTGAATGGTTGTATATATATTTGTATGTATGTACATATGTTTGTGTATGTACATATGTTTGTGTACATGTGCATATGCACGTATGTAGCACAAACGATAACAAATCTAATAAGCTGCTCGTTGATATAAATGCGAACTGTACTGATTGTCAAAAATTATGTGTTTGTTGTACATTTGTTCATGTTTGTCATTGCGCGTGTAACTTTCTAGAGTAGTTTTATGCTCTCGCTATCTCCTTGTATTAACTCGTCCTTCGATGGTATACTCTGATGAATATATGTGAGGATGATAGCAAGGCCAACTTTTGTATATAAGGTATTGTTATGTTGAAATTTTCGCCCGATGTTTCTTAAAGAAAGCCATAAACGTAGCGACCGTTGGTTCAACTTGGTGTTATTTTGCTCTAGATTGCACCGTTTGTGGGCCTGTTGTATGAAAGATAAAAAAATTTTGATTTTCTGGCAAGTTGTACAACTTATCGCTACATTAATGACCATGATGTACAAACTCATTTAATTTACGTTCATTTTGTAGACTAAATAACCGAAAATGGATAACTCAGCCCAAATTGGTACGTGCTGTCGTTGAATTTTATAAATGTAAGCCGAAACTATGAAATTGCAAAAATGAGATTTTACAATGAGACTGCTCGCAAAATTGCAATGTTTGTGGGCAAAACGTCCAACTTGATTGCGGATTGATTTGAACCAACGTTTTCGGCTTGCATTATGTCAAAAGGATGTGTTTGTTGTAATTCATTCTGCCATTTACTACCATTATGCGTAGGCCAATTCATGAAATCATTTCATGCGTTTGAGTAGAAACTGAATGAATGAACACCATTTCATGATTTCAATTAACGCGAAATAGAGTTTATGCACTTATGTAGTTTTTACTCAGATCGATGAAATGATTTCGTGACTGGACTTCGCATAATATTTATAAGGTAATTTTATGTTTTTATACTCTTGCTACCACATGAATATATGAATTCGTTATAAGAATATATGAATTCGCCTTAGAAGATAGAAAGCGAGAAAGAATAAATGCCGAACAAAGGAATTTGTCTTTTTTCAACTTAAATAAATGCATTTTGCAAACAAAAGTGCGTACGTTACTTATAGGGTTTTCGCACGAGGCGATTTTTCAGGCAACTTTGAGTTGAAAGCAAAAATCGCCTCGTCCGAACGACCTTACAACTAATCGCTTTGAACAAAGTTGGTCGCCCGCCAACTTTGAGCTAGTTCAATTTTTTTTCCTTGCAACCCTGTGTTTGTTTACATTCTGTATACATACTTTTTTTCCTTTTTACTGTTTTACTTCTATTCTATCTTTCAGCTTCGCAAAAAGCACTTCTACCAACGCATGGCTTACCAAATTTATGCCAATTGATAAAATTTTGCGATTTAAATTCATTTTCAATAACGTAAATAACAATTCGTGTTGAATCGAAAATCGCCTCGTCTGAATAGGGATGGCAACTTTTTCACTTTCAACTTCTCATTCAACTTCGCATTCAACTTTTGTTGCCTGTAAAATCGCCTCGTGCGAATGCCCTATTAGTGCCTTGGTAATGGCGAATTCGTAAGGCTCTATTGATTGCATTATAAACATTTTCATTTGTTTGTTAAACATACAATTACTTCCATTACAACCTGGTCCTATGGATGCTAGAAGCGCGAGCTCATATAAGGTGGTGTTCCCGGAAAATGAATAAATAAATTATATGTACATCAGAAAATTAATAAGATGAAATGAAATTATTCTTTGATTTCTAACCAAA
This sequence comes from Rhagoletis pomonella, assembly GCF_013731165.1. Taxonomy (NCBI): domain Eukaryota; kingdom Metazoa; phylum Arthropoda; class Insecta; order Diptera; family Tephritidae; genus Rhagoletis; species Rhagoletis pomonella. The sequence goes on from NW_023458563.1 coordinate 16,103,151, forward strand.
CCTATGTATGTAACTCCATCGCCTAATGGTTTTCCGAACCGTAAACATATGTTTACACATCCAATTTCGTGAGTAGGTACCTGGTACTCACGCCTTTTTTAAGAAGTTTCACTTCTATCATGTGTACGATGTTACACACGCATTTTTTTTTTTTTTAAATGGAGCTAAAATGCCAATTTCAAACCGGTTTCTTCGTAGGTTGCCTTTTAGAATTTTAATATGCACCACTTTCGTACGAACGAGTTGGGAAAGCCAGGTGTTTCTTTTCGTTTCTTTGCGCACCGCGATTGCAAATAAATTTAAATGGACAATAGTCATATATGTAATACTTCTATATTGGCAGTATCTACAAGTGCAGTCAGCAAACATTACAGTACAGATATATAAAAAAAAAGAAAAAGAAAACCGAGCAATCGCATTTAAGAAATGACACTTGAATTTAAAATAAATTGCAGAGGCGGAACGTTAAAAAAAATTACAGAAAATTTTGTGTTTTCATTAAATTTTAAGAATTTTTTAATAAATTAAAATGCAAAAATGTCGCACAGCTGCTTTTTATGTGAAAAAAGAAGAGATAAACTAAATAATATAGCTTTACATGGGTGCGTTGCAAAAGTTTCTATCAAAAACATCTTTAACAGCTTTGTTTTATACAGATTTCCAAAAGACGTAACCGTTTGCAAACAATGGATGCAGACATGCGGCCTGATGCCCTACGAAGTTGTTAAAAATGTCCGAATCTGCAGCAACCATTTCAAACCAAACGATTACAAGACATAGAACAATGAGGTTGGCAGAAAATGTTTGAAAAGAAATGCGATTCCTTCGATGCATGCTACAATTGCAAGCATACAAAACGTGCCGGCCACTGGTAAATTTAAAGAATTGTTCTGCTACAGCTATACATATTCATTTCAAAAATTTTTTAGAAGGGCGAGAAAGTAAAAGTTCGGACATAACAGAAACCTCGCCTGTAAACAGAAGGCGCTTTGCTGAACTTCGTTTTGTTTCAGAAATTCGTACTCCTGACGTTTCCACCACAAAACGTGCCAGCCGCATTATATCGTTCGCTAAACGGTCTTTCGATAAGAAAATGAAAATAATCAAAACGCTTCGTAACAAAAAAAAATATTTAAAAAAACGAGTTACTTGTCTGGGAGAATTGCTTGGACATTTGCGAGAGAAAAACTTAATAGATGCGGAAACGGAAGAAATGATGGTAAACTTATTTTAAGTGTTACATAAAATATACTGGGTTTCCTAGACCACCTGTCCACCGCCTCTGAAATGGAGGGGAATGGTTTTTATTGAATACCGAAAAAATTTGACCTCCTAAATCAGGGACGAGGTGAAGTTCGAAAGTCATTTAGAGGTTGAAAAAGGCACTTCCGAGAAAAAATATTCAAACGAAAGTTACGTATTTTTAAGCTTAGAATCCGAATCTGTAGTAAAATCATGTATGTCTAGTTTGAAAAAATGAACTTCCGGTCGAAACCGGAAGTCGGTAATACCACGAACAGATAGAGCATTCCCCTCCATTTCAGAAGGGGTGGACGGATGGTCTAGGACACCCTGTATAACTAATATTTTCACTTGTTCAATACATATATGTACATATGTACTTGTAGGATTTAATTCCCGAAAATGTAAAAGCGATGGTGGCACGAAAGTTAAAAGGATCGAAATGGTACACGAAGGAAATAAGAAGTTTTGCTCTTATGCTTCATTTCTACTCGCCAAAAGCATATCGGTATATTCGCGAAACGTGGAGGAATATGCTACCACACCCTTCAACGCTTCGCAAATGGTATCAAAATATTAATGGCTCTCCGGGATTCACACAACAAGCACTGGATGCTATCGCTCTGCGCGCGAAAGGACCAAAGCCAGTAATAGTAAATCTCGTATTTGATGAGATGGCTATTAGACAGCAAAAAATATACAACCGGAAAGGTTTTGAAGGATATGTAGACTTAGGTACGATGGACTGCCTTACAGAGTGTGACTCGGCTGCTTTGGCGAATAACGCGCTTGTAATATTGGCAGTCTCCTTAAACGAGCATTGGAAAGTTCCAATCGGCTAATTTTCTGAAGGAATCTTTATATATGTTAAACAGCGTTGGTGCGAATGTTTACTCAATTACATTTGACGGTGCAACCACAAATTTATCTATGTGTAAATGCTTAGGAGTAAACTTCAACTACGGCCCATCATTTAAACCATATTTTGTTAATGCAGCAACTAAAGAATTGTGCTACATTTTCATTGACTTCTGTCATATGATGGTGAGAAATTGTTTTGGTGATATGCAATTACTAAAAACCAATTCGAACGAAACTATACGTTGGCAATATTTGTCTGACTTATATGCACTACAAACAAGCGAGGGACTGCGTTTATCCACAAAATTAACCAAAAAGCATATATACTATAAAAACAGCATTATGAACGTAAAACTCGCCGTTCAAACGTTAAGTAAAAGTGTTGCTGATTCTTTAATATTTTTAGAACGTAAAATAAAAGACCGAACAATTAACGACCGATTTCGAAATAGTTCTGCTACCGCTAAGTTTTGTTTAAATTTCAATAACATGGGCGATATACTAAACTGTAAAAATCAGTTCTCTAAGCAGGAATTTAAGAGGCTGTTGACCAACGCGTCATATTCTGACTTAAAGTCTCATGCAGAAGAGTTCGAAAAATACGTGTGTTCATTGTATGCTGCGAATGGTGTTCTTTTAATTCAATCTGGACGTAAAACAGGCTTTCTAGGAATCATTATTGCTTTGCGGAATATTTTTCCTTTATTTGATAAACTTAAGAGTTTCGGTATGACATACCTTTTAACATATAAACTTTCCCAAGATTTTTTAGAGACTTTTTTTGGCGCAATTAGGGCAAGAGGAGGTTTTAACAATAATCC
>NW_023458563.1:16106174-16107920 GCF_013731165.1 Rhagoletis pomonella
GTCTTTGAAACGCCGTACTTTTCTTTGATATCGATTCACTAGTTCTCGTGCAATAACCGTTTTCGTGAAGCTCTAAAAATTAGAACTACAACATTTCAGCATAGCCTCCATATCGAAACGTAAGACGTATTCTACCTCAAAAAATTTATTAAAATCGTTTCGGTCGTTTAGGTGTTCACTCAGAGACATACGTACCGAAGAATTATATACATATGTAAATTTGTATTTACAAATAGGTAAAAGTTTCAACAGTTTCGGAAGGCATCATGACCTCTTTTTCCAATTTTCCACTTTTTTAATGAGTATGAGATTGATTTAAAATATTTCCATACTAAGTTTTCTTCCAGAGCTATGCGGTATGAAAAATTCGATTTCTATGGGAGATGCCACGCTTCCTTGATATGTCGAAATTATTTTCAGCGTATAACAATCCTTAGAAAGTCTGCAGTAGCTGCCTCTCTTCTTCTTTATTGGCACTTAGAAAGTCTGCAGTAGCTGCCTCTCTTCTTCTTCTTTATTGGCGCTGTAACCGCCTAGGCGAGTTTGGCCGAGTCCAAAACAACAAACCAGAAATTTCTCTTATGTGCCAACTGACGCCAATTGGAACTGACAAGTGAAGCAAAGTCTTTCTCGACCTGGTCTTTCCAACGCAGAGGAGGCCTGCCTCTTCCTCTGTTACCAGCATCGCGGCTCGCGTTGAATACTTTCAGAGCAGGAGCGTTTCTGTAAATTCGCACGACATGGCCAAGTTCCCGAGATCAGCTCTTATAAAAAGAGGAGACTTCTCTTTAATAACAAGTATAGACAAATTGCCAATGCCCGCACGCTTGGCGGGGCCTTGAAACGCCTTTCGAACCGTAAAAAATCATTCGATTCTATTTTATGAACATCATATATCTATATAATCGGTACGTGTACCGAATTTCAAGCAAATCGGACCATAAATAAGATATTTTTTAATAATCGGTCCCTGGTTCACCTATAAGAAAAAAATATCCTGCATATCGCACGCGGTCTTCAAAGGTGACGCAACTTGAAATTACACATTCGTCAGAAAACTCGAAAAACTATTTCTTAGCATATGCTAATCATATGGGCAAAGGACACTTTACCTTAGGTTTTTTCCATAAATTATAACAAAAATTTCTCCAGCTTTTGCCGAAAGATAAATAAAAGCACTGTGTGCATTTTTAGTGTAATATTCCAAATTTTGAGTTGTGTCACTTTTGAAGATCGTTTGCGATCGTTTGCTAATCCAAGCATCTACGTGCCAAATTTCAAGCAAATCGCACCATAAATAAGATTTTTTCGGATAAATCGGTTTCTGGTCCACCTACCGGAAAAAAGTAAATTTTGAGGTGGTTTCTGAAAGCTATTTATAAACAAAATTTCGCGAGATTTTTATTGTTTATTATTATTATTGATGTGGTGAAATTGCTTGTTGGTGGTAGCGGGAAATACAAAAACTTGTGAGCAACAAAACAAAAGTCAGCATATATAAAAATCAGAGAGCATTTTTTCCATTTTAGCTTTGCTTGATTATTCGTGTTTACTGGAGTTGAAAATCAATCCTTATTCTATAATACATTAATTAATAGAAAAAAACACGGAAACTTGCACGGAGAAGCTAGTTATTAATTTTTTTCGTTCCATCCACGGTTGCTCTGGCCTTCATGCCGCGTGCCGAGCGGACTTGCAGCGAGCGTGGTGCAACCAGGGATCGCGAAAGAAATAAAATTTATTTAT
>NW_023458563.1:16108020-16117996 GCF_013731165.1 Rhagoletis pomonella
ACATGCATATGTACATACATACGTACATATATAAATATGCATGTTATGTATGTACATATTTATGTATACAACTTTAAAAAAGATTGTACTAAATAATCTATGCTTATAAAAAGCAACAAAGTCTAAGCGGTGACGACGGAAAGAGAAATTAAAAACGCAGTTATACTATATTTGGCTCCTAGTTTTGTGAATTGATTGATTTTTTCATTTTTATTTTTTTTATTTTATATACCGAAACTCAATGTCACGAAAAGTAACTGAGCATAAAAACATAAGAGACTATGCAAAAGCCAGGGATTTAATGAAATATGTGCAAACCACTTTACTCAAGACGTTTTAAATGTTGAAAAGGAAAATTAAAAGCACCCTGTAATCAAATGAACTAGTTGCAAACTAACTCACAACTACTATGAACCGCATGCCCAACTAGTAAGCCAACTATCTTTTTTCCATGCGATGAACTGGTATTTTTAACATGGGGATGGCCTACGAGATGGCAATTGTCAGATTTCGGTCAGAAGTACACCAGTCTCATACTAGTTCAAAATAAACAGAAAAATACTAGTCCAATTATGGAAAAGGAAAAAATAAATACATAAATATTTTAAACTTTTGAACATAAATTCAAATGCATTTTTCATTAAATGTTATTAAAAGTAAAAGCTTTCAGGCACAATAAATACTATATTTTTTATCTTTTTTAATAACATTAAATATGAGAAAAAACATTTTAGTTAAAAGTAAAACAGATACTTTAGTTCATTTTCGAGTGAACTTATATAAAAATAAAAGTTTTCATTTTCATTTCTTTTTAAAATTTTATTAAAGAAATAATTAATGCTTAAAATTTGAGATTTAGATAATAATAAAATAAATAAATAATTCATGCAGTTATTAAATATTCTTAATTTTTGTCTATAGTTAGGCTTGTTGATTGATAATTGAAATTAATCAAATAATCATATTAATCGTGTAAATAAAAAACGTCAAAAATAATTGATAATGATCAAGAATAACAAAATAATCATGTTATTAAAATTAGTGGATTAATTAACAACTTTTAATTGATTATTAATCATTAAAAAGGTGTTAATATTGGTATTTAATCATAAAACAGTTATCCCAAAAACATGCTTTAATTAATTATCATAATGATTTTTAATCATTATTTAACAGGTCTGGTATAATGGAATATGTACTCGCTTTAATGGTTTACAATATACCCAAATAAATGTTATAATATTTTGGGTACTTTATTGTATTAAACTGTCGAAGTCAAATAAAATTGTTGTGTACTTGGTACAAGTCTGATCATTTTCGAACTAGTTCGGTTTCAGTCAGGAAATTCTAGTTGTAAACTAGTATTTTTCCTGACTAGTTTGGGGTTTCACTGCAGGGCAGTTATGAGCGCTTGCCCAAAATTTGCTGCACCACGTTCATTCATCAATTTTGTACAACGGATTAGGGAAATATTTTTCATTTGGGTCCCTTAAAAGGACACCTATATATAACTCTGAACTGTTTAAAAATTGCACAAATTGGCACAATAAAGTCCCAAAATAATATTTTCATGAGTATTTTCTATAAAAATTTTTCTTGGAAATGTTGGCAATATCCTTATGAGTGGAAAAATAATATTTGTTGTTCCGAAAGTATAGCTGTTTCTTTTTATTGCATCAGTTCGAATTTCATTTCATGAGTCAATTAAAATTATTGTAACAAAAGCTTTATTAATACCGTTTGATATGGAAACTAAGTAAATTTGGATACCCTCCTTAAAATTGTTTCTTTTCATAAATTCATCTCTATGAATAACTCCCAATTCGTCATACTTAATATGTATATTAGTCATTCCAGAAATTTCACAATTTCACAATTCTAACAACTGACGCTCGATCGATTCAGAAAATTTAGAAACAATTATCTGAAATCGATTATTTCGAGAAAATCTTCGATTCTGGTGTGGGATCGGAATTGATTTTTCCATCCCTAGTCACGATTTTTCTAGAGAGCGAAAATTTATTTATAAGCAGCGTTAGAATATTCTATTTCCGGTCAACGGTGAGAGTTCGCCGTGGAAGTTAGAAAAGTGAGGGGGCTGAGAAATGTAATTCGGAATGTTCTCTATCGAATGTGACTCATTTTTTAAGTTTGCTTCCAAATTTTGTCATATTGGTTGTGGCCGCCTAAATCGTTCAAATACTCCTATCATCAGTTTTGTTAAGCGAATACTCTCTCTCTGCGCCAACGCCGCACATGAAATTTCGTTGACTAAGTGCGTACATGTATTTATATATTGAGAGTAATCTCGGAATACTCTCTTGAGAGATTAATTGCACAATTTTTTGCAGGGATACTTTTGTACACTTAAATATACATATGTACATTAACATGGGCCGAAAATCTGCTTTTTTACAATTTTGATTGGTAATACCAAAAATATGGTTCATAATGCTCTAAAAACAATCTGTATGAAAGATGACAATTTCCGGCCAATATCTTAGGCTCGCCCAAGTCCATCAAAGTTCAAGTGCAAAAAAATGTTTTCTTAACTTAATTCGATTCTCTACAAAAAAGGTCCATATACCAAATTATGTAGCACTACTACTTTCGAAAATACTTGCAATTATGTTCATCTTTCACACAGATTGTTTCTAGAGCATAGTAACCATATTGTTGCTATTACCAATCAAAATTCTAAAAAAGCGGACTTTCGGCCCACGCTAATGTACATACTCAGATGCGTATTTAACAATTTTTTGAAGTGAAACTTCTTAGGCGGCGGTACCGCAAAAATGGAGAGTGAAATTTTTAAAACTGAAAACGTTACATGAGTGAGAAGGAAGATATAGGTAGTATAGGGAAGGGGAAAAAAGAAATAAAGCGACGCATGACGGGTACGAGTACCTGCATATGTATATATGTATGTATACATATATGTATATGTATGTATGAACGAACTCATTCCGCATTTCAGCTCTGCCGCTACCAAGCAATATATGTATAAATGATGAAAGCGTGATTCGCGTAACTACATCCATTCGTACATATATGTACATATGTTTGTATGGATATATTTATGATGAAGCAAACGGGCTTCGTTGATGTACTGATGGGATGGGATATGGATGTACTTATGGACAGCAATGTTTTCATGTATGTACATTAGACTGCATCGCTCACCATACAAAAAAAAATCGGTACTGTTTTTCCATAGGAATTATAAAATCTATTATATTTTAAGACGTCCACCAAAATATTTCGAAAAATATTAAGATTTAAGTGAGCTGAACCGATTTGAAAATACCTCCAAAGATGTAGTTTTTTATGAATAAAAAAGAGCTTCTTGAAGATTTTTTTTTGGAAAAAATCCCCTCAAATGACAAAACAGTTTAAGCTTAACAAATTTGCGTAAAAATATTTTAAAAAAATTTAAAAAAAATTGAACGGAATCGTAATAATAAGATTTTTGATGCTGTTTTTAACTTATTTCAAAGATTGGTATAAGAAAACCTTGAATAACTGAGCTTAACCTCTCCCGATTTAGACATGTCAGATATCATTGGAAAGGTATTTTCTCACCCTTTTTATTTCTTTGCTAATAAACTCATTCAAAGGATGAAAGAGAAAGGTAGGATGAACGAATATCATTCAAAGTTGAATTAATATGTGTTGGTGTTTAAAAAAAAAATATTGGGACCCGAATGATTTTTTTTTGGGCATAAATAAAAATAGTGGGAAAATACCTTTCTCCCGAGATCCCATAAGTCTAAATCAGAATAGTTTTGACCCAGTTATTTAAGTTTTTCGTAAATCAATCTTTGAAAAAAGTAAAAAAACAGCATCAAAAATCTCATTATTACGATTCCGTTGAAAAGATTTTTAAATATTTTTATGCAGAATTTTTAAGCCTAATTTGTTTTGTCATCTGAGGGCACTTTTTTGAAAAAGTTCTTTAAGAAACTATATTTATTCATAAAAACCTCCATTTTTGGAGGTATTTTCAAATCGGTCCTGCTCGCTTAAATCTTAATATTTTTCCGAAATATTTTGGTGGACGTCTTAAAATATAATAATTTTGTAATCCCGGCGGAAAAACCGCAACTTTTTTTGGTGATGCACTATAATGTATCTACATATGTATGTTTGAATGGTTGTATATATATTTGTATGTATGTACAAATGTTTGTGTATGTACATATGTTTGTGTACATGTGTATATGCACATATGTAGCACAAACGAAAACAAATCTAATAAGCTGCTCGTTGATATAAATGCGAACTGTACTGATTGTCAAAAATTATGTGTTTGTTGTACATTTGTTCATGTTTGTCATTGCGCGTGTAACTTTCTAGAGTAGTTTTATGCTCTCGCTATCTCCTTGTATTAACTCGTCCTTCGATGGTATACTCTGATGAATATATGTGAGGATGATAGCAAGGCCAACTTTTGTATATAAGGTATTGTTATGTTGAAATTTTCGCCCGATGTTTCTTAAAGAAAGCCATAAACGTAGCGACCGTTGGTTCAACTTGGTGTTATTTTGCTCTAGATTGCACCGTTTGTGGGCCTGTTGAATGAATTTAAGTCTTGGTTGTATGAAAGATCAAAAAATTTAGATTTTCTGGCAAGTTGTACAACTTATCGCTACATTAATGATCATGATGTACAAACTCATTTAATTTACGTTCATTTTGTAGACTAAATAACCGAAAATGGATAACTCAGCCGAAATAGGTACGTGCTTTCGTTGAATTTTATAAATGTAAGCCGAAACTATGAAATTGTAAAAATGAGATTTTACAATGAGACTGCTCGCAAAATTGCAATGTTTGTGGGCAAAACGTCCAACTTGACTGCGGATTGATTTGAACCAACGTTTTCGGCTTGCATTATGTCAAAAGGATGTGTTTGTTGTAATTCATTCTGCCATTTACTACCATTATGCGTAGGCCAATTCATGAAATCATTTCATGCGTTTGACTAGAAACTGAATGAATGAACACCATTTCATGATTTCAATTAACGCGAAATAGAGTTTATGCACTTATGTAGTTTTTACTCAGATCGATGAAATGATTTCGTGAATTGGACTTCGCATAATATTTATAAGGTAATTTTATGTTTTTATACTCTTGCTACCACATGAATATATGAATTCGTGATAAGAATATATGAATTCGCCTTAGAAGATAGAAAGCGAGAAAGAATAAATGCCGAACAAAGGAATTTGTCTTTTTTCAACTTAAATAAATGCATTTTGCAAACAAAAGTGCGTACGTGACTTATAGGGTTTTCGCACGAGGCGATTTTTCAGGCAACTTTGAGTTGAAAGCAAAAATCGCCTCGTCCGAACGGCCTTACAACTAATCGTTTTGAACAAAGTTGGTCGCCCGCCAACTTTGAGCTAGTTCAACTTTTTTTCCTTGCAACCCTGTGTTTGTTTACATTCTGTATACATACTTTTTTTCCTTTTTACTGTTTTACTTCTATTCTATCTTTCAGCTTCGCAAAAAGCACTTCTACCAACGCTTGGCTTACCAAATTTATGCCAATTGATAAAATTTTGCGATTTAAATTCATTTTCAATAACGTAAATAACAATTCGTGTTGAATCGAAAATCGCCTCGTCTGAATAGGGATGGCAACTTTTTCACTTTCAACTTCTCATTCAACTTCGCATTCAACTTTTGTTGCCTGTAAAATCGCCTCGTGCGAATGCCCTATTAGTGCTTTGGTAATGGCGAATTCGTAAGGCTCTATTGATTGTATTATAAATATTTTCATTTGTTTGTTAAACATACAATTACTTCCATTACAACCTGGTCCTATGGATGCTAGAAGCGCGAGCTCATATAAGGTGGTGTTCCCGGAAAATGAATAAATAAATTATATGTACATCAGAAAATCAATTAGATGAAATGAAATTATTGTTTGATTTCTAACCAAACCTATGTATGTAACTCCATCGCCTAATGGTTTTCCGAACCGTAAACATATGTTTACACATCCAATTTCGTGAGTAGGTACCTGGTACTCACGCCTTTTTTAAGAAGTTTCACTTCTATCATGTGTACGATGTTACACACGCATTTTTTGTATGAAAATACTATTTTAAAATACGAACATTTTTAAACGATAATCAAATATAAAGTATTTAGTGAACATTCAGCTGCAGCGCGCCCTTTAAGTGCGACGGAGCGAACACGTATCAGAAGTACTGTAATATCGGAATGGCAAAGCAGGTCGGACAACTCGGCTAAGGGCTGCTGGACGTATCGATGTATCCCGAAACTGGACGACAGGATAATCAGGAGGCATGGCGAAGTTAATTTTTTGCCTATACCAGTTTTTGAGCAGACATGGCTGTTTCAAATCCTACCAAAATATTTTTAATTTTTTTTCACTTTTATTTTAACATAGTTTCATTAAAAGAAAAATACTGATAAAAATCAAATATTTCACACAAACAACAAAAAATAAAAGTAATCTTAAAGCTATTATAAAGCATTTTTAAAATTTCTCGCTTACCTCCAAATACATACCGAGGTTAAAGTTATGTGTTCTGTAAACTATAGGGTATGTGGTGAATTTCGAAAAGTGCTTACCAATCGCGACATATTTCCCCTCTAGTTTACAGAACACATTACTAAAAAATAACAAGAATCTATTTCTTCAAAAGTGACGCACCTGCTGCTTTTTTAACACGTCAGTGAAGTGTAAAACCTAATTAATTTCTCATAATGAATAGTTATTAACAGGGCTAGGATTTTAAGGCATTTGCCTATTTTGTCTGCTTGGTCGTATCTTTATACAAATAAAAGAATCACACGTTTCATGCATTCCTTGATTAAAAATTTTAATTTTAATTTTGCCTTTTTCTGCATGTTTTGCCTTTTTAATATTTATTTCTTCATTTTCATTACAACACTGGAATTCGTTTGCAAATATTTAAAAGACCTAAGGCCACTTGTTTTAACTCCGTGAAAATCCGCGGATATTGCTGTGTGCCAATCGGTAACTCTTTTCTCCGTGGTGAGACGGGGTGGAACAATTTTCCATGGTGTACGAATAAATAGAGTTTTGCTGTACCAAATTCAAAGTAAAATATTGACAGTTGAAATACCAAACAAACGCCCGTACGAAAACTGTATTTTCGGTATCTTGCCGAGATTGTTAAAATTTATATTTATTTTATAATTTGCAAGTAACTTTTTGTGTGCATTTTTCAGCTTTCATTTTGATTTCAGAACACCTTCAACCACTCCCCCTTTATACGGCCTTGATTGTAAATGACCGTGTACAAACCTAAAATTAACTATAAAACTGTTTATTGATCCCATGGCATTTCTCGTTTTGGGTAATTTATTTTAACCGAAGTTTTACTTTGTACACTGAGGAAAAAAATATTAAAATCAAATAGAAATGTAATTGATCCTACTATAAACGTCAACGAAAGTACTGTATACTGGTAAATATTCAATTCAATTACGCGCATATTAAAATGACCGCGTTCGTACTGAAAAAGCATCCGTGAAGTGAATAATCAAGACAAAAACTAAAAAAAAAAAAAATTTATTTGCTGTCGCCTGCAGTGGAATTCGAACCCGACCATCTCCGGGTATCAACAACTTGTGGCAAGCATCTTTGCGCACTCAGCTACACCCAGACATATGAATTTGCTTTCAAATGTTGAATATCCATCAACACCACAGCACGCGATTTGTACGGATAAACATGTATGTACTATTATAATAGTAATAGGTAATATATGTACGTGTGTGTTTTCACCGCTCTCAGAGCGGCGTTCTGCATGCTTGGGGTGCGCATGTACACTAAAATATATGTACATACTCAGATGTGAACAGTCAAATACGTGCGTAATAAATTTTGTATGAAAATATTATTTTTAAATACGAACATTTTTAAACGATAATCAAATATAAAGTATTCACTTTTCCTATGCATTATTTCCCTCAGTGTATAGCCCTGGGGGCGATTCCTACCTCCTTCTGTATCCGTCACTGCCTACATAGAGAAAGCAGTGCCGAGCCAGACTTTTTGCTTGAGATCGGCTGCAAAAATACCGAAAGACTTACCGGCAATGAAAAGCGACTGAATGTTTCGATTATTTTGTGTTCAAAGTATGTAGTTATATATGGGTGTTTCCATGATTTCGGACGTGATATTCGTACGGCTTCAGAGTTAAGTAAATCATACGAAAACGGAAGTCACTTATAAACAAAATTTTCCGTTGTGTAGCTTTTATCGTCCTTTGGTTGACAAAACAAAATTAGGTCGCTTGGAACACTGGTGTTGAGAAAATCGTTGTCATAACGGACGTGACAAAAGCAGAATTGGTTTCAGAGCACATGTAAAAATAAGCAAACCTCTGCGAATCGTTTGAAGGTTCCTTTCTTAAACGTTATTTAAATTAAGTCAAATTACGGACCATTCCAACCAATTCATTTTTAATCAGAAGCAGATCGTTGTTGGTTTAAAATTTAAATAAAATGTGATAACGGACGTGACATATCGGACGTCACAGATTTTTCCCCCGTACAATATTTTTAATAGTAATACATATATAATTTAATGTTTTATTTATTCAGTTCTTCCCCCGTTTCACGTTTTCATAACCTTTTTTTGCCATCTGAATGCGAAATCTAAAGTTATAAAGTCGTTTTAACTTATAGTCTTTTTATACCCGAGCCCACTTGTGCACAAGGGTATTATAACTTTGTTCACATAACGGTTGTTTGTAACAGGCAAAACGAATCGAGATAGATATAGACAAGTGTATACATAAATGATCAGAATGAAAAGAGAAATCGATTAAGCGGTGACTGTCTGTCCGTCCGTCCGTCCGTCCGTCCGTCTGTGCACACGATAACTCGAGTAAAAATTGAGATATCTTAACGCAACTTGGTACGTGAACTTCTTTTGGGCGTAGGACGGATGGTATTGAAAATGGGCGAAATCGGACAATAACCACGGCTACCTCCCATATAACGGTAATTTTCAGAAAAACGAAAACTGCGATATTTTAGCAACTACTAAAGATAATTCACTCAAAATTGATATTTGCAATGAGTTTTAGACGAAAAATAAGAATATTACAAAATTTTGGCAAATAGGCGTAGCCACGCCCACTTATGGTTACATGTGTATATCTTGGTAACCGCTCCACCAATTTCTTCCACACTTGGCACAGTTGTTGGTCCTGGTACAGCATACTAAAATCGGACAATAACCACGCCCACATCCCATATAACGGTAATTTCGAGAAATACAAAATCTTCGATAAATCAGTAAATATTGAAGCTAATTTATTCAAAATTGATGGTTGCAACAATTCTTTACCAAAAAATACGTTTATGACAAAATTTTGGAAAATGGGCGTAGCACCGCCCACTTAAGATCACATATATGTATCTCGCTAACCGATCTAGCAATTTGTACCAAGCTCGGTATGGTTATTGTGCTTGCCACATAAAAGCAAACCGTTGAAAATTGTTGAAATCGGACTAAAATTGAGGCCGCTTTTCATATAACGGTAAATTTCAGAAATGCTTGAAATTTCAATATTTCGAAATTTAAGGACGCTAATTTACTTAAAATGTATACACCCCGGCTTATCATGTAGCGGTAGCTTTCGGAAAGGTGGAAAACATATATTTAATACTTGCGCCGGGTATTTAATGTTCGGCTCCGCCCGAACTTAGACTTTCTTACTTGTTAAGTTATAAAGTCGTTTCAAAATGCTGTAAGTTGTTTGTAGGTAACCATGATACAATGACTTTTAGAAGGTAGTTTCACTTCTTCTTCTTATCCACTATGTTAGCTATATGTACGGTGACCATAAATATATTTTGAAAATGCAGGACAATTTTTCAAAAAATTTACCTAGATATAATTGCATAGTAACGGGTGATTTTTTAAGAGCTTGATAACTTTTTTTTTAAAAAAAACGCA
>NW_023458563.1:16118096-16119806 GCF_013731165.1 Rhagoletis pomonella
GCCATTTCTTTATAGAGTAGAATAAACATGTTTAGAAAAATTGTTTCTGTATATTTTTGTTTTATGTTTTTTTATTAATCGTTACTTTCAAAATACCTGGTATTTAAATTATTATTTGTGATGTATACGTTCCTCAATCACATGGTTTTTTAAATACAATTAAAAAAATGTTTTACTTTAAAATTTGTCTGATTGAATAAATAAATATCGCTAGCGTAGAGTGCAAAGTTGCTAAGTCCCAATTTAAAAATTGTACAGGAGAGGAAAAAACTTCATATAGTCACTTTGTTCAAGTATTTCGCAAAACTTTCAATACAACATTTTGCCTGTTTAAAGCAAAGCAAAGCCCCACACGAATCAGAGGGATTCGATCTTCATTAAAAGATTTCGAACTTTTTTGGCCTTATCGAATTTTCGGAGCTTTTTTTGAATTGAATATAAACGAAAAAACATAAAACAAGGACCTTTTCGAAACGATGCAATATTAATTTATCTAGCCTCCTATATCAAAATATGATTTTTCATTAAAAGTGAAGTTAGCAACTTTTCACTCTAAGCTAGCGATATATGAGTTTCACAATCAGTTTATCGTAAATTTTAAATAGTTTTATTTCATGGTATGTTTAAATGCTTTCAGATATTGAATTTTTACTCATATTCATAAAATGTATGACTCGATTTGAATCCCGGGATAAATCCCGGGATCCCGGGATTACCTAAAAAATATCCCGAAATCCCGGGATCCCAATTTTGCTGGTATTTTGGCATCCCTAGTAACTACGTAGTTCCCTTCTCGGAACATTAAAATTTATTTTCTCTAAAAATGCCGGACAGTCAAGAACACCCGGAATAATGCTAAAAGTTAAGTTAAGTATAATGATAAAAGTTAAAGACAGGACAGACCTCCTGCTTTTCAGAGATTTTAAATTTAAAATAAGCAATCGAGAATTGTATGACAGGATGGGATCAGTAGAATGTAGAGATCTCAAAGCATATTTAAGGAAAACCTTTTGAACGCGTTCAATCCTGTCAATGTTAAACTGATGAAAGGGCCGCCAAATTATTGTAGCATACTCAAGATGTGAACGCACAAATGACGTGTAGAGCAATTTCCACGTATAAGGATCAGAAAATTCAGCACAGTTCCGCCGAACGAATCCAAACATAGCATAAGATTTCGAAATAATGAAATTAACATGATTATTAAAAGTAAATTTAGAGTTGAATATAACCCCAAGGTCCTTAATCTCATTAACACTGCGTAAAACACAGTTAGATATTCTGTATGAACTTTCAAATTGGGAGCGCAATTTCGAATAACTAACATGAAAACATTTATTTATATCTAAGCAAAGATGCGATCTAATACACCATGAGTGAAGATTCTCAACATCCGATTGAAGTTTCAGCATATGCAGCCTGTTATTTACCACTGAGTAGATCTTCAGGTCATCGGCATATAGCAAAGAACTAGCATGAGAAAAACAAAGTAAAGAGTAGAGGACCAAGAATGCTCCCCTGAGGAACTCCTGAAGTGGCAGTAAAAGTATCAGACGACACATTATCAATGGTGACTATGCACTGCCTTTTGCATAAATAGCATTTAAGCCAGTGCAAGAAAATTGAGTGGAACCCAAGACAAGCAAGTTTATGAATTAGTATTTTGTGGGAAACTGTATCAAAAGCTTTCGAGAAATCAGTATATATGCA
>NW_023458563.1:16119906-16125707 GCF_013731165.1 Rhagoletis pomonella
TCCACTTGGCTTGCGGCAGTAAAAGCGGAAACACAAAATTCACTGAAAACGGCTAAGTTGGAAACAGTGGAACGCCCAACCACAAAACCATGTTGATTGGGACTGATTATACTTTTTGCAGAGAAATAAATCTTATCTTAATAATACCCTCAAAAAGTTCGAGATGTTCGTTAGTTTAGATATAGGTCTATAATTGCAGACATCACTCTTATTGTCACTTTTGAAGATGGGAGCTATTGAAGCAACTTTCCAGGCATCAATAAACTCGCCGCAATATAAAGACTTGTTAAAAATTATTTCCAGAGGAGCAACTACTGCTGGGCAGCTTTTTAGGAAAACTGCTGGGAGCCCATCAATGTCCATCTTTGATGATGGTTTGAGCTTAGAAATACCATTAACAATATCGCTTGCTGAAAGTGAGATTGTGCCAAGATTAATTAAGGATTTAACATTCGAAGAAAAGTTCTCACAGGACACATCATTGTCACAAACAAAATTCGAATAGAAGAAATCAGCGAACAAATTAGCAGCATCCTTAGTGGAATTGACGTGTTTATCTTTATAGAAAATCGTAGAGGGTATCGACGAGCATGATTTCTTCGATTTAATGAAGGTCCAAAATGCCTTTGGATTGGACTTTATATTAGATTCAAATTTAAGAATATATTTTTTATACAGGAACTTATCCAAGCAACTGAATTCCTTCACATAATGCAGATAGGTATCATAAAAAGATTGATGCTGTGTCTTCTTATATTTCTTATAAAACTTATTTCTTATATTTTTCAGATTTTTCAGCCCCTTGGTGTACTAAGCCAATTTATAAGGTCTTGGTTTAACAACTGGAATATTATTCAAGCAAATATCATATACTGCTGTTTTGAAAACATTATAACAATAAGCAGGGTCAGAGTTAGAAAGCAATTCGTTCCAATTGATATCCGATAAAAGTTGATTTAAGGTATAAAAATTACAACGCGCATAGTTAAAAGCGATTTCCCGCCCTAAGACAGATTCACCAAATTCATAAAATTCAACCTTAAGAACAAGAGCCACATGGTGCATATCCGTGGGAGAAATTAGACAGAAAAAAATTGACATTTTCGTTGATAAATATAAGATCTAAAATTTTATCGAGCTTATTTTCAAAACGATTTATCTGCATTAGGTTTAGACTTAATATATTATCAATAAAAAAGGTTTCAAATGATTATGACATATTAGTTGGCATTAGTCCAGCAGACCAAATAACTTCGACTCCAATTAATATTTGAAATATTAAAATCACCTAAAATACAAATATGATTGTCACCTAGTTTATTGAGCACAAAAGAAGCTATGTTATCAGCATGAGCTCTATAAAAAATCCAAACAATCCAAACTGTTGGGTGGAATATATGATGCAATTATAAACAAACACTCAGTGGAGGCCGACGAGCCGCGTATGCAGACACAGATTTGGCCAAGTACGGAATCACTATTTTCAAGAGTAATTAATGAAGCACAGTATTTGCGTTGAACAGCAATTAATACACCACCTCCGCGCGTGCGACAAGTTTTCTCAGCATCTCTGTCCTTGCGAAAGACGACAAACAAATTTGGGTCGAAAAATTCAGCATCATAAAAGTTCGGATTTAACCAGGTCTCAATAATAACAAATATGCCATAGTCTAATTGCGAGCTGAACGCTTTAACAGCGTGTGATTTAGTTCTAAGGCCAGAGGCATTTTGAAAATAAATAGTTAGCCCCCCAGTGACCAACTGTTGGTTTTTATCAGTAGCAGCTACGGTGCATCTAGTGTACTTTCCTCTCTGGCTAAAAAATGAAACGGACGTACTTTTACACCCACAGGTCTAATGGCGAAACTCTATCATAAAACGCATAGGCAACACCAACTTTAAAATTGACTTTTGTATATGAATCGGGAGGCGCATCTTTTTTTATTAGTCTATGACAAACTAAGTATTGTTTCTCAATGTTAGCATGCTTGACGATGTAATCCAAAATTTTATCCTCAGAAACCGAACGATGAAATGAAGAAATGTGAAGCCATTTCATTCGTACAACAACGTCGAGATCTTTGTTTACGTTAGAGCCAATGATACTCTGAAGCTTCTGTCGATTGTTCTCATCAGTTCGTTTACCAGTAGCAGCAATACCAACAACATCCTGAACAGCATTAGCATTATAACCAGCGTTATCGCGAGCAAGAATGGAGGCATAAGTGCTGCTAGCAATTCCAGCATTAATGTTCTGTACAGCAACTGTATTTCCATTTGCAGAAGATAAATCGCCAACTTTAGTAGCGAAATTCGTATGTGTTTTATCATTATCAGCAGCAACAAGGCCAGGGGCCAATGATGAAGAAGATGAAGCAGCGTTCCTATCAGCAGCAGGTAGACCGGATGCATTTGCATTAGAGCCAGTGATACTCTGACGCATCTGCCGATTGCTTTTATCAGTACGTTTTGCAGTAGCAGCAGGTAGAGAGCGTAACTTGAGAGCTGAAGTAGAGTTGGCTGGTGAAGCCGTTAATAGAAGAGCGAAGGTCGATGCGAACACCTTTACTTCAACTGAGAGCGTAGTAATTGCAGATGCGAACTCTTCAAAGTGAATAGTACTCTTTAAAGAGTGAAGCTCAGACTGCAGGCATTCAGTTTTGCAAATTAAACGCTTATTGTCTTCGCGGAGTGCATTAACCAACGCAACAACGTGTGCGTTCTCCGTTCTAAGAGCAGCAATTTCTTTTACGACCGTTTGCAATAATATTGGTTGATTTTCGTCGTTAGAATTTTCAATACACTCACTTAACTCAGCAATTTGCTGCGTAGGTGAAATATATTACAGCGATTGTTGTTGTTGTTTCAATTTAGAAGCCGAATTGTTAGTAGACACAGAAATGTCACTCACCACAAGATCAATGGGGGGAGGCGGTGAGCGAATCGACTTTCGCCGAACATCTGCACATGTATTGCAGAAAAAAGGTCTGTCAGAGTTCACTAGGAACTCAGCATCCGACGGCAAAATATTAACGTATTTTAAGTGACGCATTTTTTGACATATATCTAAAAAAAAATACCAGAGCGACAAAATTATTTTTTTCCACAACTAATTAACGGCAAATTCATGGGTATATGCGACATTTTTTGCTTGATGTTGTTTCGCTAACTTTATACACATTCCAGAAAATTATAGGAAAACAGTTTTTGAATTAAACGATTTTTCAGGGTCATATAAATTTCCCACTTTAAAAAAATGATCACCTGTATGCTGTAATCCGAATCTTCATAGTTACGAATTCGTAGTTCCGTTCCGAAAAATCGAAAATTGGTATGTTGTAGTCCGATCGTAACTATCAACTAGGGATGTTGCGAATGTGGAATTTTAGACATCCGCGGATGCGAATGCGGATGCGGATGTTTAATAGCTCAGCGGATGTCATGTATTTTTAAGAAATAATTTAGGTGAGCAAATTAGGTGATTTAAGTAAATAAAAAATGGAAGGGTTAGTAATTTTTAATAATGTTTTTTTTAGTACTTCAATTTAAAAATTGGAACATTGTATTTGATAAAAACTTTTTAAAGGGTCGTAAATCAAACCTGCGCCACTATATAACTACTCGCTCGAGGCGACAAACTTGAAAAGCTTGAAACTTGGCAAAATTGTAAATTCTTTTCGATTGACACTGCACCAGTTGAGAGGACTTTCACTTATATTTATTTACTTTTATTGCGGTGCAATAATTACTCTTTGAGAATTTCATCGGGGTTACAAATGTCGGATGTATCCTCCTGACTTTCATCTTCCCAATCTAGCACCATCGCACAATCGTTGTTTAAACACCGTTTTTTTCGAAAGAATTCTTCATTCTCATTATTTTGGTTGTTTCGAAATTTATCACGTTATCAGCGTTTATCGATTTTAGTTTTTGTAACTCATTTTTAATGCTTCGTTCTGTGACTGGTTAGATATACGTCTGTGCACTTAGTGCACTTCGTTAGATATACGTCTGTGAACTTGCACAATATTCCAGGGACCGAAAATAACAAGTAAATATGTTTTTCCGAGTTAAATTTGGCTTAATATTTTTCATTCCGAAATAAACGTCCTATCCGGATAATAAGGAAACCGCTTATCCAAATTAAACAAATTTGGTATCATATGAAAGAGGACTGAAATAGCTTTTAAACAGAAATAACGAATGAAGGTTACCACCTCTATTTATATTTTTTATAACTTAATACTAAAGAAATACATGTAAATACATACCTGACCCAATGTTTGTTCTATGGTAATTAATTTTTTCAATAATAATAATTAATATTTTTCAATGTATGGCATTCCTCTTTTAGACATTTCAGTTTTAAAGCTATTTAAGTCCTCTTTCATTGGATACTAAAAATGTCTCGTAAAAATTTCATGCATTGCTATGTCATGTCAACTCAAACAAGGAGTTATGCCATGTCATTCCATCTCAAATATACTGTTTAGCATGTCGTTGCTTAGATAAGCTGTTGTTCGCTGTTGTGCTTCTGTAGCATATTTTTAATACTGTTTGATCCTGCCTTAGATGAAAATATATACAGGTTTTTATTAGACAATTCTTTAATGCATTTTACTATAATAGGTGCTTAAAAAAATTTACAAAATCTCTTCCCGTATATAAAATGTAATTAATGATGCTGCCTATGTCGGATGTGTTGCATATGTTGCTTCAATTATTCTACAGTGTCTTCGTATGTTATTGTGAAACATGTATAAGCGGCATAATATGAACTGGCACTTGCATGATGTGACACATGTCGCTATGTTTTATAGTTCAACATTTGCAGGCCTCTACTGGATACCAAACTTGTTTAATTTCGATAAGCGGTTTGTTTTTTATCCGAAAAGTAAAAAATATTTGTCCAAGTTTAACTCGTAAAAGAATAACTGTAATTTTCTGTCCCTTCAATATTCGCACTCGCAAAAGATACGCATTGATTTTTGCGAATGCGAATTAAAAACTAATGCGGAAGCTCCGCGGTTGCGAATGCAAATGCGAATATTCGCAAACAACCCTGCTATCAACCATGATGCAATAATACAAGGCGTTCAGTAGCGACGTGTTTGTTGTAATTTTGACAAGATCGGCATGCTTATTTTCAGTGCTGCCGATCTTAATTTTTATACTACTATTCGTTGGGAAATAGTATCTAAAATACTCCACTTTCGTATTTCGTTTTATAGCGATTTTTAAAGAACTTGGTGTTTTCAGAACGATATTAATATTTAAAATTGCTGGATTTGTATAATCTTTGTCCTCAAAATATACAATATAAAAGATATCGTGGTTATCAATGGAAAAATACGTACACAAAAATCGTATGGAAAGGCGATTTTTTATATTAAATATCTTTTGCTGCATTGTCATAATATCGAGCCAAATATATTATATAATATATTATCGATATTTATCAGCCGGGCTCCCATTTTCATTCACTTTTGCGTCTTGCGTTTTCTTAAAAATCGTACGTTTTTATTTTTGGATGCTCTTGAATTCGCAACTTTTCGCTATCGATAAGTTCCATTCTTCACTTTGTTTCTGGTATAGCAAAACAGCTGTTTTAGCTATTTCAACAAGTTCAAAATAAACAAAAAAGGATAATTAATTCCAAAAGTGTTTCAAGACTTGCTTTTCATTCCTTGATTTACTAAGGCTACCCTCAATTACATACCGATTATTTGGCAAAGTTAATCGATTTATCGACTGAATCAAATCGCAAACAGTTGTTGTTTCGGCAATTTTGCTGCAGAAAA
>NW_023458563.1:16125807-16164742 GCF_013731165.1 Rhagoletis pomonella
TAAAAGTAATAAATAATTAGTACCTTTTCTACTACTTTAAAATGCGTTACCGGAATAGACCTGCCGAAAAAGTGAGGTTAAGTTACTGACAACACCTTGTTATTATTGCACCATGCCTAATAATATAGTTGATTTTTTTTTTCTCAGAATACACATTTTGTTTTCTCAAAAAGGTATATTATCTTATTTTATTTCATTTCATTACGAATATACTATAAAAAAGCAAATTTTGTTTAGAAAAAAATATGAAGATTTATATTTTTCCCGCAATTGGGGATTAATTTCTTCCCGTTTTTCTTCTTATTCTACTGAGCTAAGGCAGTGTCAAATCGAGATGTCACAACTGATACCACCTTGTATTATTGCATCATGACTATCAACGGCACTGCTAACTAAAAGCGCAAAATTATAATTTATTAATCAGCTGCTTTGACAGAAACAAATTAAAATAAATATAATCGCAAGTGAAATTAAAAATTAAGTGAAATTAGTATTAGTAAAGTATTAGTGAAATTAAACAAAAATTTTAGTCGTTATTTGAAAAGATTTTCCTTAATTAAGTAGAATACAATGGAATCAGTGGCCGTAACACTTTTGTCTCAGGAGGAAGAACTTGCTGCAGCTAACAGTTGCATTAATATACAAATGAGATTGCTAGTAGTTCTGTGTAAAATCATCATCGGTAGATTGATGGCAGTTTTGAGGTTTTTCGCTGAAGGAAGCTACCAACATGGTGTTGGGGAAAGATTCTGATGTAGGGTTGGCGCAATCGACGTTCTCTAAAACATTAACAAGAACTTTAAACATTTTGCAAAGCTTCGAGCAATGTCCGGCCTTTCGCTCATGCATTCCACCATTTTTTTGCATTGCGACCGATTTGATGTGATCTTCAACCTAATATTTAATAATAATCCATATTTTTTTTCTATTTACACTTTAACTTACATATTTTTGCGTCTACACACTTTATTTTATTGCTATTTTAAAAGACATTACTTCGCTCCGACACCAGTTGCTCTAGCTACTTACGTCGGATTCAGGCATACCAACATTACGAATTTCAAAGATGGCCTCCGAATTTCGAAATTACGATACGGCAACACGGATTTCAGCATACCATTTTTACGATTCGTAGTAAAATCGAATCTACGACGGATTACAGCATAGGGGTGTATATCTGCATTACTAATATTCTGTAGAACGTATACTTAGTAGTTTTAAGATTTGTAGGACTGACTTGAGGACCAGATTGAGCACTGATATAGTTGCAGCAATGTTATATACAAAACAAGGCATAAAAAACAACGATTGAATTAAAAAACGTCAATGTCAAAACCCTACCTTTGGAGTTTCATAGTGGCGACCAGTGTTGGCAGGACTTCAAAAATAAAAAAGCTAAGTGGCTCAAAAAAAAGGTTAGAAAAAGGCCAGCCTTTTCAACATTTCATTAACTCTTACATATGTACACAGAAGTTGTACAAATGTACCAACGAGAAACAAAAAAGTAATTATCTCGACAGCCAAGGTACTTACGATCATGAAATTTCATGAAAGACCTTTGCAAACCTTTTTGAATACAATACCGTTTAATAAAATCATTTTAATAATAAAGGGGACTCTTTTTTAGGAATTGAAAACCCATGGTCCTTAAAGACAAAGAAGTACATTTGTACCACCAAATATCTTCATACATTACAATACGATTACAATCGTGAATGTGTCGATTGGAGCGCGCATAAGAGCAAACCGTATATACACGCAAATGAAGCAGACTAAACGGCGAAGTCGAATTCTATTTGACAAACTGTTTAACTCGACATGAGTGCTTCCAAGCATACCCTCACCGATTCAAACACGAATCCGAACCCATATGCGGAGGAGTGTATGCGATTTGATAGTACCAGATGCAAGCTTCGCAACATATCTGGCGAGAGTTTCACGCCTGAGTCACTCGTGGAGGCTATGCTGCAAAGGAGCGAAAAATGGTCGGCAGCATGTGACGCAATAGCAGAGGCGGTGAAGGGGCTAAGGATCCCCGAAAGGCTACGGCATAGCAGCGGCGACTAACTCCGTTTTCCCTCACGAAGTAGTGGTTGTCATCATTACCGTGGGGTGCGGAGTTTCCTGGTTTTATAGCGACACTTGAGAGTCCCTGAAAAACTGTTAAATTATAAACAGAACGAGGTCGCTGAGTAAGCTTCGTCGGACGGAGCGATGCCGACGGGTAATATTCGCTTAACATTTCGTCAAGTAAAACTGAAACGGAACAATAATTTAGTGCAACTACAAATATTGTGGAGGATTGTCTTTAAAAAATGCTAGTTTGAAAATAAGAAAAGGCTAGAAAAGGCACGAAGCTAAATCGTAAATTTCGAAGCTATACGACAAAGAAAAAACCTAGATCTAGCCTCAAAAAGACTCAACTGGCAACACTGGTGGCGACGAGTTAAAAAATATAAGAAGAGAAATGGCTGGCGTTATAGGCAGTAAGCCGCAGTTCAATCATGGCGAAAATATTTAGAACGTTTTTTGTATACAACTGCAGCAATTTTTCGTTGGAAACGATATCGTGGAGGAAAAAAATAAAAAGTCGATTCTGCTAACAGCCTGGACAGAGAGATCGTACGTACTCCTACAAAATTTACTCAGCCCACTGAAACCAGAAGACGCCGCTACGTCGTATGAGATTTGCTTTGAAGCTCTGTGCAAAAATTTTAAACCGCCTTCCTCGGGCTTTGCAGAAAGGCTTATATCTACCGTGCGAATAAAGAGGACACCGAAAGCATAAGCGAGTGGGTAGTAAGGGTGCGATCGTTAGCATACCCTGCCAGTTCGGCAATTTTTTGGACACTGCCATACGCGATAAGTTCGTGATGGGTCTTGGTAAAGGGCCGGATTGAGACACAATTTTCCTTGAAGAGGTGACGAAATGTACTTTGCAGAAGGTCGTAGAAATCGCCAATACAGCGGAATACATTAAGCAGCAGTATGACACTACCACTGTAAAAGAGGAGCCGCAAGAAAATTTGTTATATATGCGAGGTAACAAAAACAAGTGAGATGGCGCAAGCAGACAAGGTGACACGACAGGTTATAAGCAGACGGTCGACAGAAGCAGCAAGCGTAACAGCAGCACCATTCGCAGCAGAGATGTACCGTATGCGGGCATGCGAGTCAATTAAGTGGTATTTGTAAGTTCAGAAATTATAAATGCAGTATTTGTAACAAGGTCACCTAAAGAAAGTTTGTAAAAATAGGAATACAAAATTTCATTTTGTAGACAATACAGAAATTAATCTTTTTTCTATTAAAAGTTGCGCAGACGGTCCGATTAAAGTGTATTACAAGCGTAGCCTTAGAAATGGAATCAGACACGGAGTCAGAATATAGTGTAATCTCGGTCGATAGATTCAAGCGCTACTTAAGCAAAGCTCCTCTTAAACCATCTGCTATAATTTTTAAAACCTCCCTGCAGTGAAATCCCAAACTAGTCAGGAAAAATACTAGTTTACAACTAGAATTCCCTGACAGAAACCAACTAGTTCGAAAATGACCAGACTTGTACCAAGTACAAAACTATTTATTCATGCCCTGTTTGATTTGACTTCGACAGTTTAATACGATAAAGTACACCAAATATTATAACTTTTATTTGGGTATATTGTAACCCATTAAATTGAGTACGTATTCGATTATACCAGGCCTGTTAAATAATGATTAATATTCATAATGACTATTAATTAAAGCATGTTTTTTTGATCACCGTTTAGTTGATTAAATACCGATATTACCACCTTTTTAATGATTAATAATTAATTACTTAAAAAAAGTAAATTAATTATTTAATTTTAATTACGTCATAATTTTGTTATTTTTGATCATTTTCAATTAAATTCGACTTTTTTTTAATTACACGATATAATTATTTGCTTAACTTCTATTATCGATCAACAATCCAAACTATAGACAAAATGTAAAAATTCTCAATAACTATGTACTTGAGTTTTTTATTTATTTTATTTTTATCCAAATCTCAAATTTTAAACCTTAATTGTTACTCTTATAAATTTTTAAAAAGAATAAACTGAAATGTGGAAAGTTAACGAATTTAATTTATTTTAACACTATATAAAATATTTTAATTTATTTTATTACTAAAGTATTAACTGACGTATTAATTTTATTTTTAACTAAAATTTTTTCCTTTGCAGATTCAACATTATTAAAAAAGATAAATATATAGTATTTATTGTTCCTGAAACCTTTTACTTTTTATAAGAAATGCATTTAAATTTATGTTCGAAAGTTGGAAATATTTATGTATTTAGTTTTGCTTTTAATTAATAGTCAAAAAAATTTACACTAATTATTGGAACATCTGAGGCTGCTAAATAACAATGTGTGATATATTAAAGTGTACTTAATCAGAAGTTTTTTATAGTGTATTCATGAATTCATTTTATTTTTTGACTCCCAAAGTAGTGGTTTTGGTCGATAATTGGACTAGTATTTTCTGTCTATTTTGAACTAGTATGAGACTGGGATATTTCTGACCGAAATCTGACAATTGCCATCTCGTAGGACATCCCCATGTTAAAAATACCAGTTGGTTGCATGGAAAAAAGATAGTTGGCTGACTAGTTGGGCATGTGGTTCATACTAGTTGTGAAGTAGTTTACAACTAGTACATTTGACTACAGGGCTATAACGGCATGGCGTTCAAACCACTGTCTCCGTTAAGGGAATACGGAACAGTGGGCCGCCATTGCTTGGTAGAAATTTTTTGCGAGCATTTAATTTAAATATTACTGAGTTAAATTACATTAACTATTAAAGTAGAAGCTAAAGACGGAATACTGCAAAAGTTCTAGAGCTTGTTTGACGGTAGATTCAACAACGGGCGAGCAACAGAAGCTAGTAGATATTGGGGTATTAGAGCCGGTTAATTACTGTGATTGGGGGACGCCAATGGTTCCAGTGCTAAAGAAAAATGGAGAGGTAAGAATATGCGGCGATTGATACAGAATCCCAGTCTAATGATCGAAAATTATCCACTTCCACGAATAGAGGATATATTTTCAAAACTGCATGGTGGGGGAGGGAAGAGTTTTCGAAACTAGATTTGAGTTTGGCTTATCAGCAGATTCCGCTAGATGAATCTTCGAAGAAGCTGACTACAATATTCCAATACGCCCGGTTGATTTAGGGCTTGGCATCAGCACCGGCCCTTTTCCAAAGAATTATGGAACATTTTTTAATGTCTGTGGGGGGGTGGTAGTATTCCTGGATAATATCGTGATAACCGCAGCGATTCGCAATATGCACATCGAGCGATTAGAGAAAGTTTTACGAATATTGCAGAATGTAAGGTTAAAATTGTCGCTCAGTAAGTGCGATTTTTTTGTTAAGAAGTTCAACTATCTGGGACATGTAATAGATAAAAATGGGTTACATATCAGTCCAGAGAAGGTCGAAGCTATAGAGAGTATGCCATATCGAAGTACGCAAAAGACCTTAAAGCATTTCTAAATGTAGTAAACTTTTATAGGAAGTTTATACCGAACGTAGCTCACGTGTGCGCATCACTGTATGTGCTGTTGAAGGCCGGTGAGAAGTTTAATTTTGCTGAGGAGTGTAAACGCGCAATAGGTATTTTGAAGAAAAGGTTGAAAGCGGGCAGTTGTCTGGCGCATTTTAATCCGCAATGTAAGATTAAGCTCGCCGTGGACGCAAGTCCAGTGGGTGTAGGGGCCATCCTATCACAAGTGGCAGGAACTGGACACGAGGCGCCCATCAAATTCGCTTCTAGGAAGTTGTCCGATACCGAGCAGCAATATTAGCAATTGGATAGAAAAGCTTTAGCTATTTTATATGGGGTCAAGGGGGTCCATCGCTATTTGTATGGAAGGCGGCTCATACTCGTGACCGACAACAAACCGCTGCAGCATATTTTTAATCCTAAAAAAAGCATTCCAGTCAAGGACGCTAATCGACTGTAGCACATGGCTATCGTACTATCAGGCTACGAATATGACATCATACATATTAAGTCGGAAGCTAATGCTGCAGATTATTTTGCAAGAAATCCTACGAGAAACGAAGGGCAAAACGAATGGCCACAAGACGTCGCGCTAAACTATTTTCTGGGGACTAGCTCGTTGCCTATTGATATTGAGGCCATTAGAAAAGAAACTTGAGTCGACAACACGCTTAAAAAAGTAGTTAGCTGCATCAGGACAAGCTGGCCAGAAAAATCGGCAGATAATGAGTTGAAGCCATTTTTTGTAAAGAAGATAGAGCTCTCCGAAAAAGATGGATGCTTATTTTGGGACTTCCGAATCATAATCCCAAAAGCATTGAAGGCAAAGGTTGCGCTATTTTTGCACATATCGCACTTGGGCATTGCCAAAAATTAAATCTATGGCTAGAGAGTGTTGCTGGTGGCCAAATCGGAGTAGACATTTAGAAAACGTGGGTTGCGAGCCATGCTTAATGAATGGTTCAAACCCCATCAAACAAGAACTTATTCCCTGGGAATGGCCAGACGCCATTAAACATAAAACAATTCCCGTTGGCCACCCCGCCACCAATGGTCAAGCAGAAAATTTGGTGCAAACCGTAAAAAGATCATTAAAGAAAAATTTGTATTATACCAAGTTTTCACAATTTAAAAATGTTCTCCTAAGGTTTTTATGAGACTATAGAAATGCAATTAGTGTTAAACCGGCAACTTAGAACTAGGCTAGACATCCTAAATCCGTGGCGAAAATTTGCAAAAAAACCGATTGCTTGAGTAAAGAAAAATATTGAGAAAAAGCAAGCAGAGCAAATCAAATACTATAAGGGAAAGGAAAAAGGAGGGTTTAAGGAGCACGAGATTGTAATTGCAAACAACTATTCGATTCCGGGAAGATTTCTTGGACCAAATGCAGAATTTTAAAACGCATTGGTAGGCAAATATATTTAATGAAGCCAATAGATATTGATAAATTCTGGAAACGGCAAATGATTAAATGCAACTCAACGGGTAATGAGAATTATAAGCCAGGTATTCCAGCCGATTATACTCAGCGTATTCATTTAAATAACAAAGAACCAGAAAAAATTTAACAAATGAATTACAAAAGCAAAAGGAAACAAAACGTGTAAATGCAGAAATACTTAGAGTTGAAAGAATTTATTGTCATAAATGAAACGCTAAAAGAAGATATAGAAGAAGAAATTGAAGAATTGCCAGAAAATAAACAATGTAATTTAGCGTTAACTTCCTTCTCATTATGCTCGTGCACGTCATTCCATTCCGCTTTTAATCGTTCTACCATGCCCACCATAGTGGCGTGCATATTTGTATTAGCTGTAAGTGATTGAATTAATAAACGGCAACATCAAAACCCTACCTTTGGAGTTTCGCAGTTGGTTTCGACGAATTCGTACGTTTTGGTCAGAACAAAATTTCGCCACAATACCCATGCCTAGGACCGTAACCTAAAACCTTTTGTAGCATTAAACCGCAGTAACCTGTTCTTGTAACGTTCAGAGGCGGGTATGAGCGGAATCTTGGTTCAGTCATCCTTGGAGGGAGAGTGCTTGGAAGCTGATTCCGAACTCCCGCAGAAGGGTCAATGATGGAAGCCAGACCATCGAGTATTTATGGACCCGGTACTTTGCCTTCTCTTGTAATAGTTATGCAGTTGGCCCGCCGTTTGTTTTACGCCGGAGTGCGAGCAAACTTGAACTAAGTCAGAATTATCCTTGGAATTTTATTGAAAGGTACTTTCTTGTCGAATAATGTAATTTGCATACACACATATATGTACACATGTGAACGATATTTTCTAAACACCTACATACATATGTACATGTGAATCAATTTTTAAAAGTGTATAATAAGTATATATGCAAATAAATGTACCATAAAATCATTTCTTGAAGGGTAATACCGATAGTAAGATCGTAAGACAGTCGGTAAGTAAAATTTTGTAGAGATTTCGTATTGGCGGCAAAACTTCATTTCCCAACCCTGGGTTAAGCTACTATTTAAGGCTGCATAAAAATGCCGAAAATTGCACAGAGAATGGCCTTATTTTGAACAAGCTGACTGGTTTTTATACATTTCATAAACATGAAGCTGCATTATAGCTTTAGCTCGATGTTTTTAAGTACAAGATGAAGAAAAAATCTGTACCAAAATGACCGGTACGACTAGCTGAGTAGATCAAATCATCTGTTTTTCATTACTGTCACATAAATTGCGTTTTTCGTTGCACAGCTGGCTGACATTTGATTGCCTAATCAAAGTTTAAACCAGCCAGCTCGAGTGTGTAAACACAGTTTAAACTACAGCCGTGCACTCAAAAACTGGACGCATTTTTACAAATAGCCGACTAAAATTTTAATAGTGTATTAGCGCTTATACTTTTGTTAAGTGTTAGGCCGAGCTTCTCTTCCGATTTTCTTTTATTTTGTTTTTAACGATAGTCTGAAACTGGGCTCGATCTTGGGCACTGTGGAGTGGTAGCGCGCACTTTTAACCACTACACCACAGCCGCCGCTCTCAGTATAACTTAGGTATATCTCCCATACTGCTGATCGTTCATATGTGACATTTGTGGTAGCTCAAACCGCTATAAATGAGTTAGTAGATTGAATTTTTTTTTATATTCGTTAAAGTTATGAAGGCTTCGGTCCTTTTTGCGTTTACTAAAATTTTATGACAAAACACGCGATTTAAAGAGATATTTTCGACGCGATATAGTTATTGAAACGTACGATATTTGGACAAAATATTTTGATGCAGGCCATAAAAAATATAAAATTTTATGATTTCGCAATTTTTATTTCGAGGCATACTAATGTACAGACATATGTATGCATATACATAAGTCCATTAATATTTTTTTTCGCTTCAACTATTAATAATTAAACGCAAAATATCAGGAATATGCATTGATATATATACATATGTATTATCAAATAGGATCAGTTAAATTTTGTTTGTACTCTTTGTGCCGTTATCGGCATTCACCGCCCTCAACTACCAATGCCATAACCACAGCGATGTAACCATTACCACGTTCGGACAAACTTTTCTGCGTTTTTTGGTTTCGAGGGTTGTGCATAAAATCAAAATTGATGTACATATATGTATGCATTAAAGTATAATTTACGCTATTTGTTTGCATGCTTCCATTACATATTTATTGCCTTGTTCCACTAACAAGTACATTTGACTAGCTTAAAATTGCAGCAATTTAGTTGATTTTTTTTTATAACTCACTTTTATGTGTTAGTTTTGACTCTTTTTACTTGCATGCTTGAAATCAGGCATGGACAGCGTTGGCAGAACTCCATAAGCAAGTTGTGCCTGTGCTGCCCATCTCTGCTTTAAACACATACATACATATGTATGTGCATATGAACATATGCATCTGTTTCCTTTGCTTCTATTTATGTATGAAATACATGTTATCTTACAGTACAGTATTGCGAATATTGTGTTCTAATTTGTAATCTATAATTTAGATATATGTTCTACATATTTTACCTTTCGCCATATGAAATATCTGCTATGAAGGTAATTTTCATTATGTACTAGTTATTTCGATAATTAATAAAAACTTGTCTAATTAAAACCATTTATAAGTTTGCTTATGCATATATACATATGTGTTTTTGAATAAGAAAGCATTATTTTCCATTATTGCCATTTCAAATTAAAAAAATATACATTTTGATATAGTCATCTTCCTTAAGTTTAGGTCTACATAATAACATCATTGTCTGCCCTCCGGTTTACAATTTAATTTTCACATATATGTACATACTTGCATACACACATACACCTGGCATTAATTAATCTCTACCTATATACATGGTACACATATTCATACATACATAAATATGTATGTACCCTGCAAAAAATGCGACTAATCCGGGATGACTCCGGGAGCAATCGCAAAGTAACATGCGACTAATACCATTTTTGATCTCTTTATATGGAATGAACTGTTCACTTTTGTTCGAGCATGTCCTATGAAGAGACTAATTGTTCCCCTTTATGCCCGAACGGTTACAAAAAGCGGCTAGTCACTTTAAAATAATAAAAATAAAAAATTGCGCAAGCCACGATTCGAACCAGGTGCTCAAGTTTGTTAACGGAATACTCCTCTATGTGCAAACGCCGCACATGAAATTTCATTGACTAAGTGCGTACATATCATTAAATCGTTGATAGTAACCTTTAGAGAAGAGTCGAGGACTAATTGATCTCCATTAGTACCCGTATGAGACTAGTTGCGACTAATTAATGCCCAATTGTAATCGATTGAGAGTAATCTCGGAATACTCTCTTTAGAGCAGTGGTGCACACGGTAGGCTCCGGGAGCTACTCGACTTTCACATACAAGTCGTGTGTGCGCAGCTACCGAACTTATGCGCCGCTAGCAGCCGGTCAGTTTGCGTTTGTACTTCATGCTGTAAGCAGTGTTGCCAGGTCTTGGGCATGAGAAAACGTCCCTCTTGGTCTGAAAAAGCGTCATTTCCTACCCAAAAATGTCTTTTCCAAATGTACAAAAAATTGTACTTATTAAACTTTTATTGTATACAAAGGAACATATCGTCGATGTTTTAGCAAAACCGCCCATCGACCAATTGCAAAACCACCTATCTTATGGCACTCAAATTTTACAGGAGAGCAAAAAACGGCTTTTCTTTGAGGGCATTGCCTTGATATGCGCTATATTTGCGCTATTATTTTACAAATCTCTTGTTTTACTAACGATTTTACGATTTTTATGCATAAATCTCGATACCTGGAGTTCAAGGTTACCAAATATCATTTTTGTAACAATGGCGATTTAGGCGGTTTTGCAACTGGTCGATGGGTGGTTTTGTAAAAACATCGACGATATGTACGTAAGGTATATTAAAATATCATTTCGACAGAGCACATTTAAAATTCATTGTAAACCCGTTTGAGAGCGTTAATATAAAAATCATTTTATACATAAGCTTGTGATGAACTGATTAAGTCATCATCATTTTGATCGATTTTGGCTGTTTCTCTTTCGTTTATTAAATGTTTATTATTTACCCAAGCTCATTAACAAACAAAATATAAACCCACAAAAATTGTGCAAAAATTATAAACAATCTGCAAATTTTCAACTAGATTTTCAACTTTATATTCAGATTTTTTAGCCCATTAAATTTCAGGGCAATAATGTGCAAGTTTTAAGGGGCTAAATAATCGCGTTGATTTTTAATAATTTTTTTTTTCTTGTAGAAATTTGGTTAGGAGCTCGGTTGTCGAAAATGCAAAATTACGTTCTGCTAAGAAGAAGCATAGCAATAGGCCCATTCAATATCAAAAATTGTTACGAATTGTTACTAGTACTTGCAAGTTTTTACTAAAATTGAATTCAATAACCCAAAATATTTGCAAGAGGGAGCGAATTCGAGAGCGTAACAACCCGAGAGAGCTGCAAATTCTTGCAAGTAAAAATTTTACTTGCAGGAATTTGCAGGAGTCCAAAAGTAAGGTTATGTTTCAAATTCAAATGTAAACAAACTGTTCAGAGGATGATTTGATGAAACATAAATAGTGAAATGAAAATATGCATACAAAAATTAAATCTATTTTATATTTATTACTTTTATGACGATGGAAACTATTCCCAATTAAAAAGAAAATTGCGCGCCAAAACCTAACCGTCAGGAAGTGTCAAAATGGCTTAAGTTGCAAGTTTTTACTAGTTTGGCGTTCAATACCTTTTCTGAAAATTTTCTCTTGCTCTCAATTTTGATCTCTATTTTTCTTTTACGCTCTCGCTGCAAGTACTTACTGGAAAAGTTATTGAATGGACCTAATATGTCAGTCTTTTTTGCGTTCAGTACATTTTCAATGAAGTCTTAAAAAAGTCGCCTACTTTTTTCGGACGTTTTATGCTGTACAGCTTTTTTGGTGCCTGCTGCTCGGCTCTACCTGATTTGGCTTTTAATGTGCAATTACATCATTACAGTAAGCCTCGAAACCTATAAGATTTAGTAACAAAGAAAAATTACTGGGAAGTTAGAAAACTTCATTTTTTACACAAAAAACGTCCAAACGTCAACAGGGTACAAAAAACGTCCAAATGACGTTAAGAACGCCAATCTGGCAACGCTGGCTGTAAGCATCACATGCGCGAGTAGTGTTGTTCCGATACTGTCATGTACTCGATACCTGTACTCTTTAAAAATATCGAAGAAAAGTATCGATGCTACAAATGTATCGGAGAGAAGTACTCGATACTTACTCGTATCGAACTCATTACAGCATTCCGTAGAACTAATATAATAATTTCAGAAAATATTATATAGGCAAATTCAAAGGGCCTGTGCATATTTATACGCATTTGAATATATTTATTAAACAAGTTTGATAAGTTTAATAAGAAAAATGCGTTATCTTCCGCCGCGGCAATGCTACATCATGGGAAGAAAAAAATAAACAATTCGAGTACTTTCCGATCGAAACTTACCAAAAGAGCAGCCATAAGTTTGATCGAGTACTTTTGGCCAAAACCTACCGAAAGAGTGGACGTAAATCTTGCAAAACGTAAAAATTTTACTAGTACGGGAACGCAGTCTTGACAGTTTCTTCATTTCTGTATGCAATTTCAATTATTTAGGCGTTGTCAAAGTCCGATTCTCCAACTTATTTTATTTGCTTCATGCACGTTAAGGTTGGGTACAACTTAAGGTCTGAACGTGTTTCCAAAAATACTATAGCACTTTATGTCACAACCAAAATTCTGAATAGGTGGAAAAACGAGTAAATACTCTAACCGGGTACTCGATACCCAACTTAGTACTTGTGGGGAAGATTGGAGTACAAAAAGTACTCAGTACTTGAAGAAAGTATCGAGTATTTACTAGTAGTTACTTGTATCGGAACAACACTATGCGCGAGCTGTTTTGCTGAGTATACACATACAGATACAAAAATATTGCGCTTGCATTGGGTTTTAGCCCTTTGGTGGCTAGATTTAGCTACCACATACTATTTTTGGCCACATAAATTAAAAATTGCCCCTAGCCCTTTTTTTAGCCCTTTGGAGAATTTATTCATACTGGGCATGAAAAGTTGTATATGCTTAATTTGATCTATTTTTTTTGCATATATATAAGAGATGAATTTTTAAACTAAGAAAGACTGAAATATATGTATTGTATGTTTTATACATACATACTATATAAGTGTTAGGGCTGTTTTTTAACTTATCTCTTAACGATTTAACTATAGTTTAAAATAGATAAGTTCACCGCCCTTAGGGCCAGTTTTTCAGTGCCAGTTTAAACTAAGATTAAGTAAACTGGGTTTAAATTGAACAGCTGGCTGACACTTGATTGGCTGATCTTAGTTTAAACCAGCCAGATCGGGCGTTTAAACATAGTTTGAACCAGGGTCGTGCACTGAAAAACTGGTCCCTAATATATTAATATGCTTCATTAGTTAAATGGCCCATCAAGTCGATTGACCGTGTATGTTCTTGTGGTGTGATTGTACCAGCTGCTGGTGCGATTTCAAAAACTATTTGAAAATTTTATGATTGTATATTTTGGTGGAAATTTCAAAGCCGTGTTTGTGGAATATTAAGTTCACGATATTGCAGTTGTGAATTAAAAAAAAAAAACAATGTTTAACAAAATGGTAGAAAAATTATGAAATTTCGGCTCAAATCATTTCGACCTTTCCTCGACCTCATTTGTAAAGAAGTAAATATTGGGCCAGCATGCTGGTAAGTTATATGCTTCGAGCTTGATGGTACAATCACTTGATCGAACCAGCAAGCTGGTGTCGTATATTTTCCCTTTTATACGAAGAGGTTTTTGGTTGGATAAAATATTAGCTTTTTCCAGGGTTCATTGTTTTTCTATACCATTACTTATTGAAAATGTTTGCATGTATACTTATATATGATTATGTAAGTAAACAATTTTAGCTACCATTTTTAGCCACAACGACTTTTTTTAGCTCTTTTTTAGTCCTTTTTGTTAAAGGAATTTGGCTACCACTAAAAATGCTTCGCGGCAACACTGTTAGAGATTAGTCGCACAATTTTTTGCAGGGTAAACACATGCAGATGTATTTACATACATTTACATATATGTATAAACTCATACAGATGTATTTACATGTGAAGTTGGACCTACTACGCTGGCTGCTACTGCTGACATCTACGTGGCATTTACATATGGATGTATGTACATACGTACATATCGTCGCTCCCAACGAAGAGTAGCACATCTCAAATTACCGTGGAAGAAGACTAGCACATTTCACTTTTCGCGTCGAAGACTAGCACATTTCATTATTCGCGTCGAAAAGTAGCACATTTCAGATTTTCGCGTGGAAGACTAGCACATTTCA
This sequence comes from Rhagoletis pomonella, assembly GCF_013731165.1. Classification (NCBI taxonomy): domain Eukaryota; kingdom Metazoa; phylum Arthropoda; class Insecta; order Diptera; family Tephritidae; genus Rhagoletis; species Rhagoletis pomonella. The sequence continues at coordinate 16,140,221 of NW_023458563.1, forward strand.
CTATTCGCGTGGAAGAGTAGCACATTTCAGAATTTTGCGTGGAAGAGTAGCACATTTCAGATTTTTGCGTGGAAGAGTAGCACATTTCACTATTTGCGTGGAAGACTAGCACTTTTCAGATTTTTGCGTGGAAGACTAGCACATTTCAGATTTTTGCGTGGAAGAGTAGCACATTTCAGATACTCGCGTAGAAGAATAGCGAATTCATATAAAGTGGTACTAGCAGCCGTACAAAAACCAAACATACGTGTATGTAATAATTATTTCTCCTCGACTAAGCTGAGAGTTTAATGTTGTGTATGGAGCTTTTCGGTATTTTATTACAACAAGAATAAACGTTTATTTTCCTCCTACTCGTTTGGACGCATATTCGCGTCTTCCTCAGGGAATCTATTTATAAATACGAGAAACATATATGTGCATTAGGGTGGTCCAAAAATGCATGTGAAAAAGTAAAGTCGGAATTTTTATGCTCTCACCCCCTAGGATTGTTCTATACTGAAAAAATATATCCCTATTTTTTATTTTGAAATCAAAAAATAGTTACAGGTCGCTCAAAGCGCCCAAAGTTTCCCATGTACATATTTTATATGGGGAAAAACACTTTTGGTAGAAATGGTATATAATTAAAAAAAACTATTTTTCTATCGGAAAACTTTTTTCATCGGCAGGATTCCCAATAATAATAACCAATTGTTTATTTAACCTTTTTTCATCTCGCAACTATAATTTGTAGATCCGCCAAAAACCCAAAAAACCCCGAAAAATGCAATGGGGGACAAATAAAAAATCGCTAGTATTAAAAAATTGTTAAATAAATAATTGGGTATTATTATTGAAAGTCTCCTGAAGAGAACCAGAGTTTTCTGATCGAAAAATATTGATTTTCAAAAATTCTATACCATTTCTACGAAAAGTTGTTTTTCCCATACAAAAATACATGGAAAACTTTGAACGCTTTGAACGACCACTAAATATTTTTTGATAAAAAAAAGGAGTGAGAGCATTACAATTCCGACTCTACTGTTTTTGGACCACCCTAATGTGCATGCAGTCATATCAAGAGCACCTCATTCCAAAGTGATATTGTTTTCCACTTATTTTTATTTACTTATTTTTAAGAATTTTCATTAAAATAAAGTTCATCCTCTGAAGAAGTCCATATAAACCCATGATTCAATAATAGAAAGGTTTTGTAATAAAACAGTCTTCTCGCTCCCACACATAAAATCGGCTCCTTTACTTGTGCATAATGTTGCTTACTCTATAGTTTTAGTTGATATTAGTAGTAAAACCAAAAATTCTCCATACTAAATATTCGTTGGCGTCACCTTCGTTTGCGTAATTTTCTAGAACAAGTGTAGAATAGCGACCGTTTAGCTATAAAATAGCCAAAAATGATAGAACTTTTTACGCTGATTTCAACGATACCAAATTTATTTGTCACTGGTAAAAAAAGAAGATATAAGAGGTTTATTTGTATTTTTTATTATCACTAAATTGTTGAAACCCAAAAGTGTAATATCTAATCAAAGATAATAACTTGTACTTTCTAAATTATATAAAATTCTTTACCATTAATTATGCAGTTTTTTCAAAAAAGGTTAATTCATGAAGAAAATAATATTTCCTCGTTTTTTAGTGGTTTTGGTTTAAAAATACAAAAAGCTATAAATTATGTATATCAGCTGAAGAACAAATCTAGATTTGTTCCCGGAAATGACGAATAACTTAAATCAAAAATGCATATTTTTATGTATTGTTTGGTATTTCCATTAAAACACCAAATATATTGCAAATTCGCATAGAATTAATAATACACATTTTACTTCTAATTGTATACTTTGCGTACTTTTTGTAGTACCACTCTACTACCGTTTTCGCAAAATGCGATCACATTCTTCCCCTTTCTCCTACTTCCAAAATACAAATCTAGATAGAGGAGTGTCAAATCATGAATCATGATATAAACCCAAATTTAAAACTTTATAGAAAACTAAAAAAATCTAAAAATGTTCATCCAAATGTCAAATAATTTTTTTCTAAGAATTTTTTGAGTATATAGAATTAAAGCCCTTTCAATTTTATTGCAATAATGTGCAAGTTTCAAGTGGCTAAAAAATTTCCGTTGTTGCGGTTTTCTTTCATATAAAAATAAATTGTGTTTATTCGTTATATAGTAGCAAATGCGACAAAAATAATCAAAGGAATCATAGGATATACCGTCGGAATTTTATGAATTTTATAATAGAATTACACAAATATAAAATAAGCACTTGAATTTCCAATATAAATTATGCTCTTATGATTTAGTTTAAATGTGCTACTATTCCACGCAAACATCTGAAATGTGCTAGTCTTCCACGCAAAAATCTGAAATGTGCTACTCTTCCTCGCAAATATCTGAAATGTGCTACTCTTCCACGCAAAATTCTGAAATGTGCTAGTCTTCCACGCAAAAATCTGAAATGTGCTAGTCTTCCACGCAAATAATGAAATGTGCAACTCTTCCACGCAAAAATCTGAAATGTGCTACTCTTCCACGCAAAATTCTGAAATGTGCTACTCTTCCACGCGAATAGTGAAATGTGCTAGTCTTCCACGCGAAAATCTGAAATGTGCTACTTTTCGACGCGAATAATGAAATGTGCTACTCTTCCACGCAAAAATTTGAAATGTGCTACTTTTCGACGCGGATAATGAAATGTGCTAGTCTTCCACGCTAATAGTGAAATGTGCTACTCTTCGTAGGGACCGACGATATATTCCCTGCAGTAAATCGCGCTAGTTCAGAAATAGCGCAGAACTAGCTCTTTAAGAGGCGGTACTAGTTCTCAAACTATCCCAACGCAATACTTTCAACTGTCTCTTTTTACATGGCAGAACTTTCGAACTAGTTCTGAACTGGTTCCATTTTGGAAAGTTCTGGAACAATACATTTTTTTATGCGAACAAATTTTAAAACTCGAATATTGGATATTTTGTCTTTTGTGAACTGGTTCCATTTTGGACAGATTTGCGACAATTAGTTTTTTTATTAAAAAAAAATTTAGATTATTCGATATTTTTACATTTTGTCGATTTTTCTGTACAGATTGCATTTTATTAAATCTTTATTTATTTTTTTATTTTATTTATATTAAATTTGTTAATTTTCTCTTCAATTTTTAAGTGGCACTCAACAACTTAAATTGATTACATCTGAAAATCGCAACTGCCTCGGCCGCGATTTGAACTCGCGACCAACGATAGTACAGTCGGAAGTCTTCCCGCTGAGCTATTTGCGTATTGTACGAGAAGTGCGAATTTGTGCATTTACTTCTCAACAGAGCGCAACTAGCATACCGAAAGTCCCTCTCTGCAGCCGTTTTGTACTAGTTCAGAGATAGTTCTGAAATTGGTAGAGCGGAACTAGCGCTTTAACTGACTGTCTCTAAATTTTACTGCAGGGTTGTAAGTACTGTTATTTACGTAATTTCTGCGTACGCTTGCCAAAAATAAAAGAGCACGAAAATCATTTAGTAAGTTTTGTGGTCATTGATGTAGCGGTACTACCAAGTTAAGGTTAAATTAGAGGTGAGATACCATAACGTCATAGCCATAACAATAGCAATAACAGTAACCATATTAACTATCATCGATTATAGGCAGTATTGCCAGGTTAGCCGTTTTCTGGCTAGTTTTAGCCGTTTGTGGTAGCAAACAGCCGGAGAAAATTTGGTTTGGCCGGCAGCCGATTTGTTAGCCGTTGTGCTTTTCTCGAAAAAAATTTCATGTCGGACTGTGTTATATATGAGGCGTCCTTTTTAAAATCGAACGGATTTCGTAAAATAAAATTCTGTCATGTCTCCGATTCGGTGAAATAAGCTAACACGTGTTCGAGGATTTTTTTTTGATATTCTTTTTCTTCCGAGATATGATCTGTCAAAGTTTGCATTTTTTCTTGGTTCTGACTAATCAAGTACTTCTTCAAATCGTTATATCTCGGGTTCTGCTCATCATAAAGAAACGGGCTTAACACTTATATATATAAGATGGTCAAGATTGTCCTAAAGCTAACTTAGCTATTAACAGTTCAACTTTTTGAAGTTTATTTGCGTAGTGAAGACTAGTAAACAAGGGGTTTAAAATTATACCATCGTAATCCTTGTTTAATACTGTATAAAAGACGTGGTTCAAAAAATGGGCGTTTGTCAAGAACTATTTTCAAAATATTTTGCTTTATGATGTGGGAATTTATTTTGGGAGAATCAAAAATTTTTTGTAATTTATTTTCGAAAGCTTATGTTGAGATATATTTAGTAATGTGTTAAGCATCGGGTTTTTGCAAGAAAGAAAAATTTTATTGCAGATTCCGATAAAATACCTATCCAGATATAATATTTGTATGGCAAGATTTTTCTTTAAGGCGACAAACCCCTAGAAATGGGCGTGGTAATTGCAGGACTAAAGTTAGCAAAATAGGTGGATGGTTCCGTGCCCAGAAGTGGAAAACTCTTGATAGCCATTCAGCAGGGAGTGGCCAGAAGTGGGTTTGGGTCCCGCTACGCTAAAACCCCTCCCAATGAAAAATTCCAACAAGCCTCGGATGAGACACCCTGCAATGTCCGGACCCTTAATGGGGAGGGTGCCTCTGCCCGGCTGGTTGATGTCCTCGGGAAGACAAAGGCTGACAACATCGCCATCCAAGAAATGCGATGGACGGGGCAAGGAAAAGTAAGTGCGAAGCCTTGCAACGTCTACTACAGTTGCCACGTAAAGGAGCGCAAATTCCGCAAATTTGGTGTTATATTCGTGGTAGGAGAAATACTCCCTCGCCGAGTACTGGCGTTCACCCCGGTGGACGAACGTCTAGCCACAATACGCATCAAAGCAAGATTCTTCAATATCTCGCTCATCTACGCCCATACCCCGACGGAAGAGAAGGACGAGGCGTCCAGGGATCTTTTCTATGAGCGCTTGGAGCGTACACATCAGCGCAACCCCCGACTTGGTGTCAAAATCGTGCTCGGCGATTTTAATGCCAAGGGGGGCAAGGAAGGGATCTCCACGACGAAACGTCTGATAACGGACTGAGGCTGATCGACTTCGCCGGGGCCCGAAACATGGTAATATGTAGTACTAGGTTCCAGTATGAGAACGTTCACCAAGCTACGTGGCTGTCTCCAGAATCCAAACCGACCATGTTGTGATAGGCAAAAGGCATGCTTTCAGCGTTTTAGACGTACGTACACTCCGAGGGCCAAACATCGACTCGGACCACCATCTTGTTGTAGCCAAGATACCCACCCGCCTCTGTGCAGCAGAAAATGTGCGCGCAACAATGCAAGAAAAGCTTAACGTCGAAAAGCTGCAACCACAACAGATGGCCAATTTATTCGCCACTCGAGTCACACCTGCTCTCTGATAGCACTCTTCAACAATCCGACATTCGCGAGCAGTGGAACCACATTTCCCTATCATTAAGTACCGCCGCCGAAAAAGTAGTTGGATTTCAGCGAGCCCGATAATACAACTGGTACGATAAGGAATGTCAAGAAGACGCAGAGAAAACGACGCCGCCTATAGAACCACGCTGAGATCGGGCGCAACACGAGCCATGTGGGACCGTTATAGGGAACTGAAGAAGGAAGCGACACGTATTTGCCGAAATAAGAAGAGAGAGGCCGAAATACGTGAGTGGGAAGAGCTTGCGATGCTGTCCGACAGGAAGAAATCCCAAAAATTTTACCAGAGGGTTAGGCGACTTATGGAAGGTTTCAAGACCAGGGCGAAGTCCTGTAAGAACAACCATGGCGACCTAGTAACCGGTATCCAGAATGTACTTAAATTATGGAGGGAAAACTTTTCCACTGAATGGTGGCAGCGCTGAAATTAATGGAGAAGACGAACCCGAGTCCCCAGTCGATTTCAATGCCATCAATGCCCCAGTCGTTGTCCCTCCGCCTGACTATGACGAGGTACGAATAGCGATTTCGCGGCTGAAAAATAACAAAACTGCTGGAGCTGGCGGCCATCCAGCCGAGCTTTTCTGCCCAATCCAGACGAAAGGCGACCCCGCCATTCGCGCCAACAACCGCGGAATCAGCCTCCTAAGCATAGGTTATAAGGTTTTATCGAGTGTCTTGTGCCAAAGACTGAAGCCCACCGAACGAACTGAGCTCAACGAACTGATTGGGCCTTATCAGTGTGGCTTTAGGCCTGGAAAATCCACCATAGATCAGGTATTCACAATACGTTAAATCTTGGAACATACCCGTGAGAATAGGATTGACACACATCATCTATTTGTCGATTTCAATGCCGTTCTCGACAGCACGAAGAGAAGTTGCCTTTATGCCGCGATGTCTGAATTTGGCATTCCCACGGAACTAACACGGCTGTGTAAAATGACGTTGAGAAATAACACCAGCTCCGTCAGAATAGGAGATGTTGGGGAAGATAATAAGAGATGCAGAACTGAACCTCTAAGGCACAATACTTTAGAAGAGCGTACAGTTGCTAGCGTATGCCGACGACAACGATATTATCGTCAAAAACAAGGGCTACGTCTGTTCTGCCTTCCCGGGACTGGATAGAGAAGCAAAGCGAATGGGTCTGGTGGTCAACGAAGACAAAACGAAGTATCCCTTGTCATCACACAAACAGTCAGAGCATACGCGTCTTGGCACACACGTGACTGTTACAAGTTTGAAAAAGTAGACGGCTTCGTTTATTTGGGAACCAATATTAACACCGATAATAATGTCAGCCTTGAAATCCAACGGAGAATCACTCTCCAACAAGTGGTACATTGGACTGAGTAGGCAATTGAGAAGTAAAGTCCTCTCTCGTCGTACAAAGATCACACTCTATAAGTCTATAAGTATCATGCCTGTGCTGGTGTATGGCGCGGAGGCATGGACAATGAAAACATCTGATGAAGAGGCTCTTGGAGTTTTCGAGAGAAAGATTCTGCAAAAGATTTACGGACCTTTACGCATTGGCGATGGCGAATATAGCAGACGATTTAACGATGTGCTGTATGGGCTTTACAACGATATTGACATAGTGCAGCGAATAAAAATTCAGCGGATCCGCCAGCTTAAATTTTTGAACTTTGGTTTTAACATAGCCGCGCCCATTTCTAGAATATTCTTTGCTTGAAAAAGTTGTGGAACAAACGTTTTTAACAAAGCGATATTTTGCCGAAATCCACAATAAAATCTGCGTTTTGCTAACTTTAGTGCTGCAATTGCCACGCCCATTTCTAGGAGTTTGTCGCCTTACAGAAAAATCTTGCCGTACAAATATTTTACCTGTGTGTTCTATCGGAATCTGCAATAAGATTTAAATTCTTGGAAAAACCCGATGTTTAACACCTTGCTAAATGTATCTCATCATAAGTTTTCGAAAACAAATGACAAAAAAATTTTTGACTCTCACAAAAAAAACGCATTTCGTCATAAAAAAAAAAATATTTTAAAAATAGTTCTTGAGAAATGCCAAATTTTTTGAAACCTATTTTTATAGAGAATTAAACAAGGAATACGACGGTTTAATTTTAAATCCCCAATTTACTGGTCTTCACTATGCAAATCATCTTAAAACAAGTAAGAAAGTCTAAGTTCGGGCGCAAGTATTAAATATATGTTTCCACCTTTCCGAAAGCTACCGCTACATGGTAAACCGGGGTGTGTCCATTTTGAGTAAATTAGCGTCATTAAATTTCGAAATATTGAAGTTTCAAGCATTTCTGAAATTTACTGTTATATGAAAAGCGGCCGTAATTTTAGTTCGATTTCAGTAATTTTCAAAGTTTTGCTTCTATGTGGCAGGTATAATAACCACACCGAGTTTGGTACAAATTGGTAGAACGGTTACCGAGATACATATATGTGATCATAAGTAGGCGGTGCCACGCCCATTTTTCAAAATTTTATTCTAAACGTATTTCTTGGTAAATAATTGTTGCAAGCATCAATTTTGAATAAATTAGCTTCAATAATTACTGATTTATCGAAGATTTCGCATTTCTCTAAATTACCGTTATATGGGATGTGGCCGTGGTTATTGTCCGATTTTTAAAATTTTCGGCCATTTCGTATGTTATACCAAGATTAACAACTGTGCCAAGTTTGGAAGAAATTAGTGCAGCGGTTACCAAATTATACACATGTAACCATAAGTGGGCGTGGCTACGCCCATTTTCCAAAAATTTATAATATTCTTATTTTTCGTCTAAAACTTATTGTAAATATTAATTTTGAGTGAATACTCTTCATTAGTTACTAAAATATCGCAGTTTTCGTATTTCCGAAAATTACCGTTATATGGGAGGTAGGCGTGGTTATTGTCCGATTTTGCCCATTTTCAATACCATCCGTCCTACGCCCGAAAGAAGTGCGCATACCAAGTTTCGTTAAGATATCTCAATTTTTACTCGAGTTATCGTGTGCACAGACGGACGGACAGACAGTCACCGCTTAATCGATTTCTCTTTTAATCCTGATCATTTATGTATACATCTGTCTATGTCTATCTCGATTCGTTTTGCCTGTTACAAACAACCGTTATGTGAACAAAGTTATAATACCCTTGTGCACAAGTGCGCAAATGTTAATAGCTAAGCTAGCTTTGGGACAATCTTGACCGCCTTATATATAGATACATATGTTAAGCTCGTCCCTTTAGCTTTAAAACGACGTTGCGCAAAACCCGAGATATAACGATTTGAAGTAGTACATGATTAGCCAGAAGCACGGAAAACTACAAACTTTGACAGATCATATCTCCGAAGAAAAAAAAAGAAAAAAAATTTCCTCGAACACGTTTTAGCTTATTTCATGTATAGAACTCATAAAAAAAAAAAACAAAAAAAAAATTAGGCCAATCGAAAGTGTGACACCAAATTTGGTGTCCGATATGTCTCATATATAAAATTTAAGGGAAATTTGTTCTAATCCGAAAAGTCCTAAAATACCGGGTTAATTTCAATGATTTTTATTTTGAGCGAACTTACAGTGACCCGAATATAAAGTGGAACGCGACATTTTAGCAAGCGTTGGCTATTTTTCTTTAGTTTATTTAATGCTTATTATTTTTTTATGAAAGTGTAGCTGATTACTCAAAAACACCACTATATCAAAATTTCATACTTTGTGCAAAAATTATGAAACTTCTGCGAATTTTCATCAAAATTTTTAACTTTTTAATCAGCATTTTTAAAAATTTTCAAATTTAGTATAATAAAGTGTAAATTTAAACTAACTAGCACCGTTAATTATTGGCAATTTTTTTTTGGACGGACCTCCGCATTTTTCCCTATAAAAAAGTTTTTCCCCTATAAAAAAAATTGCTGAACATACTTTGTATGGAAAAAATGCGTAAGACGGTCGTCCAAAAAATGCCAAAAATCAACGGTAGGCCCTAGCTACTTCAATACTTATAATATACTAAAATTTGATAGAATAAAAAACTACATAGCATAATTTTTCTAAAGATGCCGATTAAAAAGTAAAAAATTTTGGTTTTTTGTTTTTTCATAATTTTTTCACAAAGTTTGAATTTCGGGTTCATACGGTGTTTGTTAAGTAATCAGCTATAAAAAAATACACACTAAATAGATAAATTCTTCATAAAATTTTTGTTACAAATTCCTTAAATTAATGTGTGAAATTTTATTCGCAACACTTAGAAAATAACTAAATAAAGCAAAACTCTCTGAGAAGAAAATAATTGTGAATAATTTTGTTAGGCATGTGCCGAGAGTAGCAGATTACTAAAAACTGGAATGTTTCAAATTTATAATCGAATTTAAATAATCTAAAAAGTTTAATTGTTAAATTGATAAGGAGCGACCGGCGTTTTCTTTTCTCGAAATGATGTTTCCCTTTTTCTTTATTCCTTTCACAGCTTTACTTATTCTTTTCTCAAAATATTACCCTCCGACTAAGCAAAAGTGCTATACTTTCGACCAATATAGCCATTTTGCAGGACAAAAGGTAACCTAGAGCAAATGTTACAATATAAGAAGACAAACATTTTCAATAGAAAAAAAGCCATAAGTTTGCAATTGATCTATTTTGTATTTAAGTAATACTAACATGACTTCTGATGTAAAGCTTAGCTACGTATAACGAGAGTTTCCTTTGTTAAACAAAAATAATTTGTAATGAATTTACCAGTATCTGTTTTTGAGATTTCTTCAATGAATTTACTAATCTTTCTACTTGTGATTTATTTAAATCATATATGTAATACTCCTATATTGGCAGTAAGAGCTAGTACCGTCCGAAAACATTACAGTACAGATATACCAATAAACACGTACGAAAGAAAAGGAGCACATACGTTTATAAATAAACACCCTGTAAAAAGTGGGACTAGGTTAAATGCTAGTACGCTGCATTGTAACCAACACTAGTAACCAAAATGGTCCAGACTTATGGAGAAAATATGGTTACATTAACATTGCGATGTCATTGGACCTGGTCCAACGCTGCATAACATGGGACCACCTAGACAACTACTCCTTTTGGACCATGGACTGGATTTCATAAGATAAACCGAAATAGCAAAATTTATTATTTAAAATGCATTTTCTTAAAAAATTCGTCACGCGTCAATGGGCCACGAAGAGGGGGTTTTCAACACATATATCAGGTTTTTATGCTTGAAGTGGTCCAGATCACCATAACAAGTTACTAATATGCAATCTGGTATTTTTGCACATACTTTAAACCTACGTCCCAGTAGACACCCTGGACCTCAAATTTTTGCAGGGCATGTACACAACACATACACAAAAATGGCACTGACGTATACAATACATTGACACAAACGGTACTAGACTGTCTCGCTTTGATTTCGGAATGCTTCCACATTGAGAAGTTAGCTTACTGCCAATATAGAAGTATTATATACATATATGATTTAAATAAAACATATGAATTTTATTTGTCAATTTTATTGTGGCGAATTAATGTTTATTCCAGTAGTGTAATTGAGCTTTGTACCACGATTTGTTTGTTAGGAGAAATGGAAAAAACAACAAAGACTAAGCGGTAGAAGTTATAGCTGATATTTTCGAGATCACCACATCTTCTCATCAGACTTCTTTTTCTAGACTTCAGCAGGGATCGAACCCGAAATTTTAGTTGAAGCATTTTAGCCGCTTTTTTGGACAATTTAGCCGGTCGGCCCAAAAAGTTCTGGCAACACTGATTATAGGTATCATAACCATAAACAGCTGATTTTTCGTAGTCAACAATGTCAGTGTTGCCAGACGCGGAAAAAGTGTAATATCGTAGGATATTTGCGCAGAACTTTTTTCACTATCACTAAATTAACACAATTCTTAAAATTCAACAGCAGCAGCCGGATTCCAGCCTTCGTTATCGCTAATTTTGATCGCTAAAAAATCTCCCAAGAATAGCAGGCGCGCCTAACAACATACACCACCTAGTTACATGCTACTCATACTACCAACTTTGGTTGATTACACATTGCATCTGTTACTTTTATATTGCGTGCTTTTAGGCCCCACTGATTTTCATTTAGAGAATTTTGGCGATGGAAATTTAGCGTGGCGATTGTCAGAATTCCATTGCAGATCATAATAAAATATGTACATCAAATTAAAGGTAATAACTTGTGCTTTCTTAATAATATATTCTTTGTTAAAAAATGGTATTTTATGAAAAAATACGAAATTTTTTTTCGTTTTTAGTATTTTTGTATTAAAAATATAAAAAAGCATATAAATTATGTACATCAACTGAAAGATAAATTAATTGTCTTTATTTTGACATCATTAGTTTTAATCGGTTAAGTAGTTCATAAGATGTTAATATTAAAAAAAATAAAAAAAATTAATTTAACCTTTTATATCTTCGTTATATTTTTGCGCCAAATAATTTTGGTACAGTTCAAATCAGCGTGAGAGTTCTATCGAGCCACATTTTTGGTTTTTGCATAGCTAAATGGTTCATATTCTACACTTATGCCTAAACGTTGGCTGTGAACAATTTTTTATTTTTTTGGAAGGTATTGCCATGTGTTCTTACTCGCACTTAAGAAAACAGCTGATTATGGTTATAGCGGAAGACCCAAATTAATTGGTCTCGGTGGTTATGGTTATGGCTATGGCGTTATGGTGTGGCAACACTAATCGAATACAGTGTTGGCCGTAAGGTTGGTTTTAACAGCTGTTTTATATGGTTGTGGTTATGTCACCACTAATTTAAGCTTTAGACTAGCCTACTAACTGCTTTTGTTATGCTCAACTAAAGGTAGGACCAGTGCAGTTTTGATGCGGTCAGACTAAAAATGATGAGACACAGTAGCAGTTCTACGAGTTCCTCAAAGAAGGATATGAACGCCTCCCACGAAATGTTATTAAAATTTTGCTTTGCGATTTATCGACTTCGCCGCATCTCTGAACCAGGTAATTAGGATTATCACCCACCAGCAACGAAACATCTATAAAGCCACTCGGGTTGTGATATACCCTAACATTCACTTCGAGCGTTCTTGATGCGCGTACCATCAGGTATGCATGCGCTTCTGTTAGGGATGTTGCGATACTACTGATAATCTTGGTATCGATGATTTTGTTTCGATACTGGGTAAATCGGTATTGCATACTAGGGTAGTATACCCATATGGGTGCTTTCTTTCGATACCACTGAATGTATCAGTATAACGTCAATATCAATATCAACTTCATAAAAGCCATATTGTTCCTAGAATTATATTAAACTATATTTCCTGTTTAGTGAAAAGTAAAGTATGGAATCACATTACCAAGATTGACAAAATCTCGGTTAAGCTCAAAGTTTGTTTGAAAAATCTAAAAATTTCGGGCATACAACAATTAAAAAAAAACATTTACCTACTGATGGCACATTATATTTATTCATTCCATTAACTGCGATTCCTGATTCCTGACACAACGTCATAGTTTTCGCGCTTAGCTCTTTTCGTATTCTGATGTAAACGAGCCATTTTTACAACCTTTTATTTAACTTGTTTATGTATTGTTTATTACGCACTGCAGTTGTTAAAAATTTATTATTAATTTTCATTAACTGCATCATTCATATTAGGCCAAAATATGTTTGTTTCAAAAGGATAATATATCGATATTTTATTTCCGATACCAATACCCATATTTGTATCGATACTTAGCTTCTGATACATCATTTGATACTGGCATCGATACTTTTATAGTATGGCAATATCCCTAGTCTCTGTAAGATGAAGAACCTGAGCCAGGTGTGGTTTCAATGTACAGTCGTGAAATTTCGGAATCGAAATATACAAAGCCGCATTTTAGCCAAAGACAAAGGCGGGGAGGCGTCTTTTCAGGAATAATGAAGAGGTAGAAAGCCTTGAATGGGCAGAGCCTGAGATGCTGGCAGTCGGGCAGGAACGCGGCCTGAATTTTCTAAAAAGAAAAAAAGAAACGATTGGTTTCAAGATTCGGACTAGTTCCTGCAGGGACGAAGATGGAAATCGGGTAGAAAGCGTCCGGGAACACTTAATATACGGAGGAAACCTTTAACGCCGTTTTATAATGGCGACAGCAGTGTGGCTTTTGATTAAACAGAGGCAATGTACAGAGACTCTCACGTCGCACAGAGCATAGTTTAGGCGATTTAGGGGAAGGAAAAGCGAAAACTGAATGTTGGTAAAAGAAGTTCAGATAAGCTGTATGTACATATGGATATCTGATGTAAAAGAAAATCGGTTCCCGATTGTCTGAAGATTTCCAGAAAGAATGCTGATCTTGTAGAAACATGGCTGTTTTTGACGAACTATAATTTCCAGTTTTCCGGCCTTTATCAATCAATGGTCGTATCCGTCTTATTTCCTAACGAGATTGCAATCTTGGATATCCTTTTAATTTTGCACATTGTAGCCTTAATAAAAACCATTATTTTAAAATTTTAAACGTCATCCTTGCATGTCAATTGCGCTCCTTTAGATTTAAATCATACGTAAGTGGGATTCAGCTTTTTCATATAAGCATATAAATTTTGTGACAACTGTAGGTCACCTTTGTGTAACAACATTAAGGCGCACGCCACAAATCGGAGGATAAGCTCGGCCAAACACCAACATATGTGTTAGCGCCTAGCTGTTATTATATAAATTGTGTATCAGCGCGTATCAATCGGATCTCTTTAGGAATGTTTAATCGATCATCTCTATATCAAGGGCCAATAGTACCTACGAATTATGAAATGGGAAGGACAATTCCAAAAAAGTCGATTCACAGTCAAATTTTGGTAAAAATCGCCTTTTCTTGTGTATTTTTGCTGGCAAAAATTTAGTCATTGGGGCTTTTCTGATTTTTAATCAGGGCAGCCATAAATCTCATAAAAACAGAACCAAATATGGGTTCGTGGTGTGGTTGGAGCGGAGAAACGCTGTTAAATCACAACCAAGCAAAAAATTAAATGTTTGCAACATTTATAAAAAATTAACAATATATTGGTATGCGATGAAATGTCCACGTGTAAAAATTTCTCTGCGATAAGATTTTGTAGGCGAGAAAACTGACAGTTTGTGGGAGCATTTTTTTTAAATATACTTCTTAATATGTATCTAATACATATCGCAAATTTTTGTGGAAATAGCTCAATAAATATGGAATTTCAAAATATTTCGACCCCGGCGCCATCTATCGGTTCAGTTTTCCTACATATGCAACCAATATTCATTGAAAAGATAAACCAGATTGGACCATGACTAACATAGACCATAATTATACAGGCTTTTGGAAGTACATAACGCATTCTAGAGTCAAAATTGTGGGCACTATGATTTGCCTTCCCCTAATCTCCCCTATTACGCACTGTGCGGTGTTATAATCCACCAAGATGAGGAACAGCAATAATGCGACTTAAAAATAATGAAATTCCCCAAGCAGGCGGCATACGAGCTCAGCTATTCAAAGCTGCCAGCAAGGTATCTGTTAAGATACCTGTTCGGGGCAATATGGTATACCTGCCCGAAGACTGAATTTTCAATCCAAACGATGGGATATACGTTCATAACCTTCATTGTAAGGCCATTTCGACGATATTCTGTGCACGACTGACTGGGGCTTATTAATGTGGCCTTAGACGTGAAAACTCCATACATTTTCAAATTAGGGAAGAGACAGAATGATGAACTGTACGAGCTTTATTTAATATGTACAATGTACAAACGATTGTAGTTCTAAAGAGGAATTCAATTTGCAACATTTTTGTGGCCCAAGACTACAGGAGAAAAAGAATTAGAATTCAACAACAAAGTAAGTAAAAAATAGAGTTTCACTCGCTTCTTGCCATAAGCTCAGAGTCCCACTTCTGTACTCACATTAAATTACCTAAATAAAGCAGGAAAACCTTGCACCGCATACGCCACACTGTTTAATTCAATAGAAGACGCAGACTTTGATCGTTCTTGACTCTACCTCGCTTTACTTGAATGCTTAGCTCCTCGTATGAGCACTGGCCCTACCAAATATACATATACAAATATTATAGCTGCTGCTAGTTTATCTCAGACCACTTCCATGGCTGTGTATATCCACTCGTATGTTTGTCAATCGATACAGCTAGCAGACCAGCATAACCTTCAGGTCCTCCAATTCCTCGTTCAAATATTCTACGCAGTCGCCTACGCTTATGTTACTTACACAAATCGGGGTCCCTGCAGTGCCATTGTCGCCATCGCCGACCTTACCACCCCGCCGATGCTGCATTTCACCTTGCTGCTCTACTATTTGCTGCTGCAATGTCAACACGCCATCCAGGCTACTGATGCCTTGCAATCGCTGCGCATCATTGATATTGCTGCCATCGTCAACTTCGTAAAAGCCATCATCTGTAATATCTGGATTCATTTTAGTAGTGACTGGCTGCGATGCCAGTACGGCGGCTTGATGTATTTGTCTCTGTTGCTGCTTCTGTTGCTGGTCATGCGGCTGCTTCATGGTGTGCAATTGCAGAACGTATTTAGGTGTTAATTTGTAATCGTCGTGATTGTCATCGCCAGTCATTGCCGCTGCAGTCGCCACCTGCTGTTCAGTAGTCCCGAGTATGCTTTGCACTACGACACCAATATTATTAACAACTTGGATGTTTTGCTGAGTTGGATGGCAATAGTCATTTTCTTCATCCGATGACGGTGAACTATCCAATAGACAACTACCTTGGTTGTAAGCGCTGTCGATATCTAAATTATGTGGGATGTGTATTTGTTGTTCATACGAATTAGCAGTTTTATCTAACAAATCTCCACTGCTCTCAATGCAATTGAAAACGCGTTGTGCAACAGCGTTCCCATCCTTACTTTCAGACAACCCTGAGGTGCTGCTACTTATAGGAATATTACCGGAATCGTCATTTTTTAATAAGAATTCGGTAAAGACATTGTTATTATCATTTTGAACATCCCGCTGAACGCCGAAGCTCTCGCCTGCACTTTTCTTCATTTTATTATTAGTTGATAAATCAGCGCTTCCAATGTTGAAGTGGTCGCTGTTGCCTTCTTGCCTGCTGCTATTGCAGCCATCCACAGCAACTACGAGGTGTTTTTCCAGACTACTGCAATCGGAGTCGCCAGATGTCAAGAAAAACTGATCCATAATACTGCTGTTCATCGTGTGCTCGGCTAATTCGGTTCCCATGAGCTGCGTAGCGTGCCTATAGTCAGCGTCGTCATCAATAATATGGCTCTGGGCAATGCTAATTATGTTTGCCTTGGAATAAGTATCTGCAGAGCCAGCATGCAAGAAATTCTCATTTTTGATGCTCAATCGCTTACTTTTGGTACCATCGTCGCAGTCCACCCCGTATTGAGCTTCAACAACTAAATTTTGATCGATGTTAAGATTATTGTTAGCAGCAGTACCGTTATTGCGACTCCGATTTGAGAATTTTCTCTTGCTGTAGTTATTGTTTCGCGAAGTCGCGTTAAATGTTGTTAAGCTTTGTTGACCTTTGAAGCCAGTGCAATCTGGCTCGTCCTTTTTATTGGCTCGTAATTTGATGGCCTTGGTTTCCAATTCAGTGCATATATCCGTTGAAGTTGCGATTGCAGATGTCGTATAAAACATTCCTTGTTTTTTGACAATTGTTAAACTTTTGTTATTCAGCAGAATTTGACTGGCATGTACGACGGCAACATGGCCAGGCGCGGGCAACGTTGCTTTGACGTTTCTGCGTTCGCTGCGCTTGTGGCGCAGATTATGAACACTCCGAAGCTTCACGATATCGTCCGCTAGAGTGTTGGTTAACTTTTGTTGCCGTCGGTTTTTAAGTTTGTACAGCTGTTGTTGTGACGCATCGTGCTGTGATGTGTGCCCTTTTTTGTCGTTTTCCTCTTTTTGTCGATGATGTCGCTGTCGCTCTTCCTTGATTATCTGTTCTGTATTGTGTCACAACATGTCTTCATGGTCTGGATCGTGATCATTTTCGCCTTCGAGATCGAAATCATCATGACCTAGGTCAAGGTCCATGTCGGGGTCATCGTCCAAGTCCAATGAATGTCGATTACTTGGCGAAAGTGCAGACTGATGGTGTTGCTGTAAATGCTGATGTTGTTGATGATGATAATTGTGGTGATGGATGTTGTTGTTATTGCCATTATTGTTGCCTAACCGATTGCCGCTACCATGACGGTGCATTCCCATTCCCTTCGAATCGTCATCGCGCCATTTGTCCATTGAACGGCGGCGTGCATTCATGAAGAAGTTGCCCACGGTAGTAGGCTCTAAGCCCAGTTGCCGGGCAATTGTCACTTGCATTTCCTTTGAAGGCCTCTTCGTTTCCTTAAAAAAGGAATTTCAATTATTACAGTTAAAATATAATCCTAAAGTTTTTTATTGTTTATGCTTAAGTCGGCACGCAACCATCTTAAAAAAAATTTTCCTTTTAGCTTAAATTCGTGCCGTCGTAAAGTTGAACTTTTACTAAGATTTTGTACTGATAATACTCTGCTTTGCGGGACAGCCCTTCTAATACATGATAAACTTAACATGTGTGCGATAATTGACCTCAATCACAGTAAATCTAGCTTTCAGTTTTTCAATATCATATAACATGAAAAAAGTGGTAAAAATAAGTTTTATATTTATCTACTCATAGCTATCTTACATAACCCTCTCTTTGAAAAACCCAGTCCCAACCCATTTCTTTTGTACCTTCAAAGTTGGATCACGGTGTCATACGACCGATAGCGCCAATTCGCAAAGAGAGTGCTTTGGATACTAAACGATTCGGTACGCAGCAGGTGCAACCGCACCCATCGACATTAGTAATGATATTTGAACTCTCCGTGCAAATTGTGTATCAATCACAGTGATATTGAACGCTTATGTAATTAACTTTCAAGAAAAAATGTTACCTCTGAGCCACAATTACTTTTTGACTTAAAAAAAGTCAAAACTACAAAAACTACCGAGTTTCTTACATACAAAAATTATATATACTATTTCACAGTGCGACAAAAACATCGCGAAATGCATCCGAAACCAAAGGTTTTAGGTAGGGTCAAGTACAACAAGAAAATAGGTTTATTATAGTTCCTGTTTATAAAAAAAGCGTGTTTGCGTACTTTATGCACTTATCTATTAACTATTTTGTTAACCTTAGATGTAGTCAAGGCCGGAAAAAAAACACACAATATTACATTATTTGATTTATTTGGCCTTCTTCAGGATTCCAAAAAAATATAGAATATTTTTATATGAAAGTAATACTAATTAATACTAAGTAATAGTAATTAAAATAACGGATTTCTATCTGCCGGCACAAGCAAGCGACCTAATACTTGCTAAATAACGGAACATAAACCGACGCAATCACGAAAACCAAGAAAATAAAAATAACGGATTTCTACCCGCCGGCGAATACAAGCAACCAAAAAGCACCTACCTAATAATGAAACAAAAGCGGTCGCACTTAGATGGGTATGCATGACCTAATGACAGTTAAAACAGATAGTAACACGAATACATAAAAACGGAGGGAAACACGAACTATTCAGAACGAAAAATGACACTGAAGATGGCACAACGCCGAAACCGGGTTGTCTCCTAACCAAATTTGACAAGGGATGACGAAAAATCGTTCCACAATACATTATACTCTACCCTGACGGAAACACAAATAACCAAAAAGAAGATACATAAATATAGCTTTTTAACGTTCGGTAAACTGCAAGATAAGCAAGAGTGTTTTTCCCCATTTCGAACAGTTCCGATAATATGCTATGATATATTGAAGTAATTGGATCAAGTTAGATGGAAATCGATTAAGCTGTTATCGATATACTAGATTGGGTGGTGCCACGCCTCTTTTCCAAAAACCTATATGGGAATTCGCTCTTCTGTGTACTCGTTGTGTGTTGTGTAATTGTAACTGCAAGAGTGTGTGATTTGTTGTTGCTGGCGGTACATCAAATACACATGCAACAACAACCACACTCTCAACCAGTTACACTTACGCAGGATACAGCGAATACACAGAAGCGCGAATTCCACTTATGAGCTTCAGAGCTTGTTGTAAGATGGAGTAAATTGGCGTCTTTAGTTAGTTATTTTTTAAATAAACCTTTAATAAGTGGGCGTAGTTTTCGTCCGATGTGAAACATTTCTAACATATTGCTGAAATTGATAAACCGGTAACTGAAGTACACATATGTAGGGTTAAGTGGGCGGTGCCACACCCATTGTCGAGAAATTTCCCTAAGTGTAATTTTCTGCTAAGCGGTAATTGCATACATATATCGATTTTGACTGAATTTGCTTATATATTTACTAATTTATCATATTTCTGTAAATTACTGCTATATGTATGGTTCTTGCCTGATTTCAAACATTTTCAACGGATTTCTTAGTGAGACTCAAAGCAATGTTCGCACCGAGTTTGGTGGGGATTGGTAAAGGGATTGGTAAGTGTGCACCAGGACACCAGGACACCAGGACAATTTGTTTAAATCAGGACAAATCCTGGAAAACCAGGACGTCTAGCAGCCCTATATTGGAGGCACATATTAAATTCTTAAGTCATTTCCAAGAGTATGTTATACACATAGAAGATATTGTAGAATCAGTACGTTATTATTATTTTTTTAATATAACACAGGGCAACACTGATTTTGTTTTCTAAACTGTTAAATCTGGTTTTGATAGACTTTTTTGTGCTGATTGCGAATCTGTGGTATAAAGTTTCCATCAGTTTCAGATTTTGAGAAAAACGTGATCAAAGTATCAAAAAATAACGTTTTTTGCCATACTTGAGAAGCTCTAGCAAAAAAAAGAAAGATGATAGAACCTGCCACTTGGGCTTAAATTAAGGTGACACGTAATAAGATCAACGGAAATAAGGTCAATTGACTTTATTTCCCACCCTGGTGCGAAATAAAGTCAACTGACACTATTACGTATTTAAAAACGAAATAAAATCAATTGACATTATTTCTCTTTCAAACATTAAATTTGCTTAGCTTCTCGGCGGCCCGCGTTAGCGCGCCACACCGCGTGCGCCGTGCTCGCGCTCGCGCCCCGCGTACCCCGCGCGATCAGCGCACACACCACGTCACGCTACGCCGCGGCCCCGCCCCCCCCACTTCCCCGTCACCCGCCGTGCTGTAACGCAGGTGGATTTACTTTTTGTATACGTTGAAATAAAATTTGTATATATTTTAAACATCGAGGGCTTATATTCAATAATACCCCCTATCTGCAAATTTTTCACAAAGATGAGATTCTAATATAAAAATCCACCCAAGCTTTAACTGTCATCAGTGATATTAATGTTACCTTATATAACGACAGGTAATAAGTCCAACATGGTTTCTAAAATCACAAAATAGTTTTTGTGCAAATTGCAGATAGAGGGTATTAATGAATTCAAGCCCTCGATATTTCACCTTTTTATATTTGTAAGTTATTGAAAGCAGGGATGCCAACTTGGCTCAAACCGTGCCATTTGTCCCTATTTTACTTCAAATGGCACTTAATTTTTCAATTTGGCATAATTTATTATTTCTCTCTTTGGCACATTTTGGCACTTTTTTATCCTCAATATGGCACCTCATAACTAAGGATAGTTGGCAGCCCTGATTGGAAGATTTCTGCTGTGTTTTGGGGCAACAACTTGTCTGCAGTAAAAAAGCATATAATTTGTGTTTCAAAAGTGTGTGAAAACCAATCAATTAACTTATATGATCTCGGTTCCACAAATTGCTGGCGATGACATGAATACAGTGTAAGAAAATCCTTTTTCTATAATTGTTTCCTTATAGAAAGGTTGGTTTCTTTTCCGGCCTAGACATTCCGAATTCGTTCAAAATATGCTAATTTAAAACACAGAATTCTTTCAGTGTTCCTCCGGGGTTTTTGGACATGGACTGTTTCATCAATTTAATAGTGTTCGCTTTATTTTTGTAGAGTATTTGGCAATAACCTTTTTCATCTATTAAAAAAAACACTTAAGGGGCAATGTTTATTGTAAGAACAACATTTTTTTCTATGAATCGACATACTTTAAGCATTGTTGACGCTATTTCCATTTGAATGAGGAAATAGCCGTTGAGGTTATTTCCAAATTTTTGTTGACTTTATTTCGCTTTTGAAAAGGTAATAATGTCAATTGACTTTATTTCGCACCAGTGTGCGCCAGAACTCTTGAACACTATCCCTGCAAATATCATTTGTGCATCTTGACTTGATGGTCACTTATAGTGACTTGTTGAATAGCAAAAACTGATTTTGACGAAGTTTGAGTACCTACCGCAATTAAAAAAAGGTGGTAGAATCTTCCACTTAGGCTTAAATTAAGGCCCAAACTTTCAACTACAAACCCTGAAAATACTATCTCTGGAACTTGACCTTGAGGTCACTTATAGTAATTTATTGAACAGCAAAAACGGATTTTGGCATAATTTTCTTTCTTCCAATAGCACAATACTCCAATAATTTGTTATTGTTCGATAAATGATTATAAGTGACCATCAAAACAAGGTGAACGAATGGTATTTACAGGGATAATTACGAGAGTTCTAGGTTTAATTTAAGCCTAAGTGGAAGGTTTTATCACCATTTGTTTTTCTGCTAGAGCTTTTCAAATATTGCAGGAAACGCAATTTTTTGATACTTTGACCCCGTTTTTCTCAAAATCGAAAGCTGATGGAAACTTTATACTTACAGATTCGTAATCAGCATAAAAAAGTCTATTAAAAACTGCTTTTACATTTTAGCAAACAAAATCGGTGTTGCCCTGTGTTATATTAAAAAATAATAATAACGTACTTATTCTGGATTATTAAAATTAAATTAAGTTTTCCAATATCTTCTATCTGTATAACATACTCTTGGAAATGACTTAAGAATTTAATATGTGCCTCCAATATAGGTCTGCCAGACGTCCTGGTTTTCCAGGATTTGTCCTGATTTAAAGAAATTGTCCTGGTGTCCTGGTCCACACTTAAATTGTCCTGGTTTTTTTATTAAGGTCTAATTTTTAGCAGATTTTAGCTTTGAAAAAAAGTTTAGCTTTCTGTCATTAGTAGTCGTAAATCGATAATGAAACATTTTTTCTAACATGTTCAACAATATCTGGTGAGAAAGGAGGTAAATTTCTGTTTACTTTATTTGGTTAAATTCTAATTTTGTAACTTCAGGCAAATGAAAAAAAGTGCAAGTTTCTGAACAGGTACACGGCTGAGGGTTCACACTACGCAGTAGATAATTTCAGGAGTTAAAATTTTTTCCAAAAGACCTTTCTGAAAGTCATTCCTTTCCCATTCCTTTTTTGTACGGAGTGGCACACATTGAAGGGCTTCTGCTTTTGCTACTCAAAGGAGAGTTTCCAGAAGGGCTTTTGTAGGACGTACTTCTGAAGGCCTTTTGAAGAAGTGTAATGCTAAATAATATAAACATATACTTAAGTGCATTCCTGAAAATTGTAAATAGGAAACCCCTTTCTAGGAAGTATGCAGGG
The DNA here is from genome assembly GCF_013731165.1 of Rhagoletis pomonella. Classification (NCBI taxonomy): domain Eukaryota; kingdom Metazoa; phylum Arthropoda; class Insecta; order Diptera; family Tephritidae; genus Rhagoletis; species Rhagoletis pomonella. Next base: position 16,163,206 of record NW_023458563.1, read on the forward strand.
AAGCACTTTTTTCAGTCCTTATTGGGTAAGTCTTTTAGAATGGTAAATATTACGAATGCCTTCGTACAAAATACAAAATTATTGGTACCGAGATTTGTTCGGTAATTTACGTAAATGTTTTGTAAAATAAATGAAAGTTTTCATAAATTGTACTGAAAAAGTGCCTTTCGTTGTATTTACGAATGGTTCCTAAAATCTTGTTTCTTTGTGAAAAATGTGTTCGTATTATGAACGAAAGTCTCGTACGTTGTACAAAAACCAAGGCTTTGAAAGTTTTTCGTAGCATTTTTACGAAATTTTATTTTCAGTGTGTCCTGGTAGATGGGTTCAGGATTATGTCTGCCCTACTCTAATATAACCAGAGTTATGAGTATTCAAAACTTAGCATCTGAAAGGAAGCTGAAGAAAAAAAATCAGTTTTTCCGCTGACATATTTATTTATACGTTGATGGTGTTTTATGCTAGAAACTGATTGTTCTACGCTCATATAATGTGTTCATAAATCGGTAAGTGTACAAACAAAGTTTAAGCTAACAATTAGACAGGAACACGAAAAAAATCGATGAAAGGTTATTTTGTTCAGACCTGGTGTTGATCTTGTTTTTGGGGTCGCTGAACACGAATCTGAAGCCCGTTTTGCTCCATCACGGCAGGTTTTTTTCTAGCCCCAAAAAACATTATCCAAACGGACTTCAGATTCGTGTTCAGCGACCCTAAAAACATATAGAACACCTAATCCGGTCAATATAACTTTTTATCAATTGTTTCTTTTTTTTTGTAGTCGTGTGTTATTTATAAAGTACTATGTAGCCGGCCTCGAATGCGCGAGAATTAGCCACGCGCTGAATGTGTAGATATTAAATAAGGTGTGATTGGCAACTAAACCCTACTAAAATAATTATATAAAATTGCGCATCTGGAGGCCAACACCTCATTTCTTGTAATCTAATGAGCAGCCCAAATTTTTTAATTTTCCACACAGGTTGCAACCCCCTTCAAAAAATAAAACCTTACTGCAAATCTGCAGGCCAAGCCTTTTCATTTGACAACTCATTTTTTTAAATTGAATGAGCAGTGCGAATCTAGTCATTAACAAAAAAATGCCCTCGGGTATAACATAATTTTTAAATAGGTGGAAACCCCACTTAAACCAAAATAAAAACTTATTTCGCATGCATCCTTCACTCGGTACACATGCATCCTTTCACTTTTAGTCGACGTTATTGAACGTCTAAACGCCGAGCCCTTTTATTTCACACCTAATTTCTTGTAACCCAACGAACAGTGCGGATCTTATAATATTTTAGAAGGTGGCAACCCTACAGGAATTTAAAGTAATAAAGATAATATTCCTATCGATACAGATTATACTTAAAACATCTCCTCTAAATCCGTTCAGTAGTTTTTGAGATTAGCGTGTTCAAAGAATCTCTTCTTTCCTTTATACTATGTAAAGAAGATAGTAATTTTTAATAGGTGGCAACCCTACTCAAAAAAATGTCAGTTTTTGTACATGCGAAGGACATGCCCTTTCATT
>NW_023458563.1:16164752-16165643 GCF_013731165.1 Rhagoletis pomonella
TCTACTGATTTTGTTTGTTTGTTTTTTTAATTTTATTAGTAGAATTGAGAAATTTCAGACAAAATTAAAAAAGATGAATCCGAGTGACATACCGGTAATTATAAGGGAATAAAAAAAATATTATTTTCTGATTTCTGAATTACTTTTTATTTATTTCATTTTAGTGCAAGAAAAAACGCATGCGCTTCAACCCAATAAGGAAGTGGGAAATGGCAGAAGAAATAATGATAGTTGAATTCTTAAATGAAAATCGCGACTTCAAGGTTTGTTACTTATTTTGTTTTAAAAACACTTAATTTCACTTTTTGCAGAAACCAAATGCCCAATTTTTCTACAAGCGCTTCGCCGAGGAAGGAAATGTGAATGTGGAGTGGAAACAAGCGCGCGCAAAAGTGTGAAACATGCGTGATGTATACCAAAAAGCAAAAGGTTTTGAAGGGTGGACGCGTGCAGGCAGTATGGACGGCGACACTATGAGGAGTAAGTTTATTTTGGATGAATATATTTATGTATGTAGCTACATATGTATGTACATAGAGATCACTTCGCTACTTTTAATTTTAGGCACCCTGCTTAAAAAGTTCAAAGAAATTTTTGGTAGCAGATTAAAAGAATGTACGGTCGTAGAAAGCCTTGCTGATTTCAATGTGATTGTGGCGGAGAGCGATCTAAATTCAACGCCACTGCAAATAGAATATCTGGACCAGGTCCCAAATGAAATACAAATTGAAGCTGCCCCCTCAACCAGCCGTAGGGGCATTTATTCAAGGACTGCTGTTTCGGATATTATGAAAACGCATCAAAAACTGATCAAATTAAAAACCCTGTTGATTTTTTTTTTTTTTTTTTTTTTTGAGGCCAGTGTTAAAATTTCCTATTGGGTCATTGGTA
>NW_023458563.1:16180643-16232488 GCF_013731165.1 Rhagoletis pomonella
TTGCCTTTTTAATATACCGGCCGGAAAGCTCTACCAATGACCCAATATAAAAACCCTGTAAATGGAGAAAGAATCGGAATCCAAAGAAAAAGAATTAGTTCTGAAGGAGAAAGAATTGGAGCTTCGAGGGAAGGACTTAGAATTGAAAGAAATGGATATTTTAAGTCAGGAGCGCATAAAGTCGCAAAGGCTGGAAATGAAAGAGAGGCTGGCCATGGAGGAGCTAAGACTGAAACATCCTAGAACCACTAATCATTTTTAGTTTCTATTCGTATGTAGTTTTTTTAATGAATTTTGTTCAGTTTTTTTTATGAATTTATTTTTACTTTTTTGTTAACAATGGATATTAAGCATTTACTTTGATTTGAATAAAATATGTACAGTTACTCAACATAAAACGATAAAAATATGAAACATACAACAGTCTGTTCACAAGTATTGTGTTCTCATACGACTTTCATTTACAACATAAACACCTTGTGAACTGCCCATATATTCACATTACAGTATAAATGACTTTGTTTCGATCAAATTACTTCAAATAGAGCAAGTACGTTCACATTTTCTTTCATAATTTTTATAGCACGTGTACGTACGAGTGTTTGGTTTGTACTTGATTTAAAAAAACAAATGGTTGCATGCCTTTAGACATTTTTTCAATTTCCTCAACAGTGGGGGCTAAAATAAATGAAAAATCTTTTTTATTCATTCGGTTTTTGTCTTATGATAAACTAGCAGACCCGGCGAACTTCGTCCCGCCCAAAATTGATTTTTTTTTATTGAAACATTTGGTCCAACGTTTTCGCCAGGAACTCACGTTCACGTTTGGTTTTGTGGTCGACAGAAGGCATATCCTCTATTGCCGTCTTAAATAACCTGACCAAAGCGTTATACCGGGAAGAAGTCCTTGCGGTTCGATGGTGAATCGTCCTTGAATCTGTATAGTATAATTGGTGGCAATTTCCAAACTGGTGAGTATCATTGGTCCACATTCTGTTTAGTCAACGTAAATCAAGCACCGCAATGGTTCTGATGGTTGATTTAACGTGGTAATTTGACTTTGACCCCAGGTGCCACCGAATTGACGATTTTTGGCAATAACTCGGCTCCAGCACCACCTTGCGCATCTTTTTATACCCGAGCGCACTTGTGCACAAGGGTATTATAACTTTGTTCACATAACGGTTGTTTGTAACAGGCAAAACGAATCGAGATAGATATAGGCAAATGTATACATAAATGATCAGGATGAAAAGAGAAATCGACTAAGCGGTGACTGTCTGTCCGTCCGTCCGTCCGTCCGTCCGTCTGTCCGTCCGTCTGTGCACACGATAACTCGAGTAAAAATTAAGATATCTTAACGAAACTTAGCACGTGTACTTCTTTCGGGCGTAGGACGGATGGTATTGAAAATGGGCGAAATCGGACAATAACCACGCCTACCTCCCATATAACGGTAATTTTCAGAAATACGAAAACTGCGATATTTTAGTAACTACTGAAGATTATTCACTCAAAATTGATATTTGCAATAACTTTTAGACGAAAAATAAGAAAATTATAAATTTTTGAAAAATGGGCGTAGCCACGCCCACTTAGTGTTACATGTGTATATCTTGGCAACCGCTGCACCGATTTCTTCCAAACTTGGCACAGTTATTGGCCTTGGTACAGGATACCAAATGGCCGAAAATTTTAAAAATGGGACAATAACCACGCCCACATCCCATATAATGGTAATTTGGAGAAATACGAAATCTTCGATAAATCCGTAAATATTGAAGCTAATTTATTCAAAATTTATGCTTGCAACAATTCTTTATCAGGAAATACGCTTATCATAAAATTTTGGAAAATGGGCGTGGCACTGCCCACTTATGATCACATATATGTATCTCGGTAACCGTTCTACCAATTTGTGATAGAACCTTCCACTTAGGCTTAAATTAAAGGTATCACTACAAACTACTATCCCTGAAAATACTATTCCTACACCTTGCCCTGTGGGCACCTATACTATTTACTTTTTATCGCCCAACAATACAAAAATATATACTGGAAAATTGTGCAATTGAAAACAAAATGTTTAAAAATCATTGTTAGCTGTTCAACAAATGACTATAGGTGACCTTAGGGTCAAGGTGCAGGAATGGTATTTTCAAGGATTGAAGTCAGAAGTCCTGGCCTTAATTTAAGCCTAAGTGGAGGTTCTAACATCTTTTGCTTAATTGCGGTAGGTACTCAAACTTCCCAAAATCAGTTTTCCTGTTCATCAAATGACTACAAGTGACCATCAAGCAAAGGTGCGGGAATTTGCAGGGATAGTAGTCGAGATCTTTAGCTTTAAGCAAAGCCTAGGTGGAAGCTTCTCTTCTTAGATAGAGCTTCTCGAATATTGCAAAAACGCGATTTTTTGACACTTTGACCTCGTTTTTCTTAAAATCTGGGGCTTATGGAAACTTTATGCTTACGGATTCGTAATCAGCACAAAAAAAAATTTGTCAAAAATATTGTCAGCATTCGCTGCATAAAATTTTTTCCATCTTCGTTGGCCAATTGTTAATTGTTTTTAGGTGCATTCTTTTGCAACCTAGCTACAAAAAACACTCGGTTAAATGACGAAATACACGCAAAGCAACAACACAAACTCGGCTATTTATCTGAGTTCAGCCAGGTCGGTTAAAAAATACGCGACTTGAGGGATAGTGTTGTTAAGTGAAACAACTGCTCTATTGTGAAATTTTAATGGGAAAGTGGAGAGGGAAATTTTTGTTTCCTTATATACGTGACTTATATTTTAAATAAGTATGTATATTATGCAAATACCTCGCATAATTACTCATTTAAATTGGTTTTTGATCCTAAATCCCGTTGAACTAATCACATGTTTCTTGCCAGCTACCAACAGGGTTGCTTAAGTAGCTAAAAGGAATTTTTTCCCGAGTTGAGCGTTCTTTTGTCGCTCGCTTACAAAAAATGCACCTATTGTTAATTAGCCAATATACGCATGTTTGCGGCGCCTTCAAACACCTTTCGAACTGTAAAACAATGACTCAATTCTATTCTACGCATATCTATAATACGTTATCGAATTTCAAGCAAATCGGACCACAAATAGGATTTTTTGGAATAGATCGGTCCCTGGTCCACCTATCAGAAAAAAGTATCCAATATGTTAGTCCTGGCAATAAGCCACCTACATAACAAATTTCAAGGGAGTAGCACCATAAATAAGATTTTTTTCCAATAGATCGGTCCCTGGTCCACCTATCAGAAAAAGTATCCTATATGTTAACCCAGGAAATAAGCTTTCTACGTGCCGAATTTCAAGCAAATCGGACCATGAATAAGACTTTTTCGAATAGATCGGTCCCTGGTCCACTTAACGGAAAAAATGGATACTGTATGCTAATCTAGGCAAAAGGCTACCTACGTACCAAATGCACTTTTTAGCGTACCTCGACCCCTGCGCCACCTATCGGAAAAAGTAAAACTTTGCGCACTCGTCCTTCTAAACACCTTTCAAAAAAAGCAGCAACCATTCGAATCGGTTATGAAACATAGGAGAAAATTGTTTCCAATTGATTCATGCTCACAATGAATTTCACAATTATCCAAAATTTTCCAAGCTTCACAACGAATTTTCCACCTTTATATTTTCCAAAATCATCACATCATACGATAAAATGCAAAAGGTTGTCGAAAAAATTCAAATTTTTCGTGTTCTTCCAGATTTTTCCGAGTTTTCCACTTAGAATTTTCCATTTTTCCATTCGAAAGCCATAAAAGAAATCAATACAAAAAAATTAATTTTCGATTCTTCCAATTTCCCGACCTTCCCGGAGGGTTCCCCAAAATTTTCTTTCGTAAAAACCTTCTCCCGGCAATTACGAACATCTAAAAAAAATTTAGCCAAATCGGTCCAACCGTTATCAATTGATATAGATTATTTCATTTCTGTTTAATTTATTGACAGATTTTACAAATGGCACTATCGATAGTATCGATGGCTTTTGACTATCGTTTTGTAAACGCTATCGATAGTTTTCACTCATATGTAATACATTATTCAGTAGGAGTAAAAGCCGGCGGTACCTGCTTCATCGAAAGTGACATTTAGCAATGCGGAGCAAATAATTAAAGAGCGCCGATACTGCTTGAAGCCAAAAATCGTAAGAAAAACTTTTGTCCCTTAACAAAAATATGGAGATATTTTAGCAATTCTGATCTCATTTTCAATAAAAGTTGTTATGTCTAATTTTTGGACTTTTTAATCAAAGCTATCGATAGTAGCCACGACCATCGATAGTTTTCCAGCTCTTGGCTGCGGCAATACTAAGTTTGTGCACCAAACAAAGAGCGTAAATTTGCCTCATATACAGAAGAAGGCATCGTTCGGACTTAGCTCCGATAGGAGTAAATTTGTTCCGTTTTGTCGGAATAATTTAAAAACTACTCCTTTACTCCGCTGAACTGAAAATCTGTTACGTTTTATTGCATCAACAAATATACTCTTCAACCAGAAAGGAGGTGGGGTTTTTGATAGTAAACTAAAAGGTATATTTTATCTTTTTATCGACACGATTGTTACGTTGGTGGGCTACAGCACCTTTGAAAATACACTTGAATTCCGACCAAAATGATGGAGGGATCAATCTTTTTCATAAAAAAATACGCAAGTGGCTGGAAAGAGGAAAATAACATTGCCACCGTGAATAAGCCCTCACAATCGCCCGATTTTAAATGGATCGAAAGAGATTGATTTGTCTAAAGTTTTGTATTTGCGTCGTTGCCCACCGATTTAACAATTGTCCCGGTAAAGGAAGAGAGGAATTACCTTGTATTAATTTTAACTCAGACATTTTAACTTTAATGATAATTATTGCTGGATTAAGCTGCCTTTACACGACTTCGAAGACTTCTAGAAGATCTTTGTCGTTTATCCAAAATCGACCCGTGACAACTCAACCGTAAAATGTAAATGCTTTGGCTAGTCGATTTTCCAGTTGACAGAAATCGGCACTTGTAAAGACAGCTTTAGCCTCTTAGTCCCAGAATAACTACGAGGAGAAATGAATTGTTTTTTATAAAAATAAGAAATGCAAATCTACTACGAAAACTTGATTTTTAATCCCATTTTCTGGGTCCTAACCCAAAAAGAGCGATCGATGAAAGTCAGCTAGTGATCAGTATTGCCAAGTTTTTTATTTAAAAAAGCACCAAAATGCTGAAAATAGTGCAATTTTTCCAAACAAAAACGCCAACTTTGTGTTGCTGTGTTTAATGGTATTTTTGCATTTATGTGCAAATATTTTAAGTAATCACGCAATGTCACTTGTAAATATTTCCAACTATACTCAGTTAACTAATTTAATTTGAACCATGTTTTTTTATTCGCAAAACTTTACTTCGTTTCTCTAGCGGCTTTATTTTCATGCAACTCTTTCCTTTTGTACATATTTATGCGCACACCCAGCTAATTGGCAGAATATTCTATAAATTCCGTAATAGAGACTGTGTGAAAATAATGCATTTGGATTATCTGGGAGCATATTATCCAGAACGTTCGAATAAGTAAACGGAAAAAGTGTTCCGTACATTTGGAATAAATAAATGAATGAACAAAATAAATACAATGTCACCATAGAATCACGTTTTGTAATATAATGCCTAGAAAAGAGCACCAAAGAACGACCCAAGCACCAAACAAAAAAATGTTCGCGTTTAATTCCCTAAAAGCACTAAATTTGTTGCGAAAAGTACAAAGTTGGCAACAGTTATAGTTACCTCCTGGGAGTTAATTATTGAAGGAAACAGATTCCCGGAGAACAAACTCAGCAACAGCAACGTCACCGCCATGCGGTGGTGAGTTTTCGTTAACGCGCGAATCCCATAAGGTAGACCGTGTCTGCGTCAACCTACGTCTACGCTACGTCGTTGACTGTTTGAGCTTTTAAAGCTCAGTTAGTCAACGACGTAGCGTAAACGCAGGTTAACGTACGAAACAGCATATAAAATTTACTGTTGATAGAGAGAGAGAAGCAACGGCAACGTCACCGCCATGCGGTGGTGAGTTTTCGTTAACACGCCAATCCCATAAGATAGATCGTGTCTGCGTCAGCCTACGTCTTCGCTACGTCGTTGACTGTTTGCGCTTTTATCAAGTGCTAAAATAGCGTAAGTATCGCGTGTTAGTATACAAAGCGAGAGCGTAACGATGAGAACGCGACAGTTTGTATTTAACAAAAGCAAAAAAATAAACAAACACATCAAAACTGGTATATCTCGAGAAAAAAAAATCGAGTCGCAACAAACGAAAATTAATTTTAAAGCGAAAGAGTAATACTAAATGATGCCCTTAGTAGAAATGAGCAAAAAAATTGGTTATTTTCATAATGTAACCTCAAATATCGCGAAAACAGTATTTTTGGCACTCTGAGGTTAGGATATCTCAAAATTCTGTGGCCAGATTCGAATCCAGCACTAAAAAATCTACAAGGAATGATGTGTTTTACTCAGGTGGTAAAAATATTCAAAATTTGTCGAACTGTGTAATCAATCAAAATATGTACAGATAATTATAATAAAAATAAATAAATTTAATAATGGAGTGCGTAGGCAACTAGCTGAGTCAGTGGGATCGTCGGTTCGAATCCTACTGAAAGAAGTCTGATGAGGAAATGTGGTGATTTCCGAAATAGCTATCACTTCTACCATTTTTTCAAATTATTGTTGCTTTTCCACAATAAGTTTTCATTAAAAAACGGCCTCGAGCTCAATAAAAATTGTTGAATTTAATAATTGCATAATTATAATTACAATTAGAAAAGAAAAAGAATTACTTAACTTATTTACCTGCGTACTAGCATTTTCAACGCGACCAAAAACGTGATTTTGCAACATCAGCTTTTTATCAGTCATAGTTGCATTTTAGTGCATTTAAATTTGTAAATTCAGTGCTGCCGCAGCTTTAAATATTTCAAATTATTTCATATTTAGCTATCTATGAGTAATTTGAGTTCAGAAAAAAAGCACTAAAAAGGCACTGGGCACTAAACCATTATTTTTCGTTTTAATTTTCAAAAAGCACTAAATCTAGTGCTTAAAGCACCAAGTTGGCAACTATGTTCAAATGTAATTGGCACACTACCACAATCACACTTTCAAGAATGATAGACGTGACATCAACAAATGCCAGAACAGTGTGGCTAAGGAGTTATATATATATAAATTCAAGGCCGTATTTAAGGAAGGAGGATGGTTCCGTGCGCAGAAGTGGAAAACTTTTGACTGCCATTCACCTGGGAGTGGCCAGAAGCGATTCTTGTGCATACGGTTCAAATCGCAGCTCACAACGTCCGGATATTTATATCCACGTATCCTCTGGGTAGCAACCAAACACCCGTTGGGAGCGAGCTAAAGTGAGAAGGCGTAAAACTTCGCGTGCGCTGGGTTTGGGTCCCGCCACGTTAAAACCCCGCCCAATGAAAAGAAGCAAACAGCCTCGGATGAGACCTCCTTTTGCTGATGACGACCACGGCAAACGTATAAAGGACTATGATTTAAGGGTATGCACCTGGAATATCCGGACCCTTAATGGGGAAGGTGCCTCTGCCCGGCTGGTTGATGTCCTCGGGAAGACAAAGGCTGACATCACCTTCGCCATCCAAGAAATGCGATGGACGGGGCAAGGTAAAGTAAGCGTGAAGCCTTGCGACGTCTACTACAGTTGCCACGTAAAGGAGCGCAAATTCGGTGTTGGATTCGTGGTAGGAGAGAGACTCCGTCGCCGAGTACTGGCGTTCACCCCGGTGGACGAACGTCTAGCCACAATCCGCATCAAAGCTAGATTCTTCAACATCTCGCTCATCTGCGCCCATACCCCGACGGAAGAGAAGGATGAGGCGTCCAAGGATCTCTTCTATGAGCGCTTGGAACGTACATATGAGCGCTGCCCCCGACACGATGTCAAAATCGTGCTTGGCGATTTTAATGCCAAGGTGGGCAAGGAAGGGATCTTTGGCGCCACTGTCGGAAAATTCAGCCTCCACGAAGAAACGTCCGATAACGGACTGACCGACCGACTTCGCCGGGGCCCGAAATATGGTAATATGTAGTACTAGGTTCCAGCATAAGAACATCCACCAAGCTACATGGCTGTCTCCAGATCGAAAAACGAGAAACCAAACCGATCATTTTGTGATAGACGGAAGGCATGCTTCAAGCGTTTTGGACGTACGTACACTCCGAGGGCCAACATCGACTCGGACCACTATCTTGTTGTAGCCAAGATACGCACCCGCCTCTGTGCAGCAAAAAATGTGCGCCCAACAATGCAAGGAAAGCTTAACGTCGAAAAGCTGCAATCACAACAGACGGCCAATTTATTCGCCACTCGACTCACACACCTGCTCTCTGAGAGCACTCTTCAACAATCCGACGTACGCGAGCAGTGGAACCACATTTCCCGATCATTAAGTACCGCCGCCGAAGAAGTAGTTGGATTTCAACGAGCCCGAAAGAACAACTGGTACGATGAGGAATGTCAAGAAGCCGCAGAGAAAAAAGATGACGCCTACAGGGCCACGCTGCGGTCGGGCGCAACGCGAGCCATGTGGGACCGTTGTAGGGAACTGAAGAAGGAAGCGAGACGTTTTTGCCGCAATAAGAAGAGAGAGGCCGAAATACGTGAATGCGAAGAGCTTGAGATGCTGGCCGACAGGCAGAACGCCCGAAAATTCTACCAGAGGGTTAGGCGACTTACGGAAGGTTTCAAGACCGGGGCGAACTCCTGTAAGAACAACAATGGCGACCTAGTGACCGATGTCCAGAATATACTTAAATTGTGGAGGGAACACTTTTATAACCTACTGAATGGTAGCAGCGCTGAAAGTAGTGAGGAAGACGAACCCGAGTCCCCAGTCGATGATGATGGAGTAGCTGTCCCACCGCCTGACTATGACGAGGTACGAATAGCGATTACGCGGCTGAAAAACAGCAAAGCTGCTGGAGCTGACGGCCTGCCAGCCGAGCTATTCAAGTACGGCGGCGAGGAGCAGATGAGGTGCATGCATCAGCTCGTATGCAGAATATGGTCAGATGAACGCATGCCCGACGACTGGAATTTAAGTGTGCTCTGCCCAATCCACAAGAAAGGCGACCCCGCCATACGCGCCAACTACCGCGGAATTAGCCTTCTAAGCATAGGTTACAAGGTCTTATCGAGCGTATTGTGCAAAAGACTGAAGCCCACCGTCAACGAGCTGATTGGACCTTATCAGTGTGGCTTTAGGCCTGGAAAATCCACCATAGATCAGGTATTCACAATACGCCAAATCTTGGAAAAGACCCCCGAGAATAGGATCGACACACACCATCTATTTGTCGATTTCAAAGCCGCTTTCGACAGCACGAAGAGAAGTTGCCTTTATGCCGCGATGTCTGAATTTGGTATCCCCGCGAAACTAATACGGCTGTGTAAAATGACGTTGAGCAATACCACCAGCTCCATCAGAATAGGGAAGGACCTCTCCGAGCCGTTTGATACCAAACGAGGTTTCAGACAAGGGGACTCCCTTTCGTGTCATTTCTTTAATCTTATGTTGGAGAAGATAATAAGAGCCGCAGAACTGAACCGCTCAGGCACAATACTTTATAAGAGCGTACAATTGCTGGCGTATGCCGACGACATCGATATTATCGGTAAAAACAAGGGCTACGTCTGTTCTGCCTTCTCGGGATTGGATAGAGAAGCAAAGCGAATGGGTCTGGTGGTGAACGAGGACAAAACGAAGTATCTCCTGTCAGCACACAAACAGTCAGAGCATACGCGTCTTGGCACCCACGTCACTGTTGACAGTTACAAGTTTGAAAAAGTAGACGACTTCGTTTATTTGGGAACCAGCATTAACACCAATAATAATGTCAGCCTTGAAATCCAACGGAGAATCACTCTTGCCAACAAGTGCTACTTTGGGCTGAGTAGGCAATTGAGAAGTAAAGTCCTCTCTCGTCGTACAAAGATCACACTCTATAAGTCACTCATCATGCCTGTGCTGGTGTATGGCGCGGAAGCATGGACAATGAAAGCATCTGATGAGGCGGCTCTTGGAGTTTTCGAGAGAAAGATTCTGCGAAAGATTTACGGACCTTTACGCGTTGGTGATGGCGAATATCGCAGACGATTTAACGATGAGCTGTATGAGCTTTACAACGATATAGACATAGTGCAGCGAATTAAAATTCAGCGGCTCCGCTGGCTTGGCCATGTCGTTCGGATGGACAGAAACGCTCCTGCTCTGAAAATATTCAACGCGGGCCGCGATGCTGGGAACAGAGGAAGAGGAAGGCCTCCTCTGCGTTGGAAAGACCAGGTGGAGAAGGACTTGGCTTCACTTGGCATTTTCAATTGGCGTCAGTTAGCACAGAAGAGAAATGACTGGCGTGCTGTTTTGGACTCGGCCAAAATCGCTTAGGCGGTTACAGCGCCAAATAAGAAGAAGAAGAAGAAGAAGAAGAAGAAGATTTAAGGAAGGTCGCCTAAATTCGACAATTTTTATGCTTTTGCAATAAATAAGGTATCCGTTTATTTGAAAATAGCTTTAATTTTAGATGGTACTCCATATTTTAAAATTGCAGAAATTATCGATGGTCAAATTTAAAAAAATTAAGAGAAATATGGGTCTTTTTTAATTTACCCGATAAAAAATCCCAACAAGCCTACTCCGACAATAGATTATTATATACCATTTTAAGGCTTATATATCCTCTTTTCAGATCATATTCGATCTTTGAAATCTAAGCAAAACTAGTCATTTAAAAACGTCTAAATCTATAAAATCCTATTTTCTGACCTAAATCGACCTAAATGATCTTTAAAAAATCCATAAAAATTGGCAATAATATTTCTCATAAAAATGAATGAAAATACGGGGAAGGGTCTTGAAATTTCCAAAAAAAATCATTTTCGATGGGCACCCTAATACACATGTAATCATAATTGGGAGTGGCTACGCCCATTTTCCAAAAAGTTATAACCTTATTTTTCGTCTAAAAATTATTGTAAATATCAATTTTGAGGGAAAAATCTTCAGTAGTTATTAAAATATCGCAGTTTTCGTAGTTTTGAAAACTACCGTTATATGGGAGGTAGGCGTGGTTATTGTCCGATTTTGCCCATTTTCAATACCATCAGTCCTTGGCCCGAAAGAAGTACACGTGCTAAGTTTCGTTAAATTATTTACATTTTTATTTGAGATATAGTGTTCAAAGGCGGACGGACAGACAGTCACCGCTTAAACGGAAAATTTTGCTAGGATATTTTTTGATAAGTTTCCACCTATCCAAAATCCAAATAGTGTTTAAATGAAGAAAGATTTTACAATATCTTATCGAGCGAAGGGATTATATTATCAAGGAAGAGTTGATGTCCAAATTACGCCAAAAATAATAATAATAAAAACTAGATACTCATACAAATGTAAAAAAATAATGATAAATGTAATGAAAACATTAAAATATCATATGAAAGCTGTTTAAAAAATCTTTAATGAAATTTTAAAATTGTTGTCACCATTCTCTAACAATATCAAACAGTTAACTTTTAATCATAAATAATTTCATATCCTATTACGTATACTGTATCATTCAGCACTGAAGCTGCCATTGAACATACAAATCATCGAAACTCCTACGTGCATTGTTTGGGATGAGTGTATGATGGCAGGGGCGGACCCAGCAGCAATTCTTGGGGGTAACGATCGGGAGAGTATTTTTTCCATATAACGTTTATATAAATTTAAAAATCACCGCAATTTAAAGTTTTTAGAGTTTTGATAGTTTTTGATTTCTTGAAGTTTCCACTTTTTAATAACTTGAGTAGAATTCCAAAACTTTTTTAAACTTTCAAAACTGTGAATTTGAGAAATTTTAGTAAATCCCAATAATTCAATATAATGATGAATACTAGATTTCTAGAAATTTTGAGAGTTGTAGGAATTCTAACAAATTTTTTCTAAGTAAAAGTGTCGAATATACAAAATTGATCAAACGAAATTAGAAGTTTTCGAATGTTGAAAACATTTTAATTTTCCATCGTTTTTGAAAATTTAAAAAGTTTTCGTAATTCTTGAAGGTTCAAAAAAATTTTGGACGTTGATGTTTTCAAAATTTTCAAAAAATTTTAAATTCTCAAATTATGTTATATCAATACAAAATTTTGGAAAAGTTCAGAAAAGTGGAACAATTTTGGAATCTTTCAAAAATGTTAATATCTTTTAGAATTCTAAGAATTTTCTATTTTTTACACACAACTACATGAACATAAGAATTTTTCGACAGTTTGTGATGTTCCACATTTTTACATTTTAGGATGGATTTTAGGATAAATAAAATTTTCAAAATTTTGGTAAATATAAAAATTTTTAAAATCTCAATAATTTTGTACATTTCAAAATATTCTCATTTTACCAAAATATCTAGAACCTCCCGGATTTCGATAGTTTCTGAAATTTTGGAAATTATCCTAAAAATAAGAAATCTCAAAAAATTTAATAATATTATCAAATTCAAAATTTTGGAGTTTTCGTTGTTTTCTGAAGCTGGGAAAATATTCAAACTTGCTGTGACTTTCAACTGTGTAAAATAATACAAATTCGAAAATACAATAAAAAAAACTAAAAATTGAAAATTAAGTACATAATTTCACAATTATGAAAATTCAGTGAATTCGAAAAACTGATAGGCCTACTTAAATAACATAATACTTCGAGCTTAGCACACAGCTAAAATTTCAAACTCAAGTGAAATTTGACACACTTCTTCCATGAATTAAAATTTTCAAAAGCATCCATCATTCATTAGGTTTGTTCCCCAAGCTTCTCGAAGTCACTTCGAGTTACATATATGCGCTCCGCAAGTAAGTTCTCGAGTTTCTTTGATTTACGCTCACAGTTTGAACTTTGCTCGAGTTCTTCTACAAGTAGCTTGTGGGACCAACCCACGATTGAGAGAATACAAAGGTTGCGCCGATCTCGGACCGCTATTCCTCTCTTAACGAATTTGACAGAATCGTTGTTTGCATGACGTCACACTTGTGCAACTTGTTTACGCTTTCCTTGCAACATTTTTTCTTGTTCCATTCTTGCTCACGTTTTGGCATTTCTCTCTCGCAATTGCACCAGTGTGACGTCACACAAAAGTTATTCTCAAAAATCCTCTCTGATCTTGTATTCTATCATTCTTGGGACCAACCTGTTATATATTCTTGTAATGATATTGAAATGCATTAGGGGTATTCTCCAAATCTTGCGAAGCCATTGCACGTAGCACGGATACATGGAAAATACATGGAAAACAACATTTCCTATCGCTGAAAAATATGCAACGTCGAATCCCTTGTATATATTTTGCAAAATAGCATAGCAAGATAAATGCGACCCTGTGCTAGTTGTTTTGTTGTTGGAATTGCTACATATTTCCCTCATTCCTCTCATCTCGCTCACTTCATGTTTTTTTGCTGTCTCTTGTTATTGTATTTGATACATAATTTCGCTGCTTGCTACCCATGCATGCTACCACTTTGCAGTGGGGTGCTCTCGTACTCTTCGAAATTTGGAACAGTATTTTTGCATTCCGTACAACCCGAGCAACGTGCAAGACTTCGAGAATACCCCTATTGATTTTGCTCGCCGGAGATTTTAGGCAAACATTGCATGTAATTTCTCAAAAGAACACCAGCGGACGAGATAAATGCTTGCCTAAAATATTCAACATTGTATAAACACGTACATACATTGACTAATATGCGTGTTCAGCTACAGAACGTTCAATGAGCAGAGGTATTTCCGCGACAATTACTGGAATTTGGAACGGAAAGCTGTCAGTCGATGAGAGATTGAGACAAATTTCATTGTCCGAAAGTTTGTGTAAATTAGAACAAGGTAGCCAACTCATTTTTTAGAATTCGAGAATGAAATTCTTCTCTCTTGCCCGAAATTTCGTAAAATTTCCCATAGATATCTTTATTAAAAAAAATATGTATTTTTATATACTGCTGGTTTTCTGGTTATTTTATTTTTAAATGTAATTCATCTATGTATTTATAACCCAAACCAAACCAAACTTTTATAAACTTAGTTAACAAATAAAGAACGAATCATGTACATATACCGCCCAATTCTGCGTTTTCTTGATAAATCATTTGTAAAGAAATTTTATGAAGATTTTTATCAAGCGAAAGCTCCCTTCGCATTCTGCGCAAGCTGCACGATTTCAACATGAAAAAAAGTATTAAAAAGCAAAAATCGTTTGACTTCCGTAGCCGAGTAGGTAGAAATTACTATAATTCCGCGTTCAATTTCCGGCACTTGCAGTTTTTAAATAAACAAAAAAAAACAAGTTTTTAATATACAAAATTTATAATTTTCACATAAAATTTAAATTTGTGAACGCTTTTCAATAACATTTTTATACCCGAGCGCACTTGTGCACAAGGGTATATTAATTTTGTTCACATAACGGTTGTTTGTAACAGCCAAAACGAATCGAGATAGATATAGACAAATGTATACATAAATGCTCAGAATGAATAGAGAAATCGATTAAGACATGTCTGTCTGTCCGTCCGTCTGTCCGTCTGTCCGTGTACACGATAACTCGAGCAAAAATTGAGATATCTCAATGAAATTTGGTATGTAGGTTTCCGTTAATCCAAGGTAGGTTGGTATTGAAAATGGCCGAGATCGGACTGTAACCACGCCCACTTCCCATATAACGGTAATTTCCAGAAATACGAAAACTGCGATATTTTAGTAACTACTGAAGATAATTCACTCAAAATTTATATTTACAATAATTTTCATACGGAAAATAAGAATATTATAAATTTTTGGAAAATGGGCGTAGCCACGCCTACTTATATATACCGGTGTATACCTTGGTAACCGCTGCACCAATTTCTTCCAAACTTAGTACAGTTGTTGGCCTTGATACAGCATACTAAATGGCCAAAAATTTTTAAAATCGGACAATAACCTCGCCCACAGTCCATATAAGGGTAGTTTAGAGAAATACGTAATCTTCGATAAATTAGTAAATATTAAAGCTAATTTATTCAAAATTGACGCTTGCAACAATTCTTTACCAAGAAATATGTTTATGGTAAAATTTTGGATACAGATATATGTATATCGGTAACCGTTCTACCAATTTATACCAAACTTGGTGTTTTTATTGTGCTTGCCACGTAAAAGCAAAACGTTAAAAATTATTGAAATCGGACTAAAATTACGGCCGCTTTTCATATAACGGTAAATTTCAGAAATGCTTGAAATTTCAATACTTCGAAATTTAAGGACGCTAATTTACTTAAAATTTATACACCCCGGCTTATCATTTAGCGGTAACTTTCGGAAAGGTGGAAAACATATATTTAATACTTGCGCCGGGTATTTAATGTTCGGCTCCGCCCGAACTTAGACTTTCTTACTTGTTAATCCTAATAACTTATCAAGAAAAGTAATTTTGATTTCTGCCCTAGAATCCCGATCCTTGATACATAATAAATAACTTACAAATTATAAAAATGTTATCAAGTGCACAGAATATTTACATATGTACATACAGTGAACGAAAAATTTTAGTCGCACCAATTTTTAAAAGGGTTTCACAATTATTGATTTTTTTGTGTGTTTTAATTTGAGTTATTTTTTATAAAAATATTTCGGTGCAATATTAAAAACAAATTCAACAAACTTGTAAAAATTTCAATATCAGTTATTTTCTGTAACCGCCTAAGCGATTGTGGCCGAGCTCGAGAAAGCACGCCAGTCGTTTCTCTTCCATGTCAACTGACGCCAATTGGAAATGCCAAGTGAAGCCAAGTCTTTCTCTACTTGGTCTTTCCAACGAAGTGGTGGCCTCCCTCTTCCTCTGCTATCACCAGCGGGTTCCGAGTTGAATACTTTCAGAGCTGGAGCGTTTCTGTCCACTCGAATGACATGTCCAAGCCAGCGGAGCCGCTGAATTTTAATTCGCTGCACTATGTCTATATCGTTGTAAAGCCCATACAGCTCATCGTTCCATCGTCTGCGGTACTCGCCATCGCCAACGCGTAAATGCCCGTATATCTTCCGCAAAATCTTTCTCTCGAATACTCCAAGAGCCGCCTCATCGGATGTTGTCATTATCCATGCTTTGGCGCCATATACCAACAACACAGGCATGACAAGTGACTTATAGAGTGTGGTTTTCGTACGTCGAGAGAGGAGTTTACTCCTGAATTGCCTACTCAGTCCAAAGTAGCGCTTGTTGGCAAGAGTGATTCTGCGTTGGATTCCCATGCTGACATAAGTAACGGTGCTAATGCTGGAGGGAAGTTTCGACGATATCCTTCGAATAGGGATGCCAGACAACACACACTTCGTGGCCTACGCAGATGATGTTGCAGTGGTGATTACAGCCAGAGACTGTGAGGAAGTGCAAATCAGGCTTAACCAAGTAATGATGAGGGCAAAAGCATGATTAAGTTCTCGAGGGCGTAAACTAGCCACCAAAAAAAGGAACTCATTCTGCTCACAAAGAAGCACATACCAGTGGAACTTGAGATGTCAGTCTTGTCAAAGACCACGAAGACTAAGCAAGCTATCAACTACCTAGGCACACGGCTTGACCTGATGTTAACTTTCTGCCACCAATTTCAACATGCGGCCACTAAAGCATCTAAGGCGGTAGCGGCGCTAAGCCGACTAATGGCCAATATTGGCGGTCCCATGCAAATGAAGAGAAAACTGCTGATGAGCACAATAAACTCAGTCCTCCTATATGGCAGCGAACTATGGGCAGACTCCCTAAAGGTACACCAACGGCGGAAAATTCTCTTATCGGAGCAACGCACTGCAGCACTGCGAGTCTCGTGCGCTTACCGAACAGTGTCCTATGATGCAGTCTTCGTGATAAGTGGTATAATACTGATTGACCTTCATGCATAAGAAAACCAGAAGATGTGGAAGCTAAAGAAACTGAGGAGTCTCACAGAGCATGACAAAATTGCGGCAATACAGCAGACAATCCACAAGTGGCAAGAGAGAGCATGGAAGATGGACCGCACAGCTTATACCTGATACAGAAACCTGGCTGAATAGAGCACAAGGCGAAGTAAACTACTACAACACGCAGTTCCTAAGCGGTCACGGTTACTACCGCAAGTACCTATGCAGGATGGGTAAAACAGACCTCCCAACATGCATTTACTGCGAAAGCGATGCCGAGCACTCCATTCTCCATTGTGTCAGATGGAATACACGGAGGAGGCAAGTACAAGAGCAAATAGGAAGAATAAGTGTCGAAAACATTGTTCTCAAGATGTGCATGTGTCGAACAAACTGGCAGTGCTTAGCCGAATTCATAGAGGAAGTGCTGAAGAGAAAAAAGCGTGACCTAGACGCAGGTGCAACGAGGGACATGATATTGTAATAAATGGGGTGGGCAACGGTTCCAACTAGGGGGGACGGCAGCTTTGATGATGCAATAGGCATTTTTAACAACAATGACGTGGGTGCCAACACGCGAATGCGCTGCATGTTTGTTTGATGACAGGAGATACTTCGTCTGGTCCTCGTTTACCACCAGACCCATTCGATTAACTTCCTTATCCAGCTTGGAAAAGGCAGAACAGACATGCGGTTCTTGTTACCAATGATGTCGATGTCATCGGCGTACGCCAGCAATTGCACACTCTTGTAGAAAATTGTTCCTGAGCGGTTCAGTTCTGCAGCTCTTATTATCTTCTCCAACATCCGGTTAAAGAAATCGCATGAACGGGAGTCACCCTGTCTGAAACCCCGTTTGGTAGAAAACGGCTCGGAGAGGTCGTTTCCAATTCTGACACAGATGGTGGTACTGCTCAACGTCATT
The DNA here is from genome assembly GCF_013731165.1 of Rhagoletis pomonella. NCBI lineage: Eukaryota > Metazoa > Arthropoda > Insecta > Diptera > Tephritidae > Rhagoletis > Rhagoletis pomonella. Next base: position 16,198,557 of record NW_023458563.1, read on the forward strand.
TTACACAGCCGAATCAGTTTCGAGTGGATGCCAAATTCAGACATCGCGGCGTATAGGCAACTCCTTTTAGTGCTATCAAAAGCGGCTTTGAAGTCGACAAATAGGTGCTGAGTGTCGATCCTTTTCTCGCGGATCTTTTCTCAGATTTGGCGTATTGTGAATACCTGGTCTATGGTGGATTTCCTAGGTCTAAAGCCACACTGATAAGGTCCAATCCGTTCGTTGATGGTGGGATTCAACCTTTCACACAATACGCTCGAAAAGACCTTGTGCTTAGAAGGCTGATACCGCGGTAGTTGGCACGAATGGCGAGGTCGCCTTTCTTGTGGATTGGGTAGAGCACACTTAAATTCCAGTCGTCGGGCATGCGTTCATCTGACAATATTCTGCATAAGAGTTGATGCATGCAACTTATAAACTCCTCGCCGCCGTACTTGAATAGCTCAGCTGGCAGGCTGTCAGCTCCAGCAGCCTTGTTGTTTTTCAAGCACGCTATTGCTATTTGTATCTCGTCATAGTCAAGTGGTGGAACACCGACTCCGTCATCATCGACCGGGGGGTCGGGTTTGTCTTCTCTACAGATTTTAGAGTTATCATTCAGTAGGGTGGAAGAGTGTTCCCTCCATAAGTTCAGTATGTTCTGGACATCAGTTACTAGGTCGCCATTGTTGTTCTTACAAGAGTTCGCCCTGGCCTTAAAACATTCCGAAATTCGCACAACTCTCTGGTAAAATTTTCGGGCGTTTTCCTTTGCCAATTCTTTTTAATTTTTTCCGTTATTTTAAACATTTTTGTATGGAGAAAATTCGCAACACCTTCCACAAAAAAATATCCAAAAATCAATAGTAAGTCGTAGTTACTTAAAATTTGCACTTCGTTATAATAAAATTGAATGGGCTACAAAACTACATACTCAGAATGTTAAACAAAAAGTTTGGAATTTTTACTAACATGGTTTTTTTTAGATAACGAGCTACACTTTCATAAAAAAATAAGAAACATTAAATAAACGAAAGGGAAATAGCCAAAGTATGCTAAAATGTCGTTACTGTAAGTATGGTTACGATTATCCTTGAATTAGTCGCCAAATTCCTAAATCCTTCGGGTTCTTTTCACTGGATTGTTAAATTGTTTACGTTACAATAATACAGTTATCATTAAAAATCTACGGTTACTGTTTATTAACAAATTGTATTCAATACAATACATTTATAGTCAGAAGAAGCTGCATATTTTTACTACTATGAGTACAACTAAGAAATGTGAATTCGAATGAACTATTTTTTTAACATTGAATAAGAAAAAGACTATGGAACAAAGTATTGCAATGATGTGTATGCATAGGTGATATACTTTTATTACATACTTATGTATGTACATAAATAAGTGAATAGATTCTTGAATGATCATTTGTTTTGTAATGTTATTTGTTTATGTTTTTCTTTTGTTATTATACAAGTTTATCAAAAACATTTGTTCTTGAATAAATTTATATTCAGGTAGTTTTTTTAAGGGATCGGCAACGGCATCGGCATCAGCCGATTCTTCGCACTAAGGCCGATTAATCGGCATCGGCCAAAAATTGGGAATCGGCCGGATTAGTGCATAACATTTAGATATGTGTTTGTATGTTTCACTGCATACTACCGTTAAACATCGACTTCGCATCATTGCGGTTGTTCCGCCTGTTATCTTACACAATTAACAAGAAAATAATACCCTCCTTTTTGCATAAACATGCAATGAAAGTAAAAGTTACATAAACGGATGATCGAACAGGATATTATTTAATAAAAATGTAATTTGTTCAAAACATCGATACAGAGAAATCGATACATTTTCACACTCGTGTTGCTGTATCGTAAAACTAAGGTAAAACTACTTTGTACATAGAAGTTTGAAATGCGACTATGAATGGAAGTGAATTTTAAGTTTCTGCTTAAATTTAAGTTGCAACTTTATTAGTTTCGACTTAGTAGCTGGGCTATGAATACGCGCCCATGTCTCTCAAATTAATTTTAAATAATAAAAAATGTGGCACCTTCCGATTGTTTATTTCATAAAACGTATTGAAGGAAGATTTTCTGAATTTACACAGGTTGTGGGTATAACTTTATAAGATAATTTGAGCCGAAATCTAAAGCTTGACTGCATATACATACATAGGATATCAAAATAATTTAATTTTTGTAGTAGAATTTGGGCCAAAGGTGACATTTCTGCCATGAGAAAAAGCAAAGGCTCACAATATTAAAGCATGGTATACAGTTCTCAAGAAATACGAAAAATTCTTATAAATTGACGTTCAAGAAATGGAAAAGAAATTTTCTTCTATTAAAATTTCTTAAATCAGTTTACAACTCTCAACAAAAAAGCTCGCATCAAACAGGTAGTAGCATTAGAACAAAAACATTCATTACGTGCATTTTATTGTTGCTTCTGGTATATAAATTGTCAAAAAAAATTTCTACATTTTTAAAAACATTAAAAAAAATAAAAATCTGTGCGACTTTCTGCCTTTGAAAATTTGTTTCATTCCAGAAGAATCAATATATCTTTTGCAGGGCTCAATAACCAGCGTTTATGCTCCTGAGTTAAACAAACTTTCCAAAGGCTAGTTTTTAATTGCTTTGTTTGAAGATTCACATGAGAATACATTTTGCAGGTTGAGATTTTTTGTGAAAAAATTAAGACATTTGGAAGTTTAGAGATCAAATAATAAAAAAAAAAATTAAAAACAGCTGTTCTGCAGATACTACCTGTTTAAAATGCCATGGTTCGTATATTTATCTCTCCATGAAAATTTAAAGCAATCGAAAAGTACTTTTTTAAGCAGCAGAGATAATGAAGAAAAAATGGAGGAACTTTGCCCTACTATGATTTGAGCATCGTTTTGCAGTTCGCTAGTACCTATGTATGTATATCGTTTGTAGCGGTTCGCCGGCGAATCGTTTTGTGACCCGCCGACGAACTGTGCTTTTCATCCGACAGCGGGTCGTTGTCGAACGTCGCCGGCGAACAAATAGTTCACCCGAACGATAGGGAAACGACGTCGTTACGAAGTCGTTTGGCTAATTGCGGTTTTATTTGCTTGCATATGTATATTTTAATGTTTATGTCTATTTGTCTTAAAATTTGTTATGCACTATTCGACCAGGCGAAGATGTAAAAGTAAGTTGTGTTTATGTTGGATAATTACTTACAATTTACACATTTTTTTTGCAGTCCTGATGATGAATTCAGACTGAAGTCAAAATATCGACCAAATAACTAAAACAACATAATTTTTGTGTGTTTTATTTAATTCCGACCTTGAGCTCATCTAGAGCTCTTGATACCCGGGTATCGAGCAATGCGAGTAACTCGATACTCGCTCGAAATTCGTTCATTGCTCAACTGCTCAAATGTTTGTTCAAAATTTTCGAGTTTTTGAACAATTTCATAAACAAAAGAAAATTTGTAAATTGTATTTGTCAGCAGCTGCTTTCTAATTCATGTTAAATAAATTATATTATTAAATACTAATGTAACAATCTTTGCATTATATATCAATAATTTGAAAAATTTAAAAAGTTGCTACCAAAAACGTCAATATAATAAAAACAAGTAAGAAAGTCTAAATTCGGGCGGAGCCGAACATTAACTACCCGGCGCAAGTATTAAATATATGTTTTCCACCTTTCCGAAAGCTACCGCTGCATGATAAGCCGGGGTATATATTTTAAGTAAATTAGCGTCCTTAAATTTCGAAGTATTGAAATTTCAAGCATTTCTGAAATTTACCGTTATATGAAAAGCGGCCGTAATTTTAGTCCGATTCCAATAATTTTCAACGTTTTGCTTTTATGTGGCAAGCACAATAAAAATACCGAGTTTGGTATAAATTAGTAGAACGGTTACCGATAAACATATATGTGATCATAAGTGGGCGGTGCCACGCCCATTTTCCAAAATTTTACCATAAACGTATTTCTTGGTAAAGAATTGTTGCAAGCGTCAATTTTGAATAAATTAGCTTTAATATTTACTGATTTATCGAAGATTCCGTATTTCTCTAAACTACCCTTATATGGACTGTGGGCGTGGTTATTGTCCGTTTTCGACCATTTGGTATGCTGTACCCAACCCAACAACTGTGCCAAGTTTGGATGAAATCGGTGCAACGGTTGCCAAGATATACACATGTAACCATAAGTGGGCGTGGCTGTGCCCATTTTCAAAAAATTTATAATATTATTATTTTTCGTCTAAAAATTGTTGCAAATATCAAATTTGAGTGCATAATCTTCAGTAGTTACTAAAATGTCGCAGTTTTCGTATTTCCGAAAATTACCGTTATATGGGATGTGGGCGTGGTTTTTGTCCGATTTTTAAAATGTTTGGCCATTTAGTATGCTGTATCAAGGCCAACCACTGTACTAAGTTTGGAAGAAATTGGTGCAGCGGTTACCAAGCTATACACCGGTATATATAAGTGGGCGTGGCTACGCCCATTTTCCAAAAATTTATAATATTCTTATTTTTCGTCTGAAAATTATTGTAAATATCAATTTTGAGTGAATTATCTTCAGTAGTTACTAAAATATCGCAGTTTTCGTATTTCTGGAAATTACCGTTATATGGGAAGTGGGCGTGGTTACAGTCCGATTTCGCCCATTTTCAATACCAATCTACCTTGGATTAGCGGAAACCTACATACCAAATTTGATTGAGATATCTCAATTTTTGCTCGAGTTATCGTGTACACGGACGGACAGACAGACGGACAGACAGACATGGCTTAATCGATTTCTGTATTCATTCTGAGCATTTATGTATACATTTGTCTATATCTATCTCGATTCGTTTTGGCTGTTACAAACAACCGTTATGTGAACAAAATTAATATACCCTTGTGCACAAGTGCGCTCGAGTATAAAAACATTGCTCAAATTACTCGAAAAAACTCGAATTGCTCGAGCTCATGCTCGAAAATTTTCGAGGAATGAGCATTGAACAAGTGTGCGAGTACTCGCTGCTCATATACCCGGGCTGTTTAAAATGTACGAACAAAATCGAGAGCTCTAGTCTCATCTAAAGTTAATAATAATCACTTTTACCTTGTTTATACCAACACCCAGTTCGCTGTGATTCAAAACGGAAGCATAAACCAACTTTCAACACGTTCAGAAATTCAAAAGTGTATTGACTCGAATTTGTTTTCAAATCGCTTTTTTATTTCTCACATCGCACAGTGGTACCGCTCTCGAAGGAAGGCGGTCATAGAGGTTTTGTGAGCGATGAATCCGCGGTTTTTTGTCTGTATGTAAGGATCAGAATTAAGAAGTAATCTGTGCAAAAGGTCAGTATTGGTGAAAACACGAGAATTTTTTCTAGTGTTGAAACGTCGAAATTGCCTCACTAGCTTATTCCATGATTCGGCAGCTTCTTCGGAGAGCTCACCAATTGGCAAGGTTGCGAAATCAATCACCTCGGACCCATGGATTAAAACCTTATGAACAGATGGTGGTAAATTATACCACGGATATGCCCCAACTAGGTTTTTCGCAACTTCAAATGCATAAATTTTAAATTTTTTAGTATCTATTTTATAACCCGACGAGAGGCACTGCAGGATGTGGTAACACTTTTCAATAAGAGCCTTATCTATTCCAGTAATTTCTGCTGAAATAGCAGAGTTTCGGAAAAATTTTCGAGCGGTATTGCCGTCGTTGGATGTGCCGCTGCCACCGCTTCGGGGCTTGTCCACAACCAAGCCTAAACGATCCCTAAACTGCTGCTGCACGGTTTTCTTTCTTTGCGCTACAAGAGCCTTATCTTCGTCTGAGCGACATTGCCATTTTTTTAAATACATTTTATAAGAAACGTGGATAAAATATTCAAAAACCGAATCCACGAATGAAGTGGCGACAAGCCAAACTCATATTTGGAGATGTCTGCTGGTTTGCTTATAGATCGTCCAATGTCGTTCATATCATTTGGTGTTGCTCCACAAATGTAACATCGCTAAGAGCAGAACAGATTTTTCCGTCAACCATTGATAGATGCAAAGAATGCTCCACAACTACTTCTCGATTATGGAAAAGTAACGAAGTCGGTTGTAACTTATTAATTTTATCTTTAAAATAAGCTTCTTCTTGCACGGAAAGTTCTTTTGTTTCTTTGGCAAATTTTAACTGAATTGATCTACAAAACCTAGTAGAGGATGGCCGGGGATTCTTCCAAACAGTAATAGCTGAATCTTACATGCTAGATTTATAAATTAATTTAAGGGGAACATAAGATGTTACAAATAAGCTGCTGTCCTCAATTTTTGAATCTGAAAATTTTTGTTTATATTCCATGTGCCCGGTACTGCCATCAAAACCCCACTTACCAATTAGAACAAAATCATTATTTGCATCAACAACACCATCTTTCACGCTCTTTTGGGATTCAAAAAGTAGTGTGGTCTAACAAAGACTGTAAATTAATTTCGGCAGTGCGTTTCCTTGCTACTAGCACTTTCTGATATGAGGGCAAAACATTTGCAAATTTAGAGCAAGTACTGGTATTTTGTCAATTTAGCCTCCGTAATTAGTGATACCATTTCGTCAGCGGTGAATTGTAAAGAGGTGCTTAATAGGGCGGAATCATTAATTATCGCAGTGACGGCAGAAGTATCGACCTTTGATAGTTGAGCTAATCTGCGGCGCTTAGATCTCTTACTGCAGTCAGCAAATGGTTTTCTATGCAATTGCTTGCTTGTAGAGGGCAAATGTTGTTGTTGTAGCGGCACTACTAAGCCCCGCCTGTTTCGGGTCAACTTTTAATCATTATCGTCAAGCTCAACTAACGGTAGGCCCAGGAAAAGAGCTGTTTCGATGGGGTCGGACCAAAGGGAGAGGGGTGTTAGTTGAGTCGGATTGAGCTGGCATGTGCAGAGGTGGTTGGTGTCGTGGGGGGAGTCTCCACATGCCGGGCACTCATTTGGGATGTTTGGGTCGAGTCTGGACAGGTAGCTGTTTAGGCGGCTACAATATCCAGACCGTAACTGAGCCAGGGTAACGCGGGTCTCTCTAGGTAGTTGAAGCTCCGTCTCTTCCACAGGTGGTGATTGGGCTCCGATAACGTCATTCTTAGGCCGGGAGTCGAGGTAGGTGGAGACTGACTCCCTATGAATGTTGTTAATCGCTTGTCTGTACGTCATTAGGTCCAGTGGTTGGTCTGTGTGGGTCTGGACTGCGTCCTTGTACACGAATAGGTGCCCTCTGACGTGCCTGGGCGGAGGCTCCTCCTCCAGCAGTGGTCTGTTGGGGTGTTCACTTCTGTGACACCCCACCAGAAACTGCTTACAGAGCATTTTGTTGTGTTCCCTTACGGGGAGCACTTGGGCCTCGCTGTGTAGGTGGTGCTCAGGCGTCATCAGAAGGCACCCAGTCGCTGTCCGGAGTGCGGCGTTCTGACAAGTCTGTAGATTCGTCCACTGCGTCCAACTAGTCCCCGGCGAGCAAACTGGTGCTGCATAATTTAGAACCGGCCGGCCAATTGCCTTGTATGTTGCCAGCAAGGTTTCTTTGTCTTTGCCCCAAGTGCTGCCGGTGAGCGACCTGAGGACCTTGTTGCGGCTCTGTACTTTTTTGACAACTGCGGTTGTGTGCGCGGAGAAGGAGAGCAGGCTATCAAAGGTAACCCCTAAAATTTTTGGGTTGCTCACCGTCGGTATAGGTGTGCCGTCGACGTGAATGCCTAATTCTAGCCTGACCTCCTTCGTCCAGGTGGTGAAGAGGGTCGCCGTTGATTTCGTTGGGGAGAGGGTTAGGCTCCTTGCAGTGAAGAAGCGAGAAAGGCTGGAGAGATAGCCGTTTACTTTTGAGCAGAGGTCATCAATTCCATTCCCAGACGCCAAAATCGAACAATCATCAGCGTACGAGATCAGGGAAACTCCTTCAGGAGGCTGGGGGAGTTTCGAGATGTAGAAGTTAAAAAGCAAGGGGGAGAGAACACCACCTTGTGGAACCCCTTGTTTTATTCTTCTTGGTTTCGAGGTTTGATCTCTGAAGATTACTGATGATTGTCGACCACTCATATAATTCGCCGACCATCGCTTCAGTCCCTGTGGGAGAGAGGAGGCCTCAATGTCTTCTAGCAGCGTGGAATGGCAGACGGTGTCAAACGCCTTTGACAAGTCCAACGCTACTGGGACAGTTCTCTCACAGGGGCGGTTACGATTTATGCCACGAGTTATCTGGGTGTTTATGGCGTTAAGTGCTGTTGTTGTGCTGTGCACTTTACGGAAGCCATGCTGATGTTTCGCTGGGGTTAGGTGGCAGGTGAAGTATGGGAGCAGCAGTGCCTCAAGTGTCTTCGCGACCGGGGAAAGGAGCGTTATCGGGCGATAAGAGTCTCCTCTGTTGGCGGGCTTCCCCGGTTTCAGCAGTGGGACCACTCTCCCTGATTTCCACACATCAGGAATGATGAGAGTGGTCATAGACAAGTTGAGGACCTCCGTGAGGTATGCTACTCCCACAGGCCCCAAATGTTTCAACATCAGCATACAGATTCCGTCGGGTCCAATGGCCTTGGAGGCTTTCGCCTTCCCGATGACCCCCTTCACTTCACCGCCGGTGAAAGCAAGTGGTGCACTGTTTTTGGGCAGTTTGTGCAGCCTCCTGGTCACACGACGTTTGGCCTTGTCTACCGAAGGATGCAGTGTGAATTGCCGACTAAAATAGTTCGCGCATTTCTTCGGGTCCGACGAAGCGTGACCTTCGAATGAGATTAACACTCTGTCATCACGCTTCGTCGGGTTGGACAAGGACCTCACGGTTGACCACAGCTTACTCACATCAGAGGTGAAGTTACAGGCCTTCAAGTGCTCTTCCCACTTTTGCCGCTTATGTTGATTTACCAGTTGCCGAATCTCCAAATTAAGGTCCTTCAAGCGAGGGTCCCCGGGATCGACCTGGCGTAGGTGGTCACGCTCATTTGCTAGTACAGCTGCTTCAGCCGGGAAATTTGGGCGGACTTCCGCGATACGTCCGGACGGTATGAAGCGAGCTGCTGCGGCAGTGACTACCCTGCGGAACTGGCGTTCGCCAGCATGTACGTCTGTGGGTGTGGGGAGGGCGGCGAAGCTGCTCTCGGTAACTTCCGCGAAGCCGTTCCAATCAGCTTTGTTGAAGTTGGTGTAGGTTCGGTGATCCGCGGGAGCAAAGTCGGTGGGCTTATTGATCGAGATGATTATGGGCAGATGGTCTGATGCTAACGTTAGTATAGGTCGCCATGATATGCTATTTATCAGACCAGCGCTAGCAATTGCTATGTCTGGCGAGCTGCTGCAGCTGCCCACAATCCTGGTGGGGGCGGCGTCGTTCATGGTGCAGAATGTCGAATCGTCTATCTGCTCAGCCAAAATGTTTCCCCTCCGATCATTGGCCAGGCTTGAATGCCAAAGATCGTGGTGCGCATTGAAGTCACCTACTACCAATCGGTTTTCGCCTCTGAGTAGCGCACCTATGTCAGGGAGATATCCAGCCGGGCAGCAGGTGACAGGGGGTATGTACTCGTTAAATATTTCGAGCTCGACATCGCCTGACCGGACAGCTATGCCCTGACATTCTAGGGTAGTGTCCCTTGGGTCGATGTCTTCTTCGATTAGAAGATACTGCACTGTGTGGTGTAGAATGAGCGCTAATCCTCCACCATTATTCTGCTCGCGATCTTTACGGAGCACATTGTAGGCGGCGCAACCCAACAAAGTTGAGTTGCTGTGCAACTTCGTTTCTTGGACCGCAGCTATCAATATGCCGTGCCGACCCATGAACACTGCTATCTCCTCAATCTTGCTCTGGAGTCCGTTGCAGTTGAGTTGGAGTACGTTCGTATGCCTTGGGAGGCTGGTCGCGATACGGGGAGTGAGGGAAGTGTGGGGCCTACCTTGGGCCTGTTGCGCCTGACGCAGTTGCTGTTGCAGCCGGATGGTAGGTGGCTGCGATGTGGGCGTTGTTGTCTGCGCCGGCGGTGCACTACAGCAAGGGGCGCTGTAGTTGGTAGTCCACTCGCGAGTGGTGCGTAGATCAGAACATAGCCGGAAGTGGCACCAGCCAAGGCATGTGTTGCATTTGACTGATGTCACATTCCGGTATATTCTGTTCTGGCACACGGAGCAGATGGTGTGGGCAACCAGTAGCTGCTGGTTGGCTCGCGCTCGCGAGTGGGACCGGCCGGTAGGTTGTGTGGGTGGGGTGTGTTGGGAGGTTTGCTGTTGCTCAGGGGAGCTTCTGGGGGCCGTGCAGGCTCTTCGGGTGCTAGGTCGCACCCGTGCATTACGCGAGTGGGTAGCCGTGGCGGCTGATTGTGCCATTTGGCTTGAGCAACAGGGAGCCACAAAGTGTGTGGTCCACTTCCGGTGAGACCTAAGGTTCTTAGGTGACTCCATCCGTTGCAGGAGTTGCACCTAACCGAAGTGGAGTTCGGGTGGAGTCGATTCTGGCAAACACAGCAGAAGTAAATTTCTGGTCCGGGGTTGGGCTCTACGCCCGCCCGGAGAAGAAGGATGCGGAGCAATCCGGCTGCAAGGTATTGCTCCATGGACGAATAATGATTGGTGGGTATCGCCGATCTAGACGGGGTTAGATCGCCGAAACAACAGCTCTTGGTCGGGTAAAACCCGAGTCATTCCGGTACGTAGAACCGGCTGTTGTGGGAATGGTAGAGGGCAAATCTTCATTACCAGTGTTTGCAAATGTAAAAAGAGTGCAATTTTCATTTTCATTTAACCAGTCGCAGGACTTGGTGATTAGTCTAGATCTTGATCTGTTAACTTGCGTCCAATATTTCAAAAACCTTCGGCAAAGGTAGAAAATGCAATTTTTCAAACTGTCAGTATTTGCATTTTCGCCTGATGGCATAGCTTGTGTCAGGGCTTCAAAAACTTTCCGTTTCCTTTCTTCTTGGTTTTTGACGCTTTGACAGGAGAGCCATTTGTCCAATATAAACATTCGAGCAAAAGAACACTTATAACTCGATCCTAAAATTAAAAAAAAAGGTCAATAGTGCCAATTAAAAAAAGAAGTGAAACCTTGAAAACCTTTTTGAAATTGAGGGTTGTCGTATATTCTTTATGCATTACCCAGAGGCAGCTAAACGCAGTTGGAAGGTTTTGATATTGAAACTAGAGATCTATGCAAACATTTTGGTACTTATATCATGAGTGAAATTTGGTGCAAAAGTAATTAAAAGCTGTGATAAATCGGAAAAGGCAATTTTTTTTATACTTTCTGCCGCTTATTTAAAATTATATTTAAACTCCTATTAAGACACTTTAAAGAAAAAAATCAAATACTTGGAATATTCTACATACCTTCAGCTTTCAGCTCCATATCAAAACAGTTCTGACAAGTAAATATTTTTGATCAAAATCTTCTCCGCGATTCACTTAAAATAATGCGTAGTTTTAGAAATAACAAGCACTTATGGAAAGTCTTAACTTTCGACGGTTGAAACGGAGCTTTAGCGTTAAAAAATAATTTTTTTTTCTATTCCCAGTTAGAGTGGCGTTACGAAGTCGTTTGGCTAATTGGGATTTTATGTATATTTTAATGTTTATGTCTATTGGTCTCAAAATTTGTTATGCACTATTCGACCAGGCGAAGATGTAAAAGTAAGTTGTGTTTATGTTACATGTGAAAGTATATGTATATTTTTTTTTACATTCCTGACGACGACTTCAGACTGAAGTCAAAATATCGACCAAATAACTAAACCAACATAATTTTTGTGTATTTTGTTTAATTCCGGCCTTGGTCTCATCTAAAGTTAATAATAATCACTTTGTCCACAAAAATGCAAAGGATACGAGTTTTGGATAGCAGCCTTATTGCATCTGCTATATTGGATGTCCCATTTTGACCTTCACGATTCTATCATCGGAATCGAACTCCGATACCTTAAAAACGTTTTGGTCTCCTTCAAAATCTTAAATTGGTTACCAAAAAGCATATTGCTCTTTGTTTGATGGTCCCTCTTTTTTTATTTTGCGACTTTTACCGTTTGATGATAAAAATCAAAACCTTTTTTATTTGTTCGGACCTAGACAATGTTTTCTAGAATCCGTTCCAAGTTTAAAAAAAAAATTATTCAGTTCGGTTAAACATTTATTCTTCCAGCCTTTTTTTGAACAAAATCAGTTGAGAATTTCCCACTGTGCGTCGGACGCAGTGGAAATCTTAAACATAGAGCCACCAACTATTTAACTCATTCATACTCACACACTCATGAATAGTGGGAAATACGGCGAAATCGGACCGAAAAGTTACTTATGGCTTTGGAAAGATCTAGTTCTACAAGCCCGACCTGTCTATAAATATCAATTTTTTTAAATATTTTGCTACAATTGAGCTCTATTATCGTACACTCGACTTTTTCATGTACGAGGAGGTGTGATTTTTAATCTCAGAAGTTCAACTTTACATATGTGCGTATACGTTATTTAGGCCGAAAGAAAAAAGTTGTCCCATCGAATTTCCCAAAATACTCGTCTTAAGATCAGCGATCCTGAAAGGAAGTTTATTATATATGAGCAAATCTCACGAGTTATTAAATTTTTCGACAAAAACGTGTTTCTGGTCAAAAATGGCGGAACACTTATCTTAGATAATGCATTATCTTCAGTTTTGCATAAAGAACAAGATTCCATCGCGAAATTGTGTTTAAATGAAAAACTAAAAAATATATCTATATCTATACATAGTATAAACTATATATAATAAAGGAAAGTCGAGATTCTTTGAACACTGTATTTCTTTTTTGAGTAGGGTTGCCAACTTTATAAAAATTATAAGATATTTACCCTTCGTTGGACTAAAAATGAGGTGCAAAAGAGTTACCGCTTGTCTAAAAAATTATAAAGTCTGTTTGTTGCATTAAAAACATAGGATGCCAAATGAAAGGGCTTGGCCATTAGTTGTGCAATAAGGCTTTAATTTTTTTGAATACGGTTGCCACCGGTTTACTCCTAGTGCGACTGAACATGAGAGAGTGCTTGATATTATAAGGCCCTTTAATCCCGAGTTACCCTCTCACAATTGGAAGGTGGTGCGACAAGAGCATAGCACAAAGGTGACTCGTCAGGCGGTCCTTCTGCAAAATAAGGAGTCCTTGCCACTCCTCGATAAGACTGGAGGCGTCATTAATTATGGTTTCGACACCGTAAAGATAAGGGTATACACGAAAGCAGAAAGAGGCAACGAAGTTGAGCCGGAAGCGGACAACTCCGAGGATGAGGTGGACGAGGAATCCAACCAGGCCAATCCGATGGGTGACCAGGCTGGTGGATATGCCTCATCTACATCCTCTCTGGGAGTCGACTATATCTTCTGGCAATACAGAGAAGAGGAGCTGATATCAGCCGACGACGAGGCGAACTCAACAGTGGTGGAGGCGGTGAGAAGGTGCGGCCAAGATGGTGCGCGTCCTCCAGATTAATCTTCACCACAGCAAAGCAGCGTCGGCTGCACTGCATCACTGCTGCTCCAGCTCTCCAAAGGGGCAGCAGACATTGGCCTCATCGAGGAGCCTTGGGTGATAGGGCATAGAATTTGGGGGCTGAAGTCGGCAGAGCACACTTTGATAAGTGGAGTTTCCATAGGTAAACCAAGGGCCTGCATCCTTGTAAGTGCAAAACTAAAAGTATTGTTTCTTCCTCAGTTCAGTGACGAGGACACCACCACCATCAGTCTGGAGGCGAACGGACTTCAAATAAGGCTTGCCTTGAAGCATCTGGCATATGACTGGCCTGTTCCAACCTTACGGTCGAACATCTAGTGGAGCGCAGGGATGGGGCCTATTTTAGGAGGTGATGCGAATGCACCCCATATCACATGGGGAAGCGGAGACATCAATGAACGGGGAGAGTTACTCTTTGAATCCTTACTAAAATCTAACTTAGTTATAAGCAATAGGGGTAGCGAGCCTAACTTCATAACGAAGAGCAGAAGATGCGGAGGTTATGATCATGAACTGGAGGGTGCTTTATGAGTATTACTTCTCTGATCACCACTATATCCAATTCGACTTAGATGGGGTCCCGTCAAAGGTACCTCCCAAAAGAAATCTAAAGACAGCCGACTGGCAAAAGTACAGAAAAGAGCTTGATAAGCGACTCTCTAGAACCACACTAGCAATTCCTGGCAACTCTAGGGACCTAGATAGGCTGGAAAATCGCTTTACTGCGGCGTGTGGCAAGGCCAAGGATCAGCCTGCCCCATGGTGAAACCGAGAGGAAAAAGGAAACCCCCTTGGTGGAGTTCAGAGATTTATGAGGCCGACAAAATTTGCCCGAGGGCCTTCAATCTCGCAAAATCCTCGGGAGGCGATATGCAATGGGAAATCTATAAGTTAAACTTGAAAGATTACAAGAAACTATTAAGGAGGAGCAAGAGTTCCTCATCGAGGAACTTTTGCTGTGGTATGGAATCCATATCAGAAGGTTCTAGGCTCAGGCTTCTCTCTAGTTCACCTCGTATTGCCCTGAGATGATTGCTAAGATCCGACGGAGCATGGACGGAAACTGGAGAGGAATACCTGGACCATCTTCTGAGCATGCTCTTTCCAGGCGCCACCGAGCAGCCACTGAACGGGCCAATTAGAGATAGAGGTTAACCGGTTACGGTAGACCTTATCACCAAAGAAAAACTAATGTGGACAAAGTATCCTTCAAGCCTTATAAATCTGCGTGTCCAGATGGTCTTACACCGATTCAGCTACAGTAATCTCTTGAGTTAAGCTCAAATTGGCTGTATGCTACTTTTAAGGGACTGCTCACCGTTAACTACATTTCGGAAACCTGGCAAAGGTCAAGGGTTGTTTCGATTCCTCAAGCGGACAGAGCATCCCATACTTGCGCCAAAGATTCTCTACCTATTAGTCTATCATCTTTTCAGCTCAAGATAAAGGAGCGACTGATTGAATCATTTATTAGGGAATAGGTTGCAGACAAACTTATGGCTTCGCAGCATGCCTAAATGAAGGGAAAGTCCACCGAAATAGCGTTCCACAAAATCGTGTCGCATTTTGAGAAACCCTTAGCGACAAAGGAATACACCTTGATAGCATTCCTAGACATTTAGGGTGCTTTCAACAACATCACAACTGAAGCAATCTCATCAGCCATAACGGGTCTGGACATCGACCCACAGCTGGTGTTGCTTATACGACAGCTGCTAGTAAGCAGGGTCGTGCGGGCGGAACTGGCGGGGGTGTCGCTGGGCAGATACGTTTTCAGGGGAACCCCGCAGGGTGGGGTCCTCTTCCCCCTTTTATGGGTAATGGCGGTTAATGAATTATTGCAGACCCTGGAAGGGGCGGGAGGGAGGCTCCAAGGCCATTGCGTATGCTGACGACCTTGCGGTGGTTGTGAGTGGAAAATTTCCACAAACTCTGTGTGAAAAACTCTGTGTGATATTATGTAGGACAGATTAACTTTAATCGAAAGATGGGCCAAGGAGAAAGTTCTGGGTGTTAACCGAGACAAAAATGACCTGGTGCTCTTTACCAGCAAGCACCAAATCCCCTCACTTCAGCTCCCTGCTATGGGCAATAAGATTCTGAAGCTAGGGGAGTCCGCAAAATATCTAGGCGTAGTCCTGGTCATAAAGCTGAACTTGGCGCAAAATATACAAGAGCATGTTAAAAAAAAGCGACAGTAGCCCTCTACAGCTTTAAGGCGGCGATTGGTCTTAGCTGGGAGCTGTACAAGGTGGTTGTTTGGCCGATTCTATTATATGGGGTCTTGCTATGGTGGCCAAGTCTCAACAGGAAATTTGCAACTGAAGCACTCCAAAAGGTGCAAAGAATTGCGATGCTCTGCATCTGTGGGGCTCTTCGCACAACTCCATCGGAGGCTATGTGCGTGCTGCTCAATATTTTGGCAATTGAAATTGTGGGAAAGCAAATACCGGGGTGTGCCGCCTTGAGGCGGAGGGAACTACCAGGCTGAAGGGACAGTCAGGAAGGCCACATCGCAATCTTAAATACCGTAAATATACCAGACACGGATTACTGTGCACCAAAGATTAACGTCACAAAGAGGTATAGGATTTTCATTCCAGAGAGAAAATTGTGGTCAGGAGAGGCTCCTGATGACAATGGATCACTCCACCTCTACACCGATGGCTCTAAGCTAGACGGCAAGGTAAGAGGGAGGGTCTTCCAGCCCGGCTGGGGCTGGAAATATGTTTTCGCTTACCCAACCACTGCAGCGTCTTTTAAGCTGCGGTCGCTGCTATACAGGAAGCGATTGAACACCTACGTACAAGAGAAGTCGTTTATAACAATATCTTCATCTACTCAGACAGTCAGGCCGCACTCAAAGCGCTCGCCTCGGTCACATGTAGCTCAAAAACCGCAGCGGACTATCGCAGATCTCTAAACGAGATGGCTGAGCAATCTGCGCTTCATTTGGTATGGGTTACGGGGCACTGGATTATACCAGGAAATGAAAAGGCAGACGAACATGCACATCCGCTCCACTTTCGCAGGCCTGGAAGGGATTAGGCATGCCGCTCGCTACCTGCAAGCTCATTATAAAAAATCTGTATCTTAAGTTAGCAAGAGACAGGTGGGTTAGCCTCACCACTTGCTACAACACGAAGCTGACAAGGCCAAAATGGGACAAAAAGCTGTTACGATCAATATAACGCGTAAAATTAATATTACAAACTTTATTTCTTAATAGTATGTTATAACCAGGAAAATTAGAAAATTATAAAACGTGCTTGATTACAGAAAGAAAAAAAGAACAATGGGGAGACCGGAAACAGAAGAAGAAAGCAATGTCAAAATACAAAGATGACAGATAAGTTTAAGTGAGAGAACTCAGTGTTGGAAAGTAATGCCATTTTAATGAGTAATGAGAAGTAACCGGTAGCTGATTGTGAACATTCCGCCCACCACGTCCAGTGCGATGAAAATGGATTATCCGCCCACCGTGTGCAGCCGGTACTGTTCATCGATTGGTAAGGCCACAAGTTTTGATATGGGTCGTTTAAGAATTGTCGACTTTGTACGCACTGTTGCAACACGTACATGAGAATCGTTCCCGGCGCGTACTTGAATAACTCGACCTAGTTGCCATTGAAAAGGTGGTGCTCGTTCGTCACGTAGGAGTTCCAGGTCACCAATTCTCAAATTGCCTTGAGTCTGCTGCCACTTATTTCGGGCCTGAAGCTCCTTCAGATAGTCGCTGCTCTATCTCTGCCAAAAGTTTTGACGCATTTGTTGCAGTTGCCTCCAGCGGGTGAGGCTTGAAGATTTAACGTCGCATAAGCTTGGCTCCGGAGGTGCTATTAGGGGGCCACCGGACAAAATGTGAGCTGGTGTTATCGCTGTCACATCGTCGGGGTCATCAGCTGCGAGTGGTCGCGTGTTTAGCACTGCCTCGACTACCTTGAGCACTGTGCAGAACTCCTCAAATGTAAGTGTCGTCTCGCCGATAACGCGCTTGAGGTGATGTTTCATGCTTTTCATCCCCCATTCCCATAAGCCTCCGAAATTTGGAGAGCCAGGGGGGATGAAGTGCCATGTGACACCGCGAACGGCACTATAAAGCGCGCCCGCCTCTACCTGCTTCCGGTATTGAGCGACATCTTCTTTCAGTACGGCATTTGCTCCAGCAAACGTAGTGGCACAGTCGCTGTAGATATCAGAGGAGTAACCCCGTGTGGCGAAGAACCGGCGGAGTGCTAGCAAAAACATATTCGTCGTTAGGTCGCTAACGAGCTCGATGTGTATAGCCCGAGTACTGAAGCAATCGAATAACGCTACCTATGCTTTATGGGCTTGATGGCCTCTGCCTTTTTATGCACGTACTCTATATGGGCCGCCGTAATCTATACCGCAGTGTGTAAATGGCTTAGACGGTGTACATCGCGCTTCTGGAAAAGCACCCATAATTTGCTGTGCGGGTTGGCAGCGATGACGGAAGCATTTGATGCAGCGGTTAATATACTTCTTTGTAGACGATCGTCCGTCGATGGGTCAGAAAGTTCGCCGCATAAGATTCAGTGTAGTTTGAACGCCACCGTGTAATATGCACTCATGCGCTTGAGCAATAAGCAGCGTAGTCAATTTGCTGTCCTTTGGCATAATAATCGGAAAGCGCTCCGCTTCAGATAGGAAGGCATGCTTCAGGCGGCCATTGACTCGAAGGATTCCGTTTTTGTCGATGGTTGGATTCAGTTTTCGCAATTTGCTCTTGATTGAAACAGGTTTACCTTGACGAAGACGAGAGATTTCGTTAAAACAATTCGAAGTTTGTACGTACCTGATCCATTAATTTAGAGCAGACGTCCGGTCCGACGCAGTGCACCATGTCTCAGTGGGATGTGGTAAGTTGAGCTTTGCTGCTAAAAATCTGCGACACCATGCTGTCACCGCTACGAGTTTGTTGATATTTGAATATTTTGGTAGTAACTGCTCGAGTTTGGCTCAATGTCGGTGGTAGCCAATGCAGCAATGACGATGGTAACCGGTGTAGCAGGCAAGGTAGGTTGATCTGGCCAGTTCCTTTCATGTTGACTGAGCCAGCAGGGTCGGACCATCATTTTTCCTTGTTGGCGATTTCGGATGGCAGAACTCCTCTTGTAGCGACATCCGCCGGATTACATGTAGTCGACACATATTTCCACGTGTGTGCCGGTGTTCTGTCCTGAATTTGAACCACACGATTCGCAATATACTGTCTATGTCTAACCCCGACCGAATCCAACTCAATGCCGTTTTTGAGTCTGACCAACAATTTATTTTCATGTTGTCAATTTTAAGCGCATCCCTCACCTTAAGAGCGAGTTTGGCAGCCAATAGCGCAGCATTCAACTCAAGGCGTGGTATGGTGATCTTTTTTAGTGGGGCTACCTTAGTTTTAGCCATCAAAATTGATACGTGTATGCTTCCTTCGGGCTTAACAACACGAATGTAGCACACAGCCACATACGCTGACTTCGATGCATCCGAAAATACATGTAATTGGTAATTGACTGATTTGGAAGATGTGTAAACCCACCGATCGATTTTTATTGATTCGAGATATGGGAGCTCGTCGCGAAACTTTCTCTACGTTTGTTGATGCGAACTTGGAATGGGATCATCGCACGCGCAACCGAGGACCCACAGTTCTTGAAAGAAGATTTTGCCGACAATAATGACTGGTGCCAAAAGCCTTAGTGGGTGGTACGTTTTGGTGACGTCAGACGCTGGCGTTTAGTGATGGGTTCTGTGTAGGATGTTAACGCTATCTTTTAACCGATGGCGTCAAAAGCGCAAGACCAAAATATGCCTAAGGCCTTGGTTTCCTTGTCTAGCGTTAAGTTACAGCAAGCACTAGCCGATGTGCAAATATCAAAGTTGATTTCGTGCAAACAGTCTAGAGAATTGGAATTCCACTTCCGCAAGGTAAAACCCCCGCACTGCGGTAGTTCCTGTAGCTCATTCCTTAGACTTACCGCTTCTGCCACGTTGTCAGCACCATGCAGGCAATCATCCATATAAAATGATTCACGTAATATTTTCGATGCGTGCGGAAACCTTGCTTCTTCTTCCTTTGCGAGAGTAAGCAACACTTCGATCGTAAGGTATGGTGAACAATTGAGTCCATACGTAAAGTGCGCAGGCGAAATATTTGTGGTTCGCCCTCTGTGTTCCGACAAAATATGCACTGCATTTCGGCATCCTCGTCGCTGACCATGATTTGCCGAAAACGCTTTCCATATCGGCCATAAAAGCTACGCGGTGTAGACGCCACTTGAGGAGAAGCGAAGCTACATCGCTTTGTAGTTTTGGCCCTGTGTGCAAACAGTCATTTAACGACGTACCAGAGCTATATTTTCGTGGTGCGTTGAATACTACACGCAGCTTTAGAGTGGAGCTCGATTCCTTATAAACTCCATGATGAGGTATGTAACAAAATGGGTGAGGTTGTGTAGACTTCAATACGGGCTGCATGTGTCCGGGATCATTGTACTCGGTCATGAATTGTTCATACAATGTGTTCATATTTGAGTCACGCTTCAGACGTTTTTGTTGGTAGTGGAACAGCCTTAAAGCGTCCGGTTTTGATTCTGTCAACGCGGAAAAGGTGGCAGACGCTTTGAAGGGATAGCGTACTGAGAAACGCCCAGTGTCGTCCCGGTATATGGTCCTCTCAAAGAATTCTTCGCAATACAATTCATCCATTGTCATTGGTTGCGAAGGTACTAGGTCGTCTTGCTGATTAAACGTCCACATTTGTTGATTTAATTCGTTTAGTTCAACCGCAGTGTTGGTACAAAGCTTTGTACGCAAATGCGAAGAAATTTTCGAAGATACTAGCCCATAGACAACCCACCTAAGGTGAGTGTTTTGTGTGATAGGTGCGTCGTTTTGCCGACTGTTTAAGTTCACTGTACAGCAAGGAGCCGTAGATGTCAGCTCCCACAACCACGTCGATTCTGCTAGGTTCAGCGAATGTTGGATCTGCTAATGTGAGACCGCTAAACTCGTTGACTACGTCAGGATTGACCGATGATGCAGGTATCAGGTGTCCTAGTCGTGGTAAAATCAGTGCGATGCATTTGACATGAAAATCACGCTCTAGTAGAGAGCGCAACGTAAACTCGGCGAGCCCCTTCGATGTGCCAACAGATGTGCTACCTATACCGGTGATGGGCACGGCGACAGGTGTGCGAGGCAGGTGCAATTGTTGAGCTGCGAATTCACTGATGAAAGAGGCTTGTGACCCGTGGTCCAGCAAAGCGCGCAGCTTAAGGAAGTGACCAGTCGTGGACTGGACTCCTATTAATGCGGTAGCAAGCAGGACGTTAGGCAACCTTTCTGGTGAGAATGAAATTTTTTGTTGTATACGGTTATGTTTCACAAACACCCCTTTGTCGAGGAAGAACTCATGCAGCAGGGTATGGTGTTTTGCATTACACTCTTTGCAGGTATATTTGGATGTGCAGTTGCCCAAGGCGTGTGAACCTCCCAAGCAATTTTCGCATATGTTATGTTTGCGAACCAAATTTATCTTTCCAATCGGCTGAAGCTTACGAAAGTTTGAGCAGGCGGGAAGCGCGTGCTTTTCAGAGCAACATGCGCACTGATTGACCTTGGTCTGGTGACTGCGAATGGAATTGGTGACTTTTGCGGGCCCAGTATAGCCTTTAGACGAATCGCTAAATTTTTCCGGTGTGTTGGCCGCTTCTAAGCCTTGAACGCGGCATTGTAAGAACTTTTTCAGATCGTCGTAAGTAGGTATTATCTCTGAGGCACTTGAAGAGATTTCCCAGTCTTAAATCGTCTTCGCGCCGAGTTTCTCTGTAACGTGGAATACAAACCAGTCGTCCCATTGATCAGTGGGTCAGCCGAGTTGTGTGAGTGCACGAAAAGTTCCGTTGACGACGTCCAGAATGTTGCGTATCTGACTAGCAGATTCTGAATTTGTCTTGGGCAGATTGACGACGGCGCGTAGGTGGCATTTAATAAGACGACGAGTACTGTCATAACGCTGTGTCAATAACTCCCATGCTATTTAAAAGTTGTGGTCTGTTACAGCGATATTACGCACCAAATGTTCAGCATCGCCTTTCAAACACGCTTTAAGGTAATGAAGGCGTTGCACATTAAACAGCGAAGTTTTCTTGATGATGCATGTTTCAAATAGGTCCTTAAAATGGAGCCAATGTTGAAGGTTGCCGTAAAATTTTGGGACCTCAATTTTTGGGAGAGTGACGTTCGGGTGATGTGCGGCACCAGCCGCCAATGTGACCGAACCGCAGGACGTTGCGCGAGCGAAGCTCACAATATCGTCATTGAGTAAAGTCTTACGGGCGCAAAAATATCCATGTGTTTGCTTTTGCTTGGCAGTTTTGTGTGTGTTTATTAAAAAATTCGAAATTACTTTAGCCACATTTTCTTCGCGTTCGAGTGCCATTTTTTTTTTGCTTGCGTAATTGACGGTGTGGTGTACATTGTAAGGTTAGGTTGGCGTAAGGAAATTGCACGACAATTTCAACCAATTGTAATCAGAATTTTGGATTAGCGAGGAGTTAGGTTCCCCGCAAGTGTTGCCAAATGTTA
The DNA here is from genome assembly GCF_013731165.1 of Rhagoletis pomonella. NCBI lineage: Eukaryota > Metazoa > Arthropoda > Insecta > Diptera > Tephritidae > Rhagoletis > Rhagoletis pomonella. Next base: position 16,220,649 of record NW_023458563.1, read on the forward strand.
CGATCAATAGAACGCGTAAAATTAATATTACAAACTTTATTTCTTAATAGTATGTTATAACCAGGAAAATCAGAAAATTATAAATCGTGCTTGATTACAGAAAGAAAAAAAGAACAATGGGGAGACCGGAAACAGAAGAAGAAAGCAATGTCAAAATACAAAAGTGACCGATAAGTTTCAGTGAGAGAACTCAGTGTTGGAAAGTAATGCCATTTTAATGAATAATGAGAAGTAACCGGTAGCTGATTGTGAATATTATACGGTAACTTCTGGGTTTCGCGAAATCCACACGATGGTTTGAGCAGGAGGATTCTAACGATCCGCGTGGTATCACAACGGGCCCACAACCAAGGGCCTATGTGTGCTAGTGGGGTCACTGGCAGCCACTTCAACCTAACCTACTAATACTAAAAAAATAATACGCTGTTGCACATCCAGAGGCTTGGTCTTTTCATTTGACAGTGACGGTTCAGAATTGATATCTTCGCATAATAACATTGAGTATAGGAATTTTCTTACCAGGTGGCAACCCTGCTGAAAAAAATTAGACATTTAGGCTTATCTAGAGACCAATCCCTTTCATTTGACAGCTAATTTTTTGTAATCGAACGAACTTTGCGGATCTAACTATTTTAGACAGGTAGCAACCCAATCTCCTATCAATTGATAATTGAGAAAATCTTGTCTAAATCCGTGCACAGCGTTGCCGAAATCTTTTACTGAAAAATCGTAAATTTTCTCCAAAAAATCGTCATTTCAGCCAAAGAAAACGTAAATACTTTCATTGCCCGTATATCTTTATTCATTCTGAACGTTTGTTTACTTATTCTTTAGAACGTCCCCGATGATATGATAACGTATATTTCAAACACATTCTGTTTATTCTGGCTGTGAGATGGGATTATCTGGAATGTATAAAGAAACGCAGCAATTTTATTTTTTTAGACGACTTCAAAAAAAGGAGGAGGTTATCAATTCGTCAGAGTATTTCTATTACGTATGTTACCGCATAACTTTAGACCACGTTAACCGATTTGTATAATTTTTAATGGAAAGGTGGTACCTCAGAGGTGGACCCATAATAATTTGGTTTAGATCCGATCATTGGCTCGTGAAGAAATCAACGGTACTCTTAAATATTTATATGATAATTGAATTCGGGTTTGGTTTTTGATTTAAAATTACTTGTTACTTTATAAAAAATTTCTTCTCCTTCTTCTTCTTTGGCGCTGTAACCGCCTAAGCGATTTTGGTCGAGTTCAGCAAAGCAAACTCGTCTTCTCCTCTGTGCCAACTGACGGCAATTGGAAATGCCAAGTGAAGCCAAGTCCTTCTCCACCTGATCTTTCCATCGCAGTGGGGGCCTCCCTCTTCCTCTGCTACCACCAGCGGGTTCCGAGTTGAATACTTTCAGAGCTGGAGCGTCGGTGCCCATTCGAACGACATGGCCAAGCCAGCGGAGCCGCTGTATTTTAATTCGCTGCACTATGTCCATATCGTTGTAAAGCTCATACAGCTCATCGTTCCATCGTCTGCGGTACTCGCCGTCGCCAACGCGTAAAGGCCCGTAAATCTTCCGCAAAATCTTTCTCTCAAAAACTCCAAGAGCCACCTCATCGGATGTTGTCATTGTCCATGCTAAGGGTGGGTAACTCTGTAAATTTTCGTGTGCTGACTCAGTAACTCCAACTCATTTTAATGAGTCAGCACAGTGAGCTGGCACAAGTGTGCTATCGCACAAATGGTATGTACATCGAAATTATTGATGATGTTAGTAATCGAAATCGATTTAGAAAAGGTTATCCTTAGCTTCTGTTCGTAGCTGGCCGGAAAAATTTTACAAAGCTGATTTCAACTGGTGATCATTTGCAAAATAATTCCCTACTTAGTTTTGCTTGAGAGTTGTCACATAAGAATCTGTTAAATGGGCTATGCATGTAAGCGGTTACCCAACGCATAGCACTTCACATGTAGAATTCTGTTTGATTTTGATTTTTACGTTAAAATGGTATAGCAGTGCAAGTATGCATAACTTGGCTATTCGCCTTGCTTCTTTTTAAATTTGGTAGTCGTATATTCAATTGATGGTTAGTCTAGTGATGCCATCTATTATGGTACTCTTTGGAAGATCGTATTGTGTGAATGTGTGAGCTCATCAATTGAGTTACCACATCGACACAGTTCTAAACAATGCAAGCCGCACCGAGCTATGCAAGTGTCAGCACATCAACTGAGTTACCGTATCGACTCTGTAGCACACTGAGCTATACATTGTTAGCACATAAACTGAGTTACTGAGTTACAAATTTTTTCAGAGGTGAGTCTGAGCGTGCGGCACAGTTCTAAGAGTCAGCACAGTAACTCAGCACAGTGCTGAGTTACCCACGTCTAGTCCATGCTTCTGCGCCATATACCAGCACGGGCATGATGAGTGACTTATATAGCGTGGTTTTCGTACGTCGAGAGAGGACTTTACTCCTGAATTGCCTACTCAGTCCAAAGTAGCACTTGTTGGCAAGAGTGATTCTGCGTTGGATTTCAATGCTGACATTATTATCGGTGTTAATGCTGGTTCCCAAGTAAAAGAAATTCTCTACTTTATCGAAATTGTAACTGTCAACAGTGACGTGGGTGCCAAGGCGCGAATGTGCTGACTGTTTGTTTGTTTGATGACAGGAGATACTTCGTCTTGTCCTCGTTTACCACCAGACCCATTCGCTTTGCTTCCCTATCCAACTTGGAAAAGGCTGAACAGACTTCGCGACACTTAAATTCCAGTCGTAGGGCATGCGCTCATCTGACCATATTCTGCAAAAGAGTTGATGCATGCACCTTATCAACTCCTCGCCGCCGTACTTGAATAGCCCAGCGGGCAGGCTGTCAGCTCCAGCAGCTTTGTTGTTTTTCAGCCGCGTTATTGCTATACGTACCTCATCATATTCACGCGGTGGAACGTCGACTCCATCATCATCGACTGCGGGCTCGGGTTCTTCTTCTCCACAACTTTCCGTGCTGCTACCATTTAGTAGGGCGGAAAAGTGTTCCCTCCATAATTTAAGTACGCTCTGGACATCAGTTACTAGTTCGCCATTATTGTTCTTGCAGGAGTACGCCCTGGTCTTGAAAACTTCCGTAAGTCGCCTAACTCTCTGGTTAAATTTTCGGGCATTCTTCCTGTCGGCCAGCATTTCAAGCTCTTCGCCCTCACGTATTTCGGCCTCTCTCTTCTTATTGCGGCAAATACGCCTCGCTTCCCTCTTCAGATCCCTATGGCGGTCCCACATAGCGCGCGTTGCGCCCGATCGCAGCGTGGCCTTGTCGGCAGCATCTTTTTTCTCTGCAGCTTCCTGACACTCCTCATCGTACCAGTTGTTCTTTCGGGCTCGCTGAAATCCGACTACTTCTTCGCCGGCGGTACTTAATGAGCGGGAAATATGATTCCACTGCTCGCATATGTCGGTTTGTTGAAGAGTGCTTTCTGAGAGCAGGTGTGAAAGTCGAGTAGCGAATGCACTGGCTGTCTGTTGTGATTTCAGCTTTTCGACGTTAAGCTTTTCTTGCATATTAGGGCGCACATTTTTTGCTACTCAGAGGTGGGTGCGTATCTTGGCTGCAACAAGATAGTGGTCCGAGTCGATGTTTGGGCCTCGGAGTGTGCGTACGTCTAAAACACTGGAAGCGTGCCTTCCGTCTGTCACAACATGATCGATTTGGTTTCTCGTTTTTCGATCAGGAGACAGCCACGTTGCATGATGGATCTTTTTATGCTTGAACCTATTATTGCATACTACCATGTTTCGGGCCCCGGCGAAGTAGATCAGCCTCAATCCGTTGTCGGACGTTTCTGCGTGGCGGCTGAATTTTCCGATGGTTCCAAAGATCCCTTCCTTGCCCACCCTGGAATTGAAGTCGCCAAGCACGATTTTGATATCATGACGGGGGCAGCACTCGTACGTGCGCTCCAAGCGCTCATAGAAGAGATCCTTGGACGCCTCATCCTTCTCTTCCGTCGGGGAATGGGCGCAGGTGAGCGAGATATTGAAGAATCTCGCTTTGATGCGGATTGTGGCTAGATGCTCGTCCACCGGGGTGAACGACAGTACTCGGCAACGGAGTCTTTCTCCCACCACAAATCCAACTCCGAATTTGCGCTCCTTTACATGGCAGCTGTAGTAGACGTCGCAAGGCCCCAGACATTGTTTGTCTTGCCCCGTCCAACGCATTTCTTGGATGGCGGTGACGTCAGCTTTTGTCCTTACGAGGACGTCAACAGGCCGGGCAGAGGCACCTTCCCAATTAAGGGTCCGGACATTCCAGGTGCATGCCCTCAAATCGTAGTCCTTTAAACGTTTGCCGTGGTCGTCATCATAACGGCGGCCTCATCCGAGGCTTTGTATTGCTTCTTCACTGGAAGTGGTTTTTACGTGGCGGGTCCCAAACCCAGCGCACAACCCATTACTTACCCGCTTGCAGCCGCACCTACTGGTGAACAGACGGTGCAGACTTCAGTGAGCCCTTAAACCGAATAAGTCGGAGTGGCCCCACCGAAGCTACCTCTCTTTCTTCCGTGACCCAAGGCTCCACTCGAATTGGTTACCGCATCTCGCCAATGGGTTGCTCACGTTGCCCAGAGTGCGCGAACGAGGACGCAAGAGTCGAGATTGAGTATAGCCATGCAGCTGTAACTGCATACCCAGCGCAACGACTATACCCCATGATTGTATGTATTTTGGATTACGTCTTCCTTTAACAGATTTTGTACATACATACATACATTTAAGTGGAAAAACTGAAATAAAAAGTCGTCATTATGGGAGAAAAATCGTCAAAACGTCATTGGGCTAAAATAACGCCAAAATAACGACGAAATCGTCAATTCGGCAACGCTGTCCGTGCAGTAGTTTCAGTAGTTTTCAAGAGTAGCGTGTTCAAAGAATCTCGACTTTCCTTTATACTATGTATAGAAAAAAAGTTCTGACCAAAATGTGTCCAAATCAAAAATTTTCGATTTAACCATTGGTCGATTTGGCATGGATTGACACAGCTTAAACTAAAAAGTCATACAATTTAGAAGTAATTAAATATTGGCGTGGGAGTTTTTACATAGTGCTCGCTATACACATACATGGGTCATTCCACTAAAGAGAGGAAAACGACATAAAATATGCCCTATTTATCACTATTTCAGTACTAACCTCTTTTTAAAGGACTACATTTCATTAATAAGTTGGAAAATATTAAAAAAATAAAAATAAGTTGTAATTTTTGTCTATGGAAACTTTTATTTCATACATTATTACTTTACACCAGTCACAAGGAGATGTCGCACTAGTTACAACTTTAAATATTTTTTAATATTTTCTGTGTGCGTATGGAAAAGTAGCTTATGTCGAAAGGCTGGCTTTAGTATAAATCGGCATTCGCAGCATACGATTGCGAATTACTCACTGGCGGTGAGCCGTTGAGAACTTTTGGCAAATAAACGTGCAAGAAATAACTCCGATACTAGTAAGTCAATATCCTTATTAAGTCTCATCAAAAAATTCTTTGTCGTTTAAAGAATAAAGGGAATGCCGCATTATACTAAAGCCAGCCTTTCGACATAAGCTACTTTTCCATAGGAACACAGTTTTTATGAAGATTACACTTCATTTTTATTGAAAACGAAAGCGTATAATGCATATTTTAAAACACAAAAACATCGTTCGAGAAGATTACGTGTTTTGGCTAAAATTCGTCTTTGAGTGCACCAGGATAAAATAGAGTTCTTTTCAGAGTCTCACCATCACAGTCATTCAAATGATAGTTACATAAAATTAAAAAATCGTTAGGTATTTTTCTTAAAGCAATTTTATACATTATTTATCGTTCTGTCTTAAAAAATATCTTCCACTGTTGTATAAGCTCCGACGACATAGCTAAAATTCACAATTGACCACATTCTGGAGTAAAATGTCCAACCAGTCACAATGGAATGGCCCACATATTACTTTCTTCATTTATATAACAATTTTACAACGAATTTCGGGTGTGCCAATAAAAATTATAAAAATGGAATCTTAGTTTCTCAAATCATAGTCATCTTTTACTAAATGTAATTTTCTTTCATTTGGTAAGACACTCGATTTGTCCGTTTTGGCAAGAAGAACATTTTCATCTTTTAATTTTAACATTTTCAAGTATCTTCAGTTATTCAAATTAAAAGAAACCATGTATTCTGCATGCTGCCGTTTTTTTTAATTTGGTTGCATTTTTTTTGAAACTTCAAAGATATGTTGTATTTGATGCCAACTTCCATTACCTCTATTATGAACATTCTATTTGACCAAAAACAATTATGATTTTTTCGAGTGACGATGAAAAAATTAGTAATTTCGATACTTTTCTTAAAAAACATTTCACGGCTAAAATTGTTCAAATACAGTACATGTAAGAAGAATGCTTTAGCGTTTTTTTTTTTCTGCCGAGAGAAAGGAGTGACGCTAAAAAAAACAACTCGTGAGATTTGCTCATATACCACCTGTTGCTTAATTGAAAACGCACCACATATTGAGAAGCTTTAACAAAAATTTTGTTTGAAATATAATTGTAATGTTTTTTTTGGTATGCATTCAATTTTAGTATAATAAAGTGCAAGTCTGAAGTTGATACAAAATTTCTTAAATTTTTGATAATTTCTTTTTTGCTGAGGTGGTGTGCGTTTTCATCCATATAAAAAACTGGTCAGACATACTTCTGGTTGATTTTTTAAATATTGCACAAAATTTAAAACTTGGTTTACTATGGGTTTTGTTAATTGCATAGTGAAAATTAAGTTACAAAAAAAAATTGTTTGTTAAAACTTCGCAATATATGGAGCGTTTATAATTTTGCAATCTTTGGCGGCACCAATTTTAATCGGGCTATACTCACTTTGAAAATTGCTTGGAGTGTACGCCTTTGCAGGTCTGTGAAGACTAGTCGCGGCTTTTTTGGTTGTGGCATATGCTCTATATGTAGCTCTTCTTTGCGCCGGCATACGCCGTTCCCACTCTGATTACCACCTACAGATATGATGGGCGTTTTTTATTATTGAATTCAAGAACGTATACATTCATATGTCTTTAAGTACTTACCTCCATTAGAGCTATTACCAACGATAACATTGCTAGCGCCAACACTACCACCAGTAGCAATAGCGACTGTGGCGTTGCTGCTGCTGCTACTGCGCTGAGGTAACTGAGCCGCTGCCATACGTAGCGCCGACATGCGCTGAAACTCAGGCTCTTGAAGCCACTTAAACATGCGTCGGAAAGTCTCGCGCCCGGACTTGAGCTTTGACCATGGTTTTGGATTGCGTAGTAGATCGGAGAGAGTACCTTGTGAACGACAAAGCACTCGCTGTGCAAATATCGCTTGCGGAATACTATAACGCTTCAGCTCCGCTGAAATTCGCTGCGCCAATTCTTTGGTATTAATCTCCTCCATGTCGCTACTGCCAGTGAGGCCACCAGCTGCACTGCCGCCACCATTGCTGCTGCTACTGCTTCCGGCGCCGGCGTTGCCACCACTTGAACCACTCGAGCTGTTACTGCCGTTATTACTGCTTGTTACGTGCTGTAGGTTGAGCTGCAATTGATGCTGTTGCTCGCTTTGACTTTGTTGCTGTGTTTGTTGGCGGGATTGCTGCCCCATATTGCACAAATTATTATTGTTGCTAATAACATTTTGCCCACCCACAACATTGGTCAGGCGGAGGTTGCTGCTGCTGCTGTTCAGACTAACGTTAAGACTACAGTCACTGGTTACAGGATGCGTGTGTTTGCCATGATGTTGCTGATGTTGTGCTAAATGTTGCTGTGCCCCAGTGACTAATTGGTGTTGCTGCTGCTGTTGTTGTTGTTGGTGATGGTGATGCTGCTGATGCATATGAACTGTCGGTTGATGAATCGCAAGTAGTGTGGTGGCCGTTCCGACCATATCGCTCGGCGGCGGCGATGGAGTAAGAGATACCACTACAGCATCTCTATGCAATGGTGAAATATCAACGATACCCCTACTTCCGAGCGAGGCGGCTGATAGCGGTACCATCGCACCATTTATGGGCGGCAACGTTACCACCGACTGGTTAACCATACTACAGCTGCCTGGCGAGTTTAACGATACTGATCCAGCTGACCCGGAGTGCGGGCTCATAATCGGACTATGCTGTAATTGAAGATGGGAACTTCGTCCACCGGAAGTGGAAGAGGAGGTCGGCGTTGTTGTTACCAAAAGATCTCTCTGGTTGACGCTGTACGGTGATTCATAACCCGTCACAACTACATTCTCTCCATCGCCGGCGCCATTGACAATCGTGACATGCGGTGAAAGGCATATAGCCTGCTTCTGGGGATCGGACTGTTGCATTTTCAGAGTTTTAGTTCCTGTGATAAGGCTACTATTGCTGTTAGCATTACCAGTGCGAATTCCGCTGCTGGTTGTTTTACAGGTGGATAGTGTAGGTGAATGGAATTCTGTCGAATGGCTGTAAGCAGATTGCGGCGAAAGTGCACGGCATGGACTTGGAGATGTCGTATGAAGCTCGCATGCCACCACCATGCCGGATATTGTGTTAGATGGTGAAGTTGCATAATTTTGAGGCGGGGACATTGGCATACCCATGGATGGCAGTTTGTCATATGATGAGTATGGAGACTGCACGCCGCTCAGGCTGCTTAAGCTGAGTCCACCGAGACTACTCGGATGCGGCATCACTGCAAATGGGCCCACGCCACCCGATGAGGAATTGCTATTGCTACTAGCATCGCCACCGACTCCCCCACTGCCTACACCCACGCCGCCTCCGTTTATATGGCCGCCATAGGCAAACTTTTCGGACATTGTCGAAATGGGTGGTAAAGGTTGCAGCGGTGTGAGTGTTGCATACGAGGACGTCGGGCTAAAACTTGGTGGTGACATGCGTTCATTTACGGACGTCAGCGTTTGGTAAGTGGTCGGCTCCAGTGAATTGTCTCCAACCACCCCGACACTGACCACACCTAGCTCAGGACTGAGCATCTGAGAAGCGGAATCGCGGGAATCCTCTTGCTGCTGCACAATCACGGATAAAGCTTCGTGATGCGACGTTTGATGGTGGTGGTTCCCGATTGTTTGCTGCGCAGAATGATGGTCGTTTCTCTGTTGATTGTTTGAGCCAACCATCTGCTGACCATGAACATGGTCGTGATGTTGCAAATGCTGCGTTAACGCACTACAGCTACTCCTATTTCCACCACTAACGTAATGATGTTGCAGCAGTTGCTGCTGCTGTTGATGATGATGTTGATTTAATGTCACCTCCACCGCATCGGATGACAGATCATCGATCCCACTAACACCTACATCAACATCAATTTGGTTGGATACCTTTAAGCCACCACTCTCCCTGCCCTGATGCAAATGTGCCCCACCACCCGTGTTAGTGAGTTCATTGCTCCGTTTGCCGCTTCTACTTTTAACCACTTCATTCGGTTCGAGTATCACTACTTTCTCCCCCTGTTTAACGCCAATAATGTTTGTGCCGCCTTGGTTTGGTGATGAGCCAACTGTTAATTCATCCAAGGCGACATCAGACCCTACAAAGTCCACGGGACTGCCGGTGTGCAACCGATCATCTTGGCGATGGTGGTGGTTGTGTTGGTGCTGTTGACTTTGGTGAACATTCGTTATACGACACAGTTGCTGATGACACGTCACCAACTGATGCTGATGTTGGTGCTGGTGCTGGTGCAGGTGATGTTGCTGGCTGTGATTATGCGTGTGTTGCTGTTGCGCCTGACTTTGAACGCCAACCGTCGCTTCCGTCTGAAATGTCGAATGCACCGGGCTGTGGCTGAGGCCATCGATGATTGTACGTACCATGACGACCGGGCCAGCACCCTCTACGTCGGTGATGGTGCCATCGCTGGTCGTCACCACTGTGTGCGCCACTACATTGTGATCGTCTACGATAATGTCGTGCGCAGCGAGTGCAGGTGCTGGTGACGACGACGGCGTGCGATTACCCACAATTAGCGATTCGTTATGCGGCGACGACGTTTGATCGACGCCGACGTGGACAGCACGCCGACTAGCTACAGCTACAAATGAATCAGTGGCAATCAAATCGCTCGCGTCATCGACCAGTTGACTAGTGAGCGATTGGTGGTCGATGATCTCGCTTATCGACTCCATACTCATCTTAATGATGGAATTGCGTAAGTTTTTCATTTGAGAATTTCATACGCAACCCTTAAACTACATACGTGCATATATACGTACATTCGAATAACTGTAGATTTCGGAGGGGAAACTATAGTATGTATGCTTTCAATTGCATTCTACATTGATTCGAAAAGAACAGCATACTTTTAGGCACATCTGAAAAAATACAAAAAGAAAAGGTTATTCTGGACATATATGAATTTAATATGTTATATGTAATTACGAATATATGTTCAATGCTTCTGTTTCTAAAAACCTAAATAAAACGCAGCACATTGACCAGATGCAATATTTAGAAATCTTTAGCAATTTGAAATATAGAAATCTTGAAATTGCGTGTTCTAATTTCTCAAAAGTGGAAAACTACTGTGACAACCAGTGCTTTGGACTAACGGTTTTTTTATCGCTCTGTTCTGGCTTCGCTCCCAATAAAAACATATTTTAACCGAGTTAAAAAAGGAGGAGGCTATCAATACGTCGGAATATTTTTTTTATGTATCTTACCGCATAACTTGGACCACCTGAACCGATTTCGATAATTATATCGGAAAGATGGTACTTTAGAGGCAATCCCATACTAATTTGGTTTAGATCTGATCATTGGATTATGCAGAAATTAACGGCACTCCAAAATTTGTCTATGAGCATTTAATTTGGGCTCCATATACAAGTAAATGTAAGTACTTTTATGGGTTGATATACATATGTATGTACATTAGACTGCATCACTCCCCATACAAAAAAAAGCGGTTCTATTTTTCCATTGGAATTATAAAATCTGTTATATTTTAAGACGTCCACCAAAATATTTCAAAAAATATTAAGATTTACGTAAGCTGGACCGATTTGAAAATACCTCCAAAAATGGAGTATTTTATGAATAAAAATAGTTTCTTAAAGATTTTTTTGAAAAAATGCCCTCAAATGACACAATGGTTTAAGCTTAAAAAATTTGCATAAAAATATTTTAAAAAATTTAAAAGAAACTTTGAACGGAATCGTAATGATGAGATTTTCGATGCTGCTTTTTAACTTTTTTCAAAGATTGGTATAAGAAAAACTTGAATAACTGAACCTAAGCTCTTTCGATTTAGACTTAAGAGGTGTGATTGGAAAGGTATTGTGGCGAATACCGCGGCAACACAAAGCGAACAACGAGAAATAGGCAGAATGTTCGAGGAATGACGTAGAATGTTCCACAAAGAGAAACGTCAAGTTGGATGAACACTGCGAACAGCGAGAGAAAGAGAATGAGCGATAAACTTCAGAACGTTCTAGGGTTGCCATAAGTGTGAGTGCAGGTATATAAGAGCCACGACACAGCGGAGTTGGGACAGTTACAAGTCAGCAAGCTACAAGTAAAGTGAGCGGAGAATCGAGTTGCGAATAAGCAAGCTATAAGTTTAATTGTGTTAACAAGTAGTATAGCGTTGTTATTGCTTTAACAAGTATTGTAAAGTGTTTTTACTGTATTAGCAAGTATTGTAAATTGTTTGTTGTACAATAAAGTTAATTGTACTACAATTCGGTCATCGTTAGCATTTATTTAACAATCCAGCGATACGAGCCCGAGTATATTTGGGTAATCCCTCAAGGTTTCGAGGATAATCGTAACA
>NW_023458563.1:16232498-16246005 GCF_013731165.1 Rhagoletis pomonella
CGAGTATATTTGGGTAATCCCTCAAGGTTTCGAGGATAATCGTAACAGTATTTTCAGAAAGGTAGGATGAACGAACATCATTCAAAGTTGAATTAAGATGTGTTGGTATTTAAAAAAAAGGGACATGAATGACTTTTTTTTGGACAGAAATAAATAAAAGTGTGAAAATCCCTTTCTACTGAGATCCCATAAGTCTAAATCAGAATAGTTTTGGCCCCGTTTTTTCAAGTTTTTCGTAAATCAATCTTTGAAAACAGTAAAAAACAGCATCAACAATCTCTTACTTACGATTCCATTGAAAAGATTTTTAAATATTTTTATGCAGATTTTTTAAGCTTAATCTGTTTTGTCATCCGAGGGGACTTTTTCCGAAAAGTTCTTTAAGAAACTATATTTACTCATAAAAAACTCAACTTTTTGAGGTATTTTCAAATCGGTCCAGCTCACTTAAATCTTAATATTTTTTTGAAATATTTTGGTGGACGTCTTAAAATATAATAAATTTTGTAATCCCGGCGGAAAAACCGAAACTCTTTTTGATGATGCAGTCTAATGTGCATACTTAGTTATATGATTCCAATGTATTTTATCTTGTAAATAAAATGAGGTGTTAAGTCATCGTTTTTTCATCGCCGTTCAAATCGACGTGTAAACTATCCCTGTTTGCTAATCATTCTGCAGAGCAGTATTGCCAAGCAAAATAAATATAATGGAAATTTATTTAACGCGTTTTTTTTCCAGTAGCAAACAAAAAATAAGTACATTTATTAACTGGAAAATTGTCTTAAAGAGCTACGGAGCAAATGAATTTTTTTGCTCTATGCTACAGCTCAGCTCCAGCTAAAATCATTTGCTCCTTAGCTCATTTCTCCTTTGCTGCGCTCCGTTCAAAAGCCCGACTTCGAACCGAATTTCATTCTTACTCGTCTTGGTGAACAATTTGTTCGCCGCCGACGATCGCCTGTGAACCCGTCAGCGGATGAATAGCACAGTTTGTCGGCGGCTCGCAAAAGCGATGAGCAAGCGAAATGGGAAACCATGATAAAAATATAAGCAGTACTATTAAACTAAAACTAAAGTATTTTTTTTTGTTTTCTATTAATACTCAGCTTAAATTTATAAAATGTAAACTAAAATTATGTTATAACAAGTTTAAACTCCTTATTTATTTATTTTTTTACTAGCCGGCCTGGTATGCGCGAGGTTTCACCACGCGCTGAACGTCTAGATACAAAATAAGATGCGATTGACAACTAAACAAATAATATATAATTGCACATCTGGAGGCCAAGCCCTTTCATTTGACACCACACCTCATTTCTTGTAATCTAACGAACAGCACACATTTTTGACGTAGATTACGTCTTACGTTTCGATAAGGAGGCTACATATGTATGTCCAAATGTTGTAGTTGTAATTTTTAGAGCTTTACGCACGCTTATTGCACGATAACTAATGCACCGATTTCAAAAGAAAGTATGGCGTTTCAAAGATAAAGTTCCAAACTTATGGTTAGATTTATTTTCGTAAGTAACCAATTCGGTTTATGTTGTAGAAACAACGTTAAATATTGGCTTATTTTGGGGTCAATTTTGAGCCTTCAAAGTGTTCTAGGAACTAATGGTTTGCAGATAAAACTTTAATTTTCAGGATATAGATGCCTTGGAGCAATAGAAATATTATCGTGTACAAATTTTGTATAAATTCAACAAATATTGAGCATTTTAATCCAAAAACTTTTCGAAAAAATTAGCAAATTTATTTATTTATTACCACAATGCTCGAAAACCGCTGGAATGATTTAATTTTTGTTTCCTTTAATCAAAAATTCAAGAATTTTCCCTTCGTTTGGTATATGAGAAGTATTGGTCGATATCTTCTAAGTATGTTTATTTGATTTAAATATATGGGCATAAATGATTTTCAATACAAAATCACTTCGTCATAATTTTGAAAAAACGTGCATGCACTGGAAGTGAGAGAAGGAGACAAAAAATATGTGTGTAGGTATTTCGGCTTTTTAGTAACAGATGGCGCAATATTTATAACCTAATCTGTTTCTCTTTTTGTTATTTATATATATACATATTTACATACATATTATATATGTACATACATATATGAACACATGCAAGCATAAAACGCGAAATCTTTTTGAAGTGAAACTTCAAGTGCTTTAGCGCTTCTTGAGTGTATGCAAATGGTATTAGGTGTGTACTCGTATTGAGAGGACAAAATTCTCCAGCAGCAAAAGTTCTGAGAATTTAGCAGCATTCGCTCTCAAAGAGACGAAATATGAACAGAAGTACGAGAACGCAAAATTTGCAAAAACTTGCAACCTTCGAAACAGCTGATCACTTGCACAGTTGCCACTGGTGATTAATTTGGCAATTTATTTTCTGTTTGGTACATTTTCCTCCGATTTGGCATTTTATACAATTGAATAGTTTTCGATAAGAAAAACCTTTTTAAAATACAAATTAATTATATCGGAATGAATAAGTTATTTTTCTCATAATTATTTGTGATATCACATGGTGCATTCAAAAACAAGAGTATCTCCTCCAAACGCCCATCATTGATCCAAAAACAATGTAATAGATATAGCTACAGATGTGGCTTTAAAATTATAAAATTTTCATTTCAACAATCAACCTACCAAAACCGAAAACTTCAGCAAAACAAAATTTCGGCATGCTGCATTGAAATCTATTTTGGTATATTTAAAGGTAAATTATGGTACAAGTACACTAAAGTAAACAAACTGGAGATTAATAGCAAATTAGCGAAAAATAAACACAACAAACGTTGTGCATATTAAATTTTCTCACTTTTTCGTTGTATACTAGCATTAATAATAAAATTTGAAATAAATAACTCAAAAGGGCCATATTTTCTTTTGTTTATTTAGAAACATGTCTTTGTGATCAGTTGATTTTCTTACTTGCAAGTTTTAGCTGGGAAAAATTTTTCCTGCTCAAATTTGCAGCTCTCTTTCACATTTTGCTCTCTCAAATTCCCCTACTTTGTAAGTTTTTTGGGTACGAGAACGCAAAACCAGTAAAATTTTTCTAAAACTTTAAATAGTTGGGCGTACGAGTGCACTCCTATTAATTTAAAAATCCTTGCTAATAAAATGTTAAAGAATAACACTTAGAAAAAGAGCACTACAAGAATGAAAGGTACGTACATAGATAAAGAAAAGGATAAAGGCAAAGGTATAAATAAAAACAAAAACAAAGATGCGTAAAGATAAAGGCAAAAATGAAGACCTAGGTAAATTTAAACACTTCACTTATATAAGGGCAAAGGTGAAGGGGAATATGAAGATGAAGAATATGATAAACATAAAAGTAAAAACGAAGATAAATACATATACAGAAAAAGATGAGGATGAGGATACCGATAAAAAAAATTAAAATAATGGTAATTCTAGAGAAAAGGATATAGATAGAGACACAGAGACCCAATCTGGGGACTGCTTCGGGATTTTAGAGATTTTCGGGATTATCGGGACTTTTGTTATCGATGTTTTTTCGATTTTGTTATCGAAATTTTTATTGATACTGCTATTGATTTTGTTATCGATATTTTCGGAACTTATCGATGTAATAAACGACATTTTTTATCGATTTTGTTATAGATATTTTAATAGATTTTTTATCGGTTTTGTAATAGTTTTTTATCGATTTTGTTTGTTGAATATAGTAATTTTATTAGCAGGTGGCAACCCTATTCAAAAAAAAAACATTAGTGCTTTTCTGGAGGCCAATCCCTTTAATCTGACACCTCATATTTTGTAATAAAACGAACGGTGCGGATCTTATATTTTTTTAGACAGGAGGCAACGCTATTAAAATTCTAAGTAAAAAAGGTCACTCACTCAGGTCAAAATCCGTTCAGTAGTTTTCGAGATTACCGCGTACAAAGAATCTCGACTTTCCTTTATAATATGTATAGATATAGAAAAGAAATATTATTATTAATGTATAGTTATCGAAAAAATAATTACTAAAACAACCCTTTTCACATTCGAAAATGCATTTCTTCCCCCACGGCGATGTCCTAAGAAAAGCGGGGCATTCAATTTTCCATTACCGTGAAATTAATGTGATTTAATATGAAATTTTTGAGACTTTTTGGATATATTAGAATGCTGGTTACATAGTTGACAGTAAAAGTAATTTTTATTTGAAGGTTATAAATACGTTTCTGCTAGATCGACCAATTCTCTTACATGTATGTGCAAGGGCAAAATTAATTTTAGGCGTTTCTTTTGAAATGGTGTAGTTATCCGATTCCTTAAAAATTAAAAAAAAAATACATTTTATGAAAAATGGTGGATAAATCGTCACTAGACACGAATAAAGGCGCGTCATTGTTTTACCGGCGAAAAAGGACGCATTGACGAAAAAAGACACGAAAAAAACTTCGGCGCAAAAAGACCCGTTTACCTAGTTGACGGCGAAGAAATATGCGTAAACATAGATTTATACCTAGCCAAGGACTGTCACTTCAGCATTATTTTGCAAAACCCTTTGAGGAATGTACATACATACAATTACACCCGCAAACATAGCTGACCGCGAAAAAAAGTGTACGCGTCTTTCTTCGCCGTCAAATAGTTTAAGGAGTCTTTCTTCGCCGTCGACTAGGTTTAGACGCCTTTCTTCGCTGAAGTTTTTATTATTGGT
This sequence comes from Rhagoletis pomonella, assembly GCF_013731165.1. NCBI lineage: Eukaryota > Metazoa > Arthropoda > Insecta > Diptera > Tephritidae > Rhagoletis > Rhagoletis pomonella. The sequence goes on from NW_023458563.1 coordinate 16,237,193, forward strand.
CTTTTTTCGCGGTTCACTTTTGAGCTCGCGCCTTTACTCGTGTCTAATGACGAAATGTCTTTGATTCTGGCCGAACCGTCGAGATATCGAGTAGGGCAGTTTTATAAGAAAAAAAATATGTTTGAACTTAAATAAAAAATTATTTTCGTTCTAATTTTGATAAGTAGCATATTTATCTACAAAATAAAAATAACGCATTTTCCTTTGCTCGTTACCGCATGCTTGATAGGGATATTTATAGGAGTTAACTTGGCTACTAAAACTGAATTATTAATTAATAAAAGCCCAAAAAAGTCTGTGACTACAGTAAAATACGTGGATCGTGAAATTTTTGACCCATCTGTGTAAAGATTAGTTTACAACCATCCTTTATTAACTTCTCTCTGATGTCGAAAAAAGTTTTTTTGATTTTGTGCTTTGTTTAGGACAATCAAGGAGTTTGGTAATAAAAATTGTAGATTGTAGGTGCCAGTGGGTCTCTTTATTGCACATTTTCTTCCAACAAAATTTTTTACTTCCTTATATAGTCAATGCCCGCTTTGCTGCACCTAATAAGATATTTTGCATTGGCCAATAAAAAAATAGCGTTTAAAATCAAAAGCGGTCTGTAAAGTAAACATTTTTAGTTTAAATTGAAACGAATAAGGAGCAGAATCCTCCTCATACATAGGCCAAGAATAGTAGCACTGTGATACCATATGGACTACTAATCCCTTTCGATGTCATGAGTTTTACCGATGGTCTTATTTCCACCTGTGAGATATCTGCCAAGCGTGCGTAATATTCTTCTATGATGTTGCAACATTAATATTGGTTCGATGTATCATGTAAGCCAATAAAAGTCCTTAAAGGAAACTAAAGAGCACATATGAGCGTTTTCAGTTATAGGAGGGCGAAGAATGCTGCCGCCCCCCACAGGATGAACATTTTTCCCGTACATTGACTAAATGAGTCGTGTGATCTCTTAAATATCGTTCAAATGAAGCCATTGGTAAACCTACCGTGTTCCTTTTTTACGGATGTGGTCGAATCTTTCCTTGTCTATTTGCCACTTTTACAATTTTCCTTAATATTTATGAACTGGTTTCTTTGAGTCTTCTTCTTCTTCTTTGGTGTTGTAACCGCCTAGGCGATTTTGGCCGAGTTCAGCAAAGCACGGCAGTCGTTTCTCATCTGTGCCAACTGACGCCAATTGGAAACGCCAAGTGAAGCCAAGTCCTTCTCCACCTGATCTTTCCATCGCAGTGGGGGCCTCCCTCTTCCTCTGCTACCACCAGCAGGTTCCGAGTTGAATACTTTCAGAGCTGGAGCGTCGGTGTCTATTCGAACGACATGACCAAGCCAGCGGAGCCGCTGTATTTTAATTCGCTGCACTATGTCCATATCGTTGTGAAGCTCATACAGCTCATCGTTCCATCGTCTGTGGTACTCGCCGTCGCCAACGCGTAGAGGCCCGTAAATCTTCCGCAAAATCTTTCTCTCAAACACTCCAAGAGCCACCTCATCGGATGTTGTCATTGTCCATGCTTCTGCGCCATATACCAGCACGGGCATGATGAGTGACTTATAGAGGGTGGTTTTCGTACGTCGAGAGAGGACTTTACTCCTGAATTGCCTACTCAGTCCAAAGTAGCACCTGTTGGCAAGAGTGATTCTGCGTTGGATTTCAATGCTGACATTATTATCGGTGTTAATGCTGGTTCCCAAGTAAAAGAAATTCTCTACTTTATCGAAATTGTAACTGTCAACAGTGACGTGGGTGCCAAGGCGCGAATGTGCTGACTGTTTGTTTGATGGCAGGAGATACTTCGTCTTGTCCTCGTTTACCACCACACCCATTCGCTTTGCTTCCCTATCCAACTTGGAAAAGGCAGAACAGACTTCGCGGTTTTTGTTACCGATGATGTCGATGCCATCGGCATAAGCCAGCAATTGCACGCTCTTGTAGTAAATTGTTCCTGAGCGGTTCAGTTCTGCAGCTTTTATTATCTTCTCCAACATCAGATTAAAGAAGTTACATGAAAGGGAGTCGCCCTGTCTGAAACCCCGTTTTCTGGTGAGCGGCTCGGAGCTGGTGGTATTGTTCAACGTCATTTTACACAGCCGTATGAGTTTTGAGGGGATGCCAAATTCAGACATAGCGGCGTATAGGCAACTCCTTTTAGTGCTGTCAAAAGCGGCTTTAAAGTCGACAAATAGGTGGTGAGCATCGATCCTTTTCTCGCGGGTCTTTTCCAAGATTTGGCGTATTGTGAATACCTGGTCTATGGTGGATTTGCCAGGTCTAAAGCCACACTGATAAGGCTCAATCAGTTCATTGATGGTGGGCTTTAGTCTTTCACACAATACGCTCGATATGACCTTGTAACATATGTTTTTTTGAGTCTTACTGCTGTACTAACGGCGGCCCCGAGCAATTTCGTCAATCGGAGGTAGGTGCAAGATCGAATTTAGGGTGTATGAGGGCGTCAGACAAAGGTGCGCTTGCACAATGTTGCGGTCTTTACATGCATACTTAAACGAATCCTCCATTTAGCCATATGAAAAGTAAATTCGTCTAAGATGAATATAGGGCCAAAGCAGGTCAAACCCCGTGTGGGTTGCTATATATTTCGGCTAAAGCGCAATCTATTAGGTCCATTTTCTGCAAAACCACTGCTTTTCATGAAATGAATACGCATTATGAATTTTAACCAGATTTTATAAAATATAGCGGGTTCATTTTTAGGAAACGAATTTTTCATCATACAGGTAGCTCACTTTGCGAATTTGAACGAAATCGGTTAATAAATGCGACTTTTATAAGTAACTCTACTCCAGCGCCACCAGCGTGTTGTCTAATGGGCTATAATAGGAATATATGCAAGGTATAACCTCCGACAATTTGACTGGTTTTTGAGTTTAGTCCGAACAACGAAAGCGGCTATTATTTTATATACATATATATATATATACAAGAATGATAGAATACAAGATTGCGCCTATCAGAGGGGATTTTTGAGAATAACTTTTGTGTGACGTCACACTGGTGCAACTGCGAGAGAGAAAGGCCAAAACGTGAGCAAGAATGGAAGAAGAAGAAAAAGTGTTGCAAGGAAAACGTAAACAAGTTGCACAAGTGTGACGTCATACAAACAACGATTCTGTCAAATTCACTGAGAGAGGGATAGCGGTACCGTGATTGGCGCAACCTCTATTTCTCTCAATCGTGACATATATAGCTAATAGATTACACATATGTTAGTGCTTGGTCGAACTTCACCGATTTGTGGCGTGCGCCTTGATGTTGTCACACAAAGGAGAGGGACCTACAGTTTTAAACCAACTCCGAGCGGCGATTGTATTTTTATGAGAAGCTGTTTTTGCCTGCCGAGGGGCGACCGCCGTTAAGAAAAAACCGTCTTTTTATAATTTTGTTGCGATGTTGCTTTGACCAGGGCTTGAACCCAGGCCCTTCGGAGTGGTAGCGCGCACTGCTAACCATTGCACCACTGCGGCATTTATATAGGATAGCATTATTTGTAAAATAAAGTTTAGGTGTTATATGGAGGGTACTTTGGTTGAATCGCTCATCGATTACTGGGGGACCGGACTCAGCCAATAGATTTTTAATTTATGTAGTTGGGAATGCCCGAAGGCTTTACCGAACAGCCATGTCAAGAATGATAGAATACAAGATTGCGCCGATCAGAGAGGATTTTTGAGAATAACTTTTGTGTGACGTCACACTGGTGCAATTGCGAGAGAGAAATACCAAAACGTGAGCAAGAATGGAAGAAGAAGAAAAAATGTTGCAAGGAAAACGTAAACAAGTTGCACAAGTGTGACGTCATGCAAACCACGATTCTGTCAAATTCGTTAAGAGAGGAATAGCGGTCCGAGATCGGCGCAACCTTTGTATTCTCTCAATCGTGCAGCCATGTGGTAGGGAGCAGTCAAAAGTGCTTTAGTGCTTTTAGCGCACTGTCCATAAATAGAGAGACCATAGTCAATAACTCCCAAGATTAAAGATTTAGTTAGATTAATTAGAGTCTGAGCCTTAGAAGTAAGATATTTTATGATGTTCGGTCTACAACTTTTCAACCCAGTAATAACAAAACGTAAGTTATAATGAGAAAACAAAAATTTATAATGAGAAACCGTAAATTGTATTAAGAAAACAGAAATTTGTATTGAGAAAACATAAATTATATTGAGAATACGTAAATTAATAATGATAAAATGTAAATAGTAATGAGAAAAAGTAAATTGATAATGAGAAAATGTAAATTTATAATGAGAAAACGTAAATTTATATGGAGAAACGTTAATTTATAATGAGATCGTGTTTACTGCTTTAAGGCGTCCAGAAAAAATTTCACTCGTAGTTTTTTCATTGTGCCCAACGAAACATAACTAAATATAGACATTTGCTCGCAAAAATGCAGTTTCAGGACGATTGTGTGATTTGTCTTACAAATATGAACTATAGCAGTGTTTCTCGTATATTAAACTGCAAACATTTATTCCATTCAAAGTGTATTGCACCAATTCAATCTCGGAATGAGGCGTGCCCGATATGCAGAAATAATATTGTTGGTGAGGTTTGATATTCATAAGTATTCCGAAGTAGCTTCTCATTTTAATTATATAAATTTTTCCAGGAACACAAATTTGCGAGAGGAAAATGTATAAAAAAATACCGAGCAAGACAGGGAAAGGGTGGTGAATGCTGCTACACGAGGAGAAGATTGGGTCAAGCTTGCTCATAACCTTGGCGTTAACTACAAAACTGCACACCGATGGATCTGCAGTGGAAGCAGCACAATGAAACAAAAAACTAATGAAAGGCCAAAAAAAATTTTGAATAATCATTTATCAAAAATTGTTGAATGGCTGGAGGAGGATTGCGGACTAACCCTACTTCAACTAAAACAAAAACTGTTCATGGCTTTTGGTGTCGAAGTTAGCACAACAACTGTTGGGAACCATCTTGAAGGTACACTCCAAAAAATATGTTTAATAATGCGACTACAAATCGAGTATATTTTTGTTTATTTTAAAATTTTTTTGGTAGATTTACACGATGAATATGTATTTTCACATATTTTCGGGTGTAAAAATCCCTTTTGTTAGCGGCTTTACACAATTCTACGGGTGAAATGAAACAGAAGATGTGTATTTTATAACTTGTACACACCTTCTTGATAAATTTACGCACACCACAGCAGCTATATTACACTCTAAAAAGTCCGAAATTTCAACAAAATATTCGTTTAATAATCGAGCATGTAATTTCGCGAATAATAAGGTAGGAAATCAGTAACCTACCTTTTAGGTAGGAAATCTACACAATTTTTTTTTAGAGTGTATGTGTTGTAGTGTGAAAAAAGTTCACACACAGCCTACAACGATGAACAGCGAGGAAAATAGATTGAAAAGAGCAGTATATGTTCGGAAGCTAAATGCCTTCATACAGCAAGGAAATCAAATTGTTTGGATTGACGAGACTACATAATTTCAATTTGTTTTGCCGACTTTCGCGTGGAATATCTAAAGTAGGGCAGCGGGCAATACAAGCATTACCAGCTGCGCGTGGTCCAAATGTACACGTTCTAGGTGCCATTACAGCATCAAGTATTTTGCTTATGGACCGAAGGAGAGGTTCCTTCACAGCCAGCAGCTGTAGTGATTGGATCCTGCAGTTCGTACAAAAGTGGCAACAGTTGGGAAACAATTTGCAAATTTGGTGATTGTGTGCGATAACGCTCCTTGCCCTTCAAGAATCGAGGCTGCGGTAGCCCAGTATTCTGATGGTATGTCGGCCGTCTTACGTTTGAGTCCGTATTCGCCTATGCTCAATACTATTGAGATTGTTTGGTCTAAGTTTAAAACCGAGGTGAAGACGACTCTTCATATACCCATTCTAAGTGGCGCAGGATTGTGTGAACAGCGGCTCCAGTATTTAGGGAAAATAGAAGACGACGCCAAGCTTAAACTTGCGCAAAACATGAGAGTGGGTGAATAATGGCAGAACCACATATAATGGAGGAAACCCAGTTCTCATTGCTTATTTACGTATTCTCATTATAAATTTACGTTTTATCATTACAAATTTACCCTTTCTTATTATAAATCCACGTTATCTCAATATCAGTTTACTTTTTCTCACTGTAATTTCCGTTTTCTCATTATACACTTACGTTCTATCATTATAATGTACGTTTTCTCAATACAAAGTGACGTATTCTCAATACAATTTACGTTTTCTCATTATAAACTTACGTTTTCTCATTACTGGGTCGAAAAGGTGTAGAGTTGAGTTTTTTCCTTAATTCTATACAGCAGTATAACCACATTGTAAGTAGATCCTCAAAACGTGAGGAATTTCAGGTGCGCATGAGTATTTTTCGAGGATTTTTTATTTTGAGGAATTTGCTCTCGATATATTTGCAGATAACAAATCCAACCATGTTTTACACAACAGAGTTGTTAAATCGCTCTGCAAATTTTTGAGTAAAAAGCTTTCCGAAGTTTTATAAAGAGCGAAATATACCACACAAGCGTATTGTCAAACATTCTTCAAACCTTCTTTTCCCATTTCGCCATACACCATGCAAACATGACTCGTTCAAGCAAATAATTTTAGTTTTCTTCCGATTCACAATGTAAAATAGTTTGGTTTTCTTCAATTTCTCTCTTTTCCGTCCTCATTCGTTGAAAATTGCGTTGCGAATGATGCGATTTTACCATGGTTTGATCAAACGTCAATATGGCGGCCAGAAAATCAAAAAATTTTGATTTTTGTTCACATTTCCCTCAAACGTCTTGTCAAACCTTCAAACAGCCCCATACACAACATAAATAGCTTTAAGCAAAGGGATAATTCGCTTGGTTTGTCAAGCCGCTTGTGTGGTGTTTTTTGCTCTTAAGCACATCTGCATTTGCTATCGATATTTTTTCGATATTATTTCGAATGTTATCGATATTTTTTTCATTCCGTCGTTTTATTTTCAACTTATTTTAAGCTTGCAAAATCTCGGTAACGAATGGAGAGAACACGCACTGTCCGATCATAAGGATATTCATATTGATTCCTCATTAGATCCCGAAAATTATAGGAAAGGTTTTTGAATTAAAAGATTCTTCAGGTTCATATAAGTTTCCCAATTTAAAAAAAAAATTATATCTGCATCACTAATATAGCCCTTTTCTAATGCTTCAGTAGAACGTACATTTAGTAGTTTAAAAATGTGTAGGACTGTTTTGAGGACAAGATTGAGCACCGATATAGTTGCAGCAATATTATATACAAACAAGGCATAAAAAGTAACGGTGATACTCTGTTTGAGCCGCAAGAATAAATTTACCAATTGAATTGGAGAATGTTGTTAATTTTTATACTAAGTACCTGTAAATAGTATGTAGTACACAATACTCATATCTATCTGTAATAAGAAAATTTTGAGTAATTTGTTCGGATTTTGAGGATTTTTAATTTTTTTTTTGAGGAATTTGGTATTTTTGTGTGGCAACACTGCTATACAGTTTTGTTTAAGGTTCAATGTTTTTTTCGAATGTTACACCCAAGATAAAAACATAACAAGGTAAAATAATTGAGAGGCAGTCTGACGTTTGCCAGCAATGTAATTTAAAAATTCAAAACTCAAACTCCCACACACATTCTAATTTTTAATCTCAAACAACAATTGTGAATAATTTAATAATTTTATTTTCAATTTTATATGTTTTTAAAATGCTTGCAAACGTAAAAAAAAATTACGGCCGCCGAATTGTGAGAATGGATTAACTTTGTATTGTTTTTATCGTGGTTATACCTAAGATTTTTAGATGCTTCGCGTTTTTAATAACTACATTTTTGTAAATAAAGTCAATAGTCTTGTAAATTTTTCTTTCTACAAATGAGAAGAATATTATATTTTTCATATGATATAAGTACATTAGGGCGGGTCAATTTGTGTGGAATGATTTTTTTCGACATCGTTCCTAGAAGATTCAGATTACTCATTAAATTCTAAGAAAAAAATTCTTCTCTTGACCATAGCGCTAAAGTCAATTTCGAGCCTGCGAAATTTTAAAATTTAAAAAGATATCTTTAATTGATGCTAAGTTAATATGCAGATTAATATTTACTTAAATGTTACGAATGTATTTTTTAAATAAAAATTTGTACTTGGGGGTTTCATGATACCAAGATTTAATTTTATATATCTTACCCTTATTTAAAGAGCCGCAAGATGGCCTTATAAATCAAATTATATGTAATTTTTTCTGAAGAAAAGAATTTTCAGCTATAACTTAAAGGAGTGACGCACAACGGCTAGAGTCGTCGCCTGTGTGTATTCTTTCATATATATATTGTATATATGGACCATTCTTACCGTTACATTCTTTCCATTCACTCTCTTATTCCTTACCAAATAACAAGCAATTTTTAAGCAAAAAACAAAACCGACTTCATTTCTCATATAAAAATTTAAGATTATCGTTAACTTCTTCACGATCCAATTATCGGATCTAAACAAAATTAGTATGGTACCACCCTTGAGATGAAAAAAGATTATCGAAATCGGTTAACGTGGCTCAAAGTTATGCGGTAACATACACAACAAAAACATAAAATAAAAAAATAAAAAAATATATCTATTTTTGGGTTCCGATCGGTTCGTATTTATGTTTTTTAAATTTTAATATTTTAATAGGCTTGTCCGATCTTGCATCCTTTAGTGCAAATAAAACAAAGTTATTCCACTATTGTTGCCCAATGTTTCGCTAAACTCATTAGCATCTTCAGGGGCTGGTTGTTTATTTTC
>NW_023458563.1:16246105-16247192 GCF_013731165.1 Rhagoletis pomonella
GCTAGACAAGGAAACCAAGGCCTTAGGCATATTTTGGTCTTGCGCTTTTGACGCCATCGGTTAAAAGATAGCGTTAACATCCTACACAGAACCCATCACTAAACGCCAGCGTCTGACGTCACCAAAACGTACCACCCACTAAGGCTTTTGGCACCAGTCATTATTGTCGGCAAAATCTTCTTTCAAGAACTGTGGGTCCTCGGTTGCGCGTGCGATGATCCCATTCCAAGTTCGCATCAACAAACGTAGAGAAAGTTTCGCGACGAGCTCCCATATCTCGAATCAATAAAAATCGATCGGTTACACATCTTCCAAATCAGTCAATTACCAATTACATGTATTTTCGGATGCATCGAAGTCAGCGTATGTGGCTGTGTGCTACATTCGTGTTGTTAAGCCCGAAGGAAGCATACACGTATCAATTTTGATGGCTAAAACTAAGGTAAAGATCACCATACCACGCCTTGAGTTGAATGCTGCGCTATTGGCTGCCAAACTCGCTCTTAAGGTGAGGGATGCGCTTAAAATTGACAACATGAAAATAAATTGTTGGTCAGACCAAAAACGGCATTGAGTTGGATTCGGTCGGGGTTAGACATAGACAGTATATTGCGAATCGTGTGGTTCAAATTCAGGACAGAACACCGGCACACACGTGGAAATATGTGTCGACAGCATGTAATCCGGCGGATGTCGCTACAAGAGGAGTTCTGCCATCCGAAATCGCCAACAAGGAAAAATGATGGTCCGACCCTGCTGGCTCAGTCAACATGAAAGGAACTGGCCAGATCAACCTACCTTGCCTGCTACACCGGTTACCATCGTCATTGCTGCATTGGCTACCACCGACATTGAGCCAAACTCGAGCAGTTACTACCAAAATATTCAAATATCAACAAACTCGTAGCGGTGACAGCATGGTGTCGCAGATTTTTAGCAGCAAAGCTCAACTTACCACATCCCACTGAGACATGGTGCACTGCGTCGGACCGGACGTCTGCTCTAAATTAATGGATCAGGTACGTACAAACTTCGAATTGTTTTAACGAAATCTCTCGTCTTCGTCAAGGTAAACCTGTTTCAATCA
>NW_023458563.1:16247292-16250701 GCF_013731165.1 Rhagoletis pomonella
CTTAAGGCTGGTTTTCACTATGTCAAATTCAGTGCCATTTGTCGTCAAATATGTGTAAACACATTGTCAAATGGGATTAAAAAGCGGTTTATCGATTGATTTCGACCACTATAGGTCTTTAGTGGGTACATGCGCTGCTAAATCGGATATCTGACAGTTTTTGGCCCGTAATATTATCGCTAAAGGTATAGATAAAAGAGATAAAGTTGTGTCAAATAATGTCGGCAAATTTTGGCGTCAAAATATGACATAGTGAAAACCAGTCTTTACAAATATGAAGTATAGCAGTGTTTCGCGTATATTAAACTGCAAACATTTATTCCATTCAAAGTGTATTGCACCAATTCTATCGCGGAATGAGGCGTGCCCGATATGCAGAAATAATATTGTTGGTGAGTTTTGATATTCATAAGTATTCCGAAGTAGCTTCTCATTTCTGCATAATGACGTAATTATGTTAATTTTTCCAGGAACACAAATTTGCGAGAGGAAAATGTATAAAAAAAATACCGAACAAGACAGGGAAAGGCAAGAATGATAGAATACAAGATTGCGCCATCCTGGCCGTTGACATTTGTGTACCACAAGTAAACAAAGTATAGAGCGAAAAGAAGAACGAGTTGAAACTGCCAAAACAGTTCACTTTACAGCGAAAATCATGTTTTAATTTTGCTAAATGCGAAAATATTGCATTTTCACATAATCTATTAGAGAATAGTGAACGTTTTAGTGCACTCGATTGCTTTGCAATCGAAGCTGCTGCAGCAAACGCTTTAGTGCACTCCATTGCTTTGCAATTAAGGCTGATGCAGCAAACTGCGTCAGCATCTCAGCGGGATTGATAGTTAACTTGCTAAAGGAGGATGCTTGGAGCAGAAGCAAAGTCATTGTGATGCAATGCTGTCAATATAATAATAAAGATACATTTCAAGAACGGCTTTACGGAGCCCTATGTACACAAAATGCAGCGATTCGTCACAGCGCTACACTTGCATCTTCTACGCATCTCGCATCTTAACGGCTGTCGAAATTAAACACACGGCACTTCATTTTATTAGTTTTTACAAAGTCTTCAACTCAAAAATCACTCAGAAATTGCAAATTAACACCATTTAAACTGATTTTTCACTTATAATTAAAATTCTCTTTGTTGCTGATTTGTAAACAAAGGTTTATTTACAAGTTACCACAACTGTCAAAATCGGCAAAATCAAAGTAGCGGTACCACTGACGGCGCCACCTTTGTTCGCTGCACCGTGAGGGAAAGGATGGTGAATGCTGCTACACGAGGAGAACATTGGGTCAAGCTTGCTCATAACCTTGGCGTTAACTACAAAACTGCACACCGATGGATTTGCAGTGGAAGCAGCACAATGAAACAAAAAACTAATGAAAGGCCAAACAAAATTTTTAATAATCATTTATCAAAAATTGTTGAATGGCTGGAGGAGGATTGCGGACTAACCCTACTTCAGCTAAAACAAAAATTGTTCAGGGCTTTTGGTGTCGAAGTTAGCACAACAACTGTTGGGAACCATCTTGAAGGTAAAGTTCACACACAGCCTACAACGATGAACAGCGAAGAAAATATAGAGAAAAGAGCAGTATATGTCCGGAAGCTAAATGCCTTCATACAGCAAGGAAAGCAAATTGTTTGGATTGGCGAGACTACATAATTGCAATTTGTTTTGCCGACTTTCGCGTGGAAGATCTAAATTAGGGCAGCGGGCAATACAAGCATTACCAGCTCCAGTCCAAATGTCCACGTTCTAGGTGCCACTACAGCATCAAGTATTTTGCTAATGGACCGAAGGAGAGGTTCCTTCACAGCCAGCAGCTGCAGTGATTGGATTCTGCAGCTCGTACAAAAGTGGCAACAGTTGGGAAACAATTTGCAAGATTCGGTGATTGTGTGCGATAACGCTCCTTGCCACTCAAGAATCAAGTCTGCGGTAGCCCAGCATTCTGATGGTATGTCGGCCGTCTTATGTTTGGGTCCGTATTTGCCTATGCTCAATCCTATTGAGATTATTTGCTCTAAGTTTAAAACCGAGGTGAAGACGACTCTTCGTATACCCATTGTAAGTGGCGCAGGATTGTGTGAACAGCGGCTCCAGTATTTAGAGAAAAGTAGACGACGCCAAGCTTAAACTATCAGGAGGGGATTGCGCAAGAGCTGTGCAGCACACAACAACACTGCACGCAGATGCACTTGCGTTGCAAAACATGAGAGTGGGTGAATAATGGCAGAACCACAAATAAAGGAGGAAACCCAGTTCTCATTACTTATTTACATATTCTCATTATAAATTTACGTTTTATCATTACAAATTGGCCCTTTCTCATTATAGATTTACGTTATCTCAATATCAGTTTATTTTTTCTCACTGTAATTTCCGTTTTCTCATTATACACTTACGTTTTCTCATTATAATGTACGTTTTCTCAATACAAAGTGACGTATTCTCAATACAATTTACGTTTTCTCATTATAAACTTACGTTTTCTCATTACTGCGTTGAAAAGGTGTAGTAATAATCAAACAATTTCTAACATGTTCGCTCAGTTTTTTGAATCCAATTATTCCATTAACTCCCAAGCATACTGTGACTATCCTTTTAAACTTATAGCGTTTTCTTTTCTCAAAAAAGTTCTGCCCTTTTTTATGGGAACTCTTGCTTTGCGTTGCCCTGAAACCTGAGAAAATGTTGCGTTCTTTATATGAGAATGAAACAGAAAATATACTACTCAATCACAATTTATTTATAGAACTTAATAAAGCTGAATTATTCACTTGGCCTGTAAGTCTTTAACAATTTTAAAGCAAAACACTTATTTCTGATAGGGAAAATAATTGCATTTTTCAGGGACCGTAACAGTTACGACTTTTTTCAAAAAAGTCAAAATACAAGTTATTTTTTGACTTTTATTCATTCGGTCAGAAATAAAAGTTAAAATTTGACTTTTATTTTTTAAGTCAAAAATAAAAGTTAAAATCTGACTTTTATTTTTTCGGTCAAAAATAAAAGTTAAAATTTGACTATTATTTTTTAAGTCAAAAATAAAAGTTAAAATCTGACTTTTATTTTTTCGGTCAAAAATAAAAGTTAAAATTTGACTTTTATTTTTTAAGTAAAAAATATAAGTTAAAATTTGATTTTTAATTTTTAAGTCAAAAATTAAAGTTACAATTCGACTTTTATTTTTTAAGTCAGAAACAAAAAAATTGATTATGCCATAATAATAAAAATGTAATGGAAATATAAGAAAAATAAAAAAAAATTTAAAGGCAGCGGCAACACTGATGACAATATTATTTTGCCGTTATTTATACGGTTGTTATTGTTATTGTTATATCATTATTATCAACTCTTCTTTGCCTTTGCTTTGCATATCCGTAAACAGTTCA
>NW_023458563.1:16250801-16257562 GCF_013731165.1 Rhagoletis pomonella
TTATGCTGATAATGTTAGAAAGACGGAATTCGAGGATGTTATCGAGTATATGTAAGTCCTTAATATAATTTTTTCAAAAGTAAATATTGTAAAATTTCGAGGTTTTGGATCAAACTTTGTACAAAATTAAAAAAAATTCTGCAAGGTTTCTCATAAATTGCAAACATTTTAATTAGAATGTAAAAAAAAAATAATTTTAGTATAATAAAGTGCAAGATTGAAGTTGCTAAAAATTGCGTTGAATTTTGGCAATTTTTTTCCTTGCACGTGTAAAGCAGTTCCTTCCATATCAAGATATTTTTCGAACATAAGATTTCTGCAACCTTGCGGAGTGCTGCCAGTTTTTCGTTTTATCACATCACGATGTAGTGAACAAATGTGGCACGTTCCATGAACCGCTACTTGGGATTTGCCGATTTTGACAATTCTCAAGTAAAAGTAAACAACGCTTTAGAAACTATAGATGCACTAAAATTTGCTAATACTTTCACAAAAATCGCCGTTTTTAAACATTTTCGCTGTTAATTTTTTTATATATCGTATATTTTGCAATTTAACACAATAAAACCACGTTTCCTGTCGAAAAATTGAATATTGGGTAAATTTAATATTTTACAGTTTATTTTATAATCCCATTCTGCCCGTTGTTAGTGTTTAGTGTTGGACAATTTTTGCTCTTGAACTTAAGAAAATTATGTCGAGCAAAAATAAAACTACTCAAAAATGCGAATATGTGGTAGATTTTAGAACGTGTGTGGTAGATGTGGTAGATGCTCAAAAAAGTGGCAGATCTACCACAATGTGGTAGAGGTCCGATCACTGTTGGCAGCGGCAAACTTTGAGGCCCAGTAGAAATCTCAGCATTGATGAGCTAAGGTTTGTGACTTGGTTAGAATACGGCTGTTAATCAGACATTCATGGCACTTTTGCTCACTTGACGACTTTTAGTACCAATACAAAATTGCAATATAATCCAAATCAAATAAAAAATATAATTTTAGTAATAACTATGTAAGAAACTAGTAAGAAACTATGCAGGCACACACTCAAACACACACACAAGATTTCGGTCAAGCTAAATAGTTTCAGTATGCATGGAAGCGCCACGCCTCCTTTTCAAATAACCCCAATTTTTCTCCATAAGCATTCGATTGATTTCATGCATCTCCGTACCAAGTTCATGAACATTTGCAGATATATGTAGCAGGGTTGTTGCGAATGTTCGCATTCGCATTCGCAACCGCGGAGCTTCCGCATTAATTTTAATATTCACATTCACTTTCGCATTCGCAATAATCAATAATAATAATTCGAATGTTGTGCAAGTGCACCGATAAAACGTATATATGGCAAACAAAATCACAAATTGTAGTCAATATTTGATAAAAATGTCTTTAAACATAAATATTATGGGTATTCATGGAAACGCGTAAATCCCTCGTAACCGCGTAAACTTCGTAAATAATTAGATTTTTCATTCAAAATTAAGTAAGTTTACGAGGTTTACATGGTAATGAAGCATTTGCGCGTTTTGATGAATCGCCCTATTATTTCGTAAGCTTTATAATCGAGCTATCAATGGGAGGTTTCCACTTCTACTTGACCTTTGATGTACGTCAAAGAGAACTTAGTGCTTTTATAAAGAGAAATAGTCCTTTTATAAATAGAAATAGTCCTTTATAAACATAGAAATAGTCCTCTTATAAAAATAGTCCTTTTATAAAGAGACTCGATGTTCAAATAATTAAAAAACTATAGGTCTGACCTTTAATTAGATAAGATCTACGTAACTATCTGAGGCCCTGATCATCCGTAATTCCATTAATTCAAATACTTATAAAAAACGGGTGGTTTTTAAATAATATTCTGATCCGATTCGGCTGGCAGCTAAGTCTTTGAAAACAGATATTTGTTCAAAATTTTCATTCCTGGAAAATAATAGTTTATTTTGCATATCCACCTATTTAGCTCGCTATAAGCACACATTTTTCAAACCAGTCGTAGAAGAAAGTATTCAAAATGAATTGCAAAAATTAAAATCGAAAATCGCTGATGAAGTTACAGAGCCCCAAATTCTGAAACAGCCAAAGAAATAGAATGAAGAATTCTTTTTAAAACGCTTTAGAAAAACCTGACACATCTTAACTTAACTTTTACATAGCTTGCTTTTTTAGCTTTTCGCGTTCTCTCTTCCTTGAAGGTTGGTCTGCTTCTTTTTTAAGACGTCTTCCACTGGGTACCGAAACTACCACGTTTTCTTGCAGTTTTCTAAGTTCATCAGAAGATGGAGACTTTTGAAAGTGTACATACATAAGTATTATAGCGACTTTTGCAAGACTAGTTAACATTTGATGCTATTTTTTCAGAATATAGAAAGATTTTGCACTGAATTGTTAGTGAACATGAAACTACTTTAAATACTGGTACGTTACCCACCAAAAACTAAAAATTTAAAAAAATTTACATAGCGCACTTTGCAAGTGGACTACTCATATGCAGTATGAAAAATTCGGTGTGTACATATGAGAGGTGCCGGTATATCCGTTCTCGAGCCTTGCGAACAAAAAATGGCTTTAAAATTATATATGTATTAGTATAGCCGCATGGCGTTAAGATGCTAAAATAAACTTAACATTTCAAACAGGTGGCAACCCTCTTCAAAAACCTAAAAAATGCTCCAAATGTTAGTCAGAGTAATAAGTGATCTAAATTTGTTCAGCCGTTTCCGAGTGAGGAGAAGTCTCACATAGTTCGATTTCTGTAATTTCAAGTCACGCTCTACTGATAAAAAGTTCTGACTTAAAAATGAAACGTTACTTCCCATCCACAGGCCAAGCTCTTTAATTTTACATCTCATTTATGAAATTCAAAGGAACAGTGCAGATTTTATGATCACCTTCACGTAAAATGCCTTTGTTTATTGTATACATACATACATATGGCCGATTATTTGACTGGCTACGTTACATTCGTACACATTTTTTCTAAAATATGAATCAATTGTCCACTAAATAACACAAAACTAACTGGGATTTTTAGGTGATATGATCAGGCACGGTCAAATCTATGTATCTGTAAAAGAAAGGTTTTCATAAATCCTTGGGTTTGAAAGTTATGGAAATTCGAATGTGCGTAGCCAGTGCACTATTTTGAAGTTTAATGATGGGTTGTGTCAGAAAGTTTGAAATTTCTGCGAAACGCGGGAGCGACTACTGCTGGCTTTTCAGTATGTCATCTACAATGAATGCAGGTGGTCATCTGCTTACCCAATTGTTGTAAATTTTAGGTTATTGGTAAAATTTGGGCACTGGCAACGTTACACAAAACACTGGCCACGTTACACGTACGGTTCGCTTGGGCAAGGTTTAACGGGAAGGCTTTGTTCATCCATTTTTTCTTCGCATTCTTACCCTGTCATCATAAAGAACTGTTTGAGCTAAAATTGGGATCTCCAATTGCATGATTAAAAAATAAAACTCGATTATCCTTAAAAATTCTAACTAGGTCAAAATCATCCTACACTAAAATTTTTTACCGGAAAATCTTCGTATTATCGTGGCAGGTAATATTTATTTAACTTTACTACAAAAACCACTTAAGTTTAATAACTCAAAATAGGCAAAAGCTCATCTAACATCGGCCGAAAACTAAGAGTTCCTGAAGATGACCTCAGATTGAGGTCGAAATATCGATATTAAAAATTAAAGAACTAAAACCTGTGTTTTATGTATTCTCTGGGCCTCGAGCTTATAAAATAAAAATTACATCAGTTTACCGATAATCAAAAACGATCAAAATAAATAGACTTAAAAACTCACGGCGGCCGCTGTGGTGTAGTGGTCAGCAGTGCGCGCTTACACTCCGCAGGGCCTGGGTTCAATCCCGGGTCAAAGCAACATCGCAAAAATATAGAAAAAAGGTTTTTTCTTAAAAGTAGTCGCCCCTCGGCAGGCAATGGCAAACCTCCGAGTGTATTTCTGCCATGAAAAACAGCTTCTCATAAAAATACAATCGCCGTTCGAGTCGGCGTAAAACTGTAGGTCCTTCCCCTTTCTGTGACAACATCAAGGCGCACCGCACAATTTGGAGGAGAAGCTCGGCCAAGCACTAACATATGTGCAAACGCCAATCTATTATTATTATTATTATAAACTCGTATTAGTCTAGTGTAGACTTGTATCAGATTCTATAAAATTGTAGTGTTATGAGCACAATCATGTATAATGGGCAAATAACTTATCAGATTTTTTATGTTGCAAAAAATCTAATTGAATTATTGGCAAATATATAGTCAAAATCTTCGCTTTATTTCAATAGAATAGTTATTAAAATTTAGCAGTTTAATGCTCAGTTCGTAATTGTTCATGAAAAGACTTTCTTAACTATGTGTTATTATTTATTGCTAAAATTAAATGAGAATAGTAATCAAGTCAATAAAAAAAATTTTAAATATAAAGAAAAGCACTGGCCACGTTCACTTATTTATTAGCATAGTTGCCAACTTGGTGCTTTAAGCACTAGATTTAGTGCTTTTGAAAATTAAAACGCCAAAAAAAATTACTTAGTGCCTAGTGCCTTTTTAGTGTTTTTTCTTTTAACTAATAAAACTCCGTGACAGTTAAAACCTGAAATAATTTGAAATATTATAAGCTGTGGTGTCTCATGAAGATGCGGAATTTACAAGAATATTAAATGTACTAAAATACAGCCGTGATTGATAAAAAGCCAAAGATGCAAACCCACCTTGTTGAATTCTATTCGCGTTAAAAATGCTAGTATTTACGCAGGTAAGTAAGGTATTTCTTTTTTCTTTTCTAATTGTTTGTAAAAATTTTGATTTGTTTACCACCTGAGCGCTGAATCCAAATCTGGCCTCACAATTGCTCTAGAACTAGAATTTTGAGATATCCTAACCTCAAAGTGCCAAAAACACGTTTTTTGCGATATTTGAGGTTATATAATGAAAACATCAAATTTTTTGCTCATTTCTACTTGGGGCATTATTTTCGTTTGTTGCGATTCGATTTTTCTTTCTCGAGATATACTAGTTTTAATAGTACCCCGGTATTACGTCGTAAGCATGAGTCATCATAGCATGTGTAGAGGTTATTCAATCGTTATGAGCGAAAACGTTTTGTGTATTGATCTATGTATGTGTTCTTGTAAATATTGTTAATTTTTTGCTTTTGTTAAATACAAACTGTTACGAAAAAAGCATCTTTTGATTTAAAAAAAATTTGGTGCTTTTATTTTAGTAAAACGCTTTTTTTCCAAGTTTTTGGTGCTTTCTGAAAATCAAAAGTTGGCAACACTGTTTATTAGGTAATTGTGCAACGAAGTCAGCTATGATTTCTTTTTTTCCATATGGAATCAGTATTGTATCGACAATACTAAGAAAACATGTCATATATCCTTTTGGAAAGGGTACTTAGTTATCCAAAAATCAACTTTTTTCTTTTTCACTGGCTACGTTAAACTTAACATTTTCGGTACACTTCATTACGACTTAATAGGAGTTCTAAACAACTTTTTCGCTCACTTGGAACGTATCGTGTTAAACCAATTTATTTTCTATCGTTCAGAACTAAATCAGCCAAAATAGGGAGCAAAATATTAAACACAAAATGCTTGGACATGATAAGAATTAGTGTCAGAAGCAGCTGACAGATATAGTGAATACCAATAATCACTAACATGTTCAATATTTGAAAGAAAGAGAAAATCGGGCTGGTTTACTTTCCTGTAGAATTGACCATATGTATGTAGATAGTAACATAGATGAATTTTCGAATAGTTGGCAACCCTAATCAAAAGTATTTTCAAACTAAAACCCCCTTCGCAAAGTCGGGTTTCTATCATGCGACGAATTAAATAGTTTTTTATTTTATTTTATGGCCTTATAACAATTATATTCAACAATTTTTATTGATCTTGAGCTAATGAAAAACTTATTGCGGAAAAGCAACAATAATTTGAAAAAATGGTAGAAGTGATAGCTATTTCGGAAATCACCACATTTCCTCATCAGACTTCTTTCAGTAGGATTCGAACTGACGATCCCGCTGACTCAGCCAGTTGCCTACGCACTGTGCTAAGTTCGCCTTGTAAATTATCGTTGCTTTTTTCCCACTCAAGTTCAAAAAAATTCTTGAATAAATAATTTTTTGTTTGAAGCGATAATAAAATAGTTTTTCTTGTCATTTTATTCTTATTAACAAGTAATAGTTTTGTCAACATGGAAAGTGAGGCATGAGGTATGTTCTTTATTTTGCGATTTTTGTTAACAATATTGTTGTTTGCAAAATAGGTATAATACCTATTTTATAAATTGCATTTTTTTATTGAACAAATTTTAAATTTTTTAAGAAATCGTCCGCCATATTGAATCCGCTATTGTGAAATTTGGAAATTTAATTTAATATTCGAAATCAGTGTTTATGAAAATCCCTAAATACCAAATTTCATTGAAATCTGTCAAATACATATGAAGTAAACATTTTTGTCGTCCTATATTGTCGATTCGTCCCTATGTGCGACGTCAAGATTTTTTTTAAAGGATTTTGTAATTTCAAAGATATGATTAATTCCAAAAATTATTTAAAAACTTTAATACAATGTAGAATAAAAACGTGGGTACCAAATGAAAAAGGAAATTTGTTTAGAATTTAAAACAATTAAAGTTTTTCGTATTCAAAAGGACGAATAGGTAATTTTTTATGCTGATAATGTTAGAAAGACGGAATTCGAGGATGTTATCGAGT
>NW_023458563.1:16257662-16260120 GCF_013731165.1 Rhagoletis pomonella
TTATGCTGATAATGTTAGAAAGACGGAATTCGAGGATGTTATCGAGTTTATGTAAGTCCTTAGTATAATTTTTTCAAAACTAAATATTGTAAAATTTCGAGGATATTCAAGGATAAAATTTTAAAAGGACATTTTCAATACTTACCTGTCCTTATGCAAATTGAATGTGTCTAAATTGTACAGAATTTTCTCTTTAATTTGATACCCATACTTTTTCTCTAAGCGCGGAAATTTTTAAATCATTTTTGAATTACTAACGTCAGAGTGAAATACTAAAAACGCAATTCCAGTATATTTGGCCCATGGTTTCGCGAATATATATATGTGTTATATGTATAATGAGCTAGAAATTTATTAAATGTTAATGTTAATATTAATTACTAAATAAAAAAAGAAATGTAGCCAACGCTGGTCAAAAAAAGGAATTTCTTTTATTGCCACCAGTGCAAATTACAAATCAGGACCTAAAAAAGGCCGGGATCCCGGGATCCCTAATCACAATGTTAGACGAAATAAATTTAAGTTGATTTTACTTTGAAAATACTTTTGAAAAGGATTTACACCGGTTTTAATAGTCGAATTAAGTTAATCCATACGCAAGTTTTATGAAATATTAAAATATGCGTGTCAATAGAAAGAGATTTATGAAAGATTCGGTCTAAAAATACTAAAAAACTTTTCGAAAAGTCATACCATTCTAACTAAGTATTATTTTTAGGTTTAATTCTTAAACTGTAATATACAATTTTTTAAAGCGTGTATTTTCTAATAGGTTTCCGAGATATACACAATGCCTAGAAAAAAAATTTCAAAAACAATTTAATTCGAACGGGTTATCTGAATTTTAGTCACTGTGACGTGTGTGACGAGTACGCAAACCAAATTAGCTACTACTTACTTGCGTCAGAGTTTTTCTGCTAATTATATCTTCTGCTTATGGTTTTAAATAGTTCGTTGTATAGTTAAATAAACATTCTCAACATTTACGACAAAGTTGCTTACCTCTATTGGAAATTACAGATTATATGTTCCAAATTCAACTGTGATGGGTGTGACAAGTTCAGCATAAATACACATTATCAGACAACTAAACTAACTTTATTTCTCAAAAAATCGGATTTTACGAACACATGCAAGATTCCGCCACCTAAAAACGGAATAATCCTTGAACGCACTCTTCATCTCCATTGTATGCCTGAGTAATTGTAAAGTACCTTATTTTTAAATAGTATGTGGCTGTTACCTGTCAAACCGAGGCCGTTACCTGTAAAAACCGTCTTAGATACTGTTTTTGCCCTGGAAAGCGAAGTAATGGTTTCTTTTTATCCGTGCCAGCATAGCTTAAGTTTTCCCATCATTCCAGCAACTTCTTTAGCATTGCTGATCACAAATAGATATATGACACATTTCAGATTAGCAGGTAAGTAACGGTAGCAGTCCCTGGCCGAATTTATTGAATTATTTATTAAAATAAACGCATATAAATACTTAAAAGCAATTCGCAAATATTCCCCTGTGTCATAGCGTTACTTTCATCAGCTTTTTTACACTGTACAAGATGTGTTCTCCTTCAAAAAATAACTAATTTGTGACGGGCGTGACATTGAAATATGTTTTGCTTCAATATAGATATAATAAAATATTTAGTACTTGCCCGAAAAATTTGAAAATTACGCCGTTACAATGCTAATGAATTTTTCTCTCCACTGACGGCTTAAGTAATGCAAAAAAGATAATAGACTACGAAAATCAGTCTTGTAAATTTTGAAAAAAAATTAACCTCTCATATGGGTTTGTAAATGGTACAACAAACAACAATGGGTTTGTAATGGTACAAGTAAAAAAAATATCTGATTTTGAGATAAATTTCGGAATTTTAACTGTCATTCTTTAAAGCTAGATTTATTTACTCTTACTTACTAAAAATAATACAATCAAATTTTTAAGTTCATTTTCGTTTCATTCGGTATCGATTACCGCGGAATGAGCCATATGTATTATACGAGAAGGAGTTTTTGTGAAGGTCATTAGATTTGCACCGTTCTTTCAAATTTGAAATATGAGAGGTCGAAGTAAAGACCTTGGCCTGTAGATGTGCGATAAGATTTTATTTTTTGAAGTGAGAACTTTTTTGTCGGTACAGAGTAATTTGAAATTTGATGATATTAACACTACGCGAGACCTCTCTTCACGCAGAATCGACTTTACGGATTAAGATGAAATATGGCAATCCATCGCTTATAACTCTGATGAACATTTGGAATAATTTCTATGTATGTTTTTGAATTAAAATATTGGGCGTTTTAACGCCATGCGAGTTCACTAGTATGTACACAATAGTTATTAAAGAAAAATTAATCTAACTATAAAAAAGGAATAATTACTATAAATCATTTTAATTTTAAGCAGGATTTAAGGAATCGATAACTGTATTTTTCGACCAATGAAATATATGTAT
>NW_023458563.1:16260220-16261300 GCF_013731165.1 Rhagoletis pomonella
TTGCGGATTCGCAACGACAGAATCGCGCCAATGTGCGCTTCGCTTTAGCCATAAATTTTACTATGTTTTGACCGCCTGTGTATCAAAACCCCTGGATCATATAGGGAATTCACTATGGAACTGTGCTGAAAATTTCAAGTCTCTAGCTTGTCGGGAAGTTAGTTTAAAATCGATTGGAAATTTCCGCGGGATGACCAATTTAAATAAAAGCTTGTAAAAACATACATCATTTTGACGTAATTTTCTGCACGGCGAAAAATTCATATTCGCTGGTAACACCACCTTATTAAATTCGCCTTCGGTGCTCATCCAGTAGCTCAATTGGCTCACAGCCAGGGCTGCCAACTAAACTTAGATATGAAGTGCCATATTGAAGAAAAAAAAGTACAAAAATGTGCCAAATAGAAAAATAAAAGTGCCAAAAAATGTGCCATTGTTTTTAATTCTTCCCGTTTAACATTAAAATTAGAAACACATTCCCAAATTAAAAGTCCAATGCCAAAGTAAGATAAGAAATTAGAAAATTTTAGTTGAGAAAAAGAAGTACACACAAAGGATTTCACAAAAATGTATTGAAATATTACAATTATTCAAAATACCATTTTGGCACTTTGTGCCAAATTGAAAAATTAATTGCCATTTGAAGTAAAATAGGTCCAAAAATGGTTTGAGCGAAGCTGGCAGCCCTACTGTGGCTCGCTTTGGCTCACTTACAATAAACACAGAATTCGTAGAAGCACAACACGCAAAATGTTCACAGAAAAAATCGATCGACATTTACAACAAACACAGCAAAACAAAAGAAACAAACGTTGACTCTGCAAAAACAAACGGGACAAAAATCTATCGACATTCATTCACTGCTGCCTCGCGTTTGCTTGCATTTGCTCAGCTGTATGCTTATAGCATTGATTTGGTAGTTTGTGGTTAAAATATTTTTTGCAATTCGCAGAACAGTGTTGTTGTAATTGGTATTGGTTGTTGTCGTTTGGCTCAGTAACTTTAATTTGTTGAGCACCTCTGTTTTACAAAATGCACTTATTTCTGAAGTTACCTAATAGTAATACAATACATACATAT
>NW_023458563.1:16261400-16263083 GCF_013731165.1 Rhagoletis pomonella
AAAAAAAATATAATGGAGCTAACTTTCCCAAAAGCTATATTGAACAAAATAACCGAAAGTGATCCTTTTGGGACACCATTAAAGAGAGGAACAGTTTTTGAATAACAGTTATTTACCCGAACAGCGAACTTCCGGTTCTAAAGGAGAGACTTAACAGCATTGTACATCCTCTCACCATTTTTCCAGCGTAATACTTTAGATTTGCAGGGGAGGAGGGAAATGGGTCTGTAGTTAGAAACTAATGAATTGTTTCTTTAGTTTGGCAATAGGAATAATAATAGCAGTTTTCCACTCTTGGTGACCCTTGAGATAGAATAGAGTGATGGAGTTTAATGACTCAATGTTTGACAGGATATGGAAGCTTTTTTTGTAGTATCAAATTTGGTTTCGGTTGGACAAATATATCGCATTAGGTAGAACTAATTTAGCCTGGGCAAAACTAGTTTGACCTAAGATCGGATTTTACCGGTAGCATATACATACATACATACATAGGCACTTGCAACAAAAAATGTTAATAAAAACAATTTTCCAGTAAAATTTTGTAGATAGAGGATTTTGTTCTTAGAACAAATTGCTGATAGTGGAATTTTCAAAATGAGTATATAATACCATTAAAGCTATATTTTAAGTTTGACATTATTGTCATGGCAGAAAGATCAATCGGAGCTCATGTTAACATCAAAAACTCATTTTCATCAAAATTGCAGATAGAGGGTATTGAATATAAGCCCTCGATATACTTTTTATTACTGAATTGAGTTAGGAGTGCCACACTTTTTTACCTCCCTCTTTTTAGCTCGGGATGTAACTATGTAATATTGATGCGCCTAAAAGATGCATCGATTTCTATTCTCAAGTTACATACCTGATGACAGTACGAATAGAAATTATAATAGCGAGGTTTTAGTTTTTTAAACTATAATGTTATTCAGATGGATAATGGAAAAGTTTTGAATATAAGCATGGAAAAAGATATTCATTTTAACA
Source organism: Rhagoletis pomonella (assembly GCF_013731165.1). Lineage (NCBI taxonomy): Eukaryota > Metazoa > Arthropoda > Insecta > Diptera > Tephritidae > Rhagoletis > Rhagoletis pomonella. Next base: position 16,262,391 of record NW_023458563.1, read on the forward strand.
TTTAAAATCATTTTAAGAAGGGGCTAAAAGAGTGGCTGGTGGCAAAAATAAATTTTGGTGGCCAAAAAAAGAATGCGGTGGCTAAATCTAGCCACCAAATAGCTAAAACGGCACCATTGCTGCCTGAGCAAAAACTGCGCTGAAAGCAAAAGCAAATTATTTCATGTTTTGGTCTTCTCCTTTGCATACTTTACAACAGGGGTGCTCACAAGGCGAATTTAGTAAGGTGGTGTTAACCGTATATAAGTAAAAAATTACAATAACTATACGCACAATGACAGTATGAATTACAGTAAAACCCGCTTAAGTACCTCACGAAAAATGTCAGCTTTTTGAGGTATTTAGGCGGGTTGGGTTCTTAAAAGGCCCAAGGTCCCGCTTAAGTACCTCGATTCGGGTACTTAAGCGAACATAATTACTGATGTAGTTATATCTATATGTTAACTTACATAAATTCTTGAATAACAACATTTAATGACGTATACATAGTTTAAAACCAAAATCGTAGCATTATTTAAATACATAAACAAGTAAAGAAAAACTTTATTAAAAAATATTTAGTGCAATGGTCTGTAATTTTTACAAGAATTAAATTATTTAAAAAGTCAAGGTTGGACATATCATTTTGTACCTAATTCAAATGATATTGCTTGCCACTTATGTTTATTTATGAATTTTTAAGGTTTATCAATC
>NW_023458563.1:16263093-16265031 GCF_013731165.1 Rhagoletis pomonella
TTGCTTGCCACTTATGTTTATTTATGAATTTTTAAGGTTTATCAATCAATTAAAATGCAGTTCATTCCCTAACAAATACAATATAAACCTAAGCTTTAGATTTTGTAGAACACTTAAAAAAAATTCATGATAATTTCAAACTTTTTTCTCAGAAGTGTTTTTTGAGTATACAGTTTTATAGCCCATTCAATTTTAGTGCAACTGGCTAAGAGTTACCGTCGATTTTTTTAGATTTTTTTTTACCGAATGCGAAAATACGTAAATATTTTAAGGAATTTTAAAAGAGCACTTAAAGGGGGAAAAGTATAAGTAAAATTGTAAATGGGGCACGAAAAATTGAGGTACTTAGGCGGGTTGGGTAAATAAACGGGGAGGTACTTAAGAGGGATTTTCTTCTGATTATATTAAAAAATTCACGGTGTCCAAAAATGTTGGTTACTTAAGCGGGTTAGGTACTTCGTTTTTAAAAAAGTTAACTACATACAAATGTATGTATATCAATACATGAGCAAACATGCCATACGGAGGTATACCGCTGCTGCTTGAGCAAGCCTTTATAATGAAAACAGCTCCTAAATACAAAGATTTTATTTTGTTGCTTTAAATATAAAAGTTCTTTAAATGTACATAAAGTCTATCTTAAACTGAAGCACTTTCACCTAAGCTAATGGCCCGTTGCTCAATATATGGTTATCACCAGTACATCATTATCGACGATGTCGACATCATGCATATAACATGTGATCGATAAAGCAGTTGTATTTAACCGGAGCTTCTACCTCCGATTTTTGGTAATCAGACATTGAACAACGGGCCCTAAGCCTTTTGACTACCTCCGTATGTTAATTATAGACAGTTATTTTCCATTTACCTTTACCATACCGTGGCACATGACTATGCTGCATTATCCACATCGCCTTAACAGTATTCAGAAGAAACACATCGTACTCAGGGCTGCCAACTTGCCTCAAACCGTGCCATTTTTTGCCGTATTTTACTTCAAATGGCACTTAATAGTAACATTTCAATACATTTTTGAAAAATCCTTTGCGTGTACTCCTTTTTGTCAACTAAAACTTTCTACTTCCTAAAGTGTATACAACTGGTTTATCTTACTTTGCATTGGACTTTTGTGTAGGGAATGTGTTTGTAATTTTAATGCTAAATGAGAAGAACTAAAAAAAAGACAGCTTTTTTGTGCACTTTTATTTTTCTATTTGGCACATTTTGGCATTGTTTTATCCTACTCCACACTATCCACTTCATAGCTAAGTATAGCTGGCAACCCTGATCTTACTAACTGAAATTACCTATTACCATCAGCGTAGCCATATTGAAATTTAGGGGGGGGGCTCGACCCTATTAAGCTCAGGTTCAGGGTTCTATTTTATATATATATAAGGCTACGCCCATGCCTATTACCTATGTATGTATGTGCCCTTTTAAGATGCATGCATATGAATTATGCGTGGCTTTTATTGTATCTCTGTATTTCCATAACTCCCTGTGTGAAGAAACCAAATAATGTAATTCTTAACAGAAGTGCTTAAAACTTAACAGTTTGGCAATTTAAACACTGGTGAAGCTGATTTCTGGTATTTCTCTTACTAGCGCCTGCAACTATACTTCTTATTTACTACCGCCGTCAGCTTTAACAATTTTATAGTGGCTTTACGTTCTTTGGCACATTAAGCTCTGTTAAGCGAAGCGCACATTGGCGCGATTCTGTCGCTGCGAATACGTTGCGAATTCGGCTGTTAACTTCGAATCCGCAAACGTGCGCACACTTGAGCGATTTTTTCGCGTCGATTTCCGATGTACAATTCACTCAATTTTCCCTTTATTTCGTGTATTTTCGCACTCGGCGTGCCCAAATCGTACAAAATACTATTATTACGAGCGTTTTTATTAGTTTTTGTACATTACACGTTTTTTTTT
>NW_023458563.1:16265131-16266261 GCF_013731165.1 Rhagoletis pomonella
AAGGACTTGCCGCAATTGGTCCAAATCTTCTGGAGCTAAGAATTGGGTTTTTCCACATATGCAGAAAACACAAATGTATACATCCAACCCTCTCCGTGTATGACACCCCTATCCACTATACTGACATATTGAAAATATTGGGAATAATTTTTGACAATAAACTTACTTTTAAGCAGCACTCCCATATTGTAAGATTAAGCTTACTTGCTCGACTAAATATTATCAAGTTTTTATCATCCAAGTATTTTTTAGTTCATATAACTACACTGGTAAATGTAATTAGGGCTTTTATATTAGGAAAAATTGACTTTAGACTCGTAATTTACGGACACTACACAAAAAGTATCTTAAATTGCTAGAAACAGCTTACCATCAGTGTGACCGGTTTGATCCAAGTGGATCAAATGTAATACATTTTTCGAAGAATTTTGGAGATACTTTTTTTTAAATTTTGATACTTTTCCAAATACAAATGAAAAAAAAAACTGTATTCATTACAAAACATGTCGTGCACCTGTGGTAACGTACATCCACAAGTTCATTGTCGTTCACTGAACGAACCTTTCATGTATTGTGATTCATGGTCCATGACGAAAAACGTCTAAATGTGAATAAACGAACAGAATCATAGCGTTGATTTTTTTTTATTTTCGCTATGTTCTGTAACAAAAATTAATGCTTGGTACTCGGTAAATCGGCACTCCGTAAGGCCCTGTTTCCACAGAAAAACACCAATGTCGTGATAATCATGTCGCAAAATATATTTCAAATGGATACCGCCTATTTCTCATGGGCTGCAATAGTTGTCAGCGTTTATTGCTTGATATCTATAGCAGGCAATTTAATAGTTTGACAGCCATTATTTCACTTGAAAGAAAGCGTGCTGGTGGTAACATTGAAGAAATATTAATATTAAATCAATATAAGAATCTGTTCCCTATTGGATTATTTATGATAATGTTTTAGGAAGTTATTCAGCAAGTTTTTTTTTAGATTTAAATGTTTTTAAACACCAAAATTGAGAGAATGTTGTCTGACGGCATCATGCGGCAAATGCTTACATATCAAGACATCAAAGTGCCCACACACAAAAACTTGAACTCATACTGCTCGTCGAAATGACAGTGGAT
>NW_023458563.1:16266361-16268721 GCF_013731165.1 Rhagoletis pomonella
TGTTGATAAACACACATAGCTTACCAGACTAAAGGTGTGGTTAAACGTGGCAATGCTAGCTCTTTTTCTACGTATTTTGCTGTCAAAATGCGAAATCGAAAATCTACTTTCCCGTGTAAAGAGTCAAAAAGTCCTTTTTGCGTATTTGTAGAAATCACTTTCGGCAATAAAAATTGCAAGGTATAACTGAAATTACGCAAATCGCTTTCGGGAAATAATTTCAACTTGCTCGTGCAATATATGTTAAATTGTTTTGGAAAATGGGTTTTCATAAAAATTATTGGTTTTATTCCACTTGTATGATATTTAAATGAAAAAAAAGTGATACATATTGATATTTTTTAAGTCTCTTTTCTGCAAAAATTTTTCACAAGCCCGCGGTACCACTGCTCACCATGCAGCAGTCAGAAGAACCATAACCATGGGGTAAAGTGCAACAAAAAGATGCTCATCCCAAAGATTGTTCACTAGGGTGGTCCAAAAACAGTAAAGTCGGAATTGTAATGCTCTCACCCCTAGGATTGTTGTATATCGAAAAAATATACCCCTATTTTTTATTTTAAAATCAAAAAAAATTTAGAGGTCGCTCAAAGCGCTTAAAGTGTTCCATGTATTTTTATGTGGGGAAAAACACCTTTTCGTAGAAATGGTATAGAATTCTTGAAAATCGATATTTTTCGATCGAAAAACTCTGGTCTTCTCAGGAGACTTTCAGTAATAATACCCGATTGTTTATTTAACCATTTTTTAATACTATCGATTTTTTATTGGTCACCCCATAGCACTTTTCGGGGTTTTGTGGGATTTTCGCGGACCTATAAATTATAGTTGCGATGAAAAAATGGTTAAATAAGCAATTGGGTATTATTTTTGGGAATCTCCTGCAGATAAACAGAGTCTGGTAGAAAAATATTGATTTTTAACTATTCTATACCATTTCTACGAAAAGTTGTTTTTTTTATATGGGAAAAAATACATGGAAAACTTTGGGCGCTTTGAGCGACCTCTAAATATTTTTCGATTTCAAAATAAAAAAATAAGGGTATATTTTTTCGGTATAAAACAATCCCCGAGTGCATAAAGATTCCGATTTTACTTTTTCACATGCAGAAATGAGACTTTATTCTCTCACGTCGAATCCTGCTTTCAACAAAAAACCGATGAAGCAAGCAATTAGCTTTGTTTCGTATATTAAGCTACATCAAAGATTTGGACATCATAACTACTCCGATGCCTACTAAAGTAAAAACTCTACCGCAAGGGCATTTGCCCAGACGGCTCCAGATATGATATGACAAAAGGGCTTGGTTTTACAATTGTTGTCGGTGCTTTTCCCGCGTACTGTGGGGATGTCAGTGGCAAAAATACATCGATGTTTTTCTTTGATTCGGTGCATCGAAATGTACATCGATATCTTTCCATGTATCGAAGGGCATACATCGATGCATCGATTTGCATAGGATTTTTCAGATAACGTTTCACAACAAAATAATTTATTAGCAAAATTGTAGAAAATTTGAAATAAATTACTGCAACTGAGCTAATTATGTTTCTAACGGAACTTCTTGCAGCCGTTTAAATTTTTTGGCCAAAGTCACTTCTTTTTTTGAACAATTGAAAAACTGAAATGACGGTTCAATGTACCGTAGATGTCAGTTTTCAAAAAATGCGAGTTCACTAGTATGTACACAATAGTTATTAAAGAAAAATTAATCTAACTATAAAAAAGGAATAATTACTATAAATCATTTTAATTTTAAGCAGGATTTAAGGAATCGATAACTGTATTTTTCGACCAATGAAATATATTGTGGCGAATACTGCGGCAACACAAAGCGAACAACGAGAAATAGGCAGAATGTTCGAGGAATGACGTAGAATGTTCCACAAAGAGAAACGTCAAGTTGGATGAACACTGCGAACAGCGAGAGAAAGAGAATGAGCGATAAACTTCAGAATGTTCTAGAGTTGCCATAAGTGCCAGCGCAGGTATATAAGGGCGCCGCCACCACGAGGTGAGTTAGTTACGAAGTTACAAGTCAGCAAGCTACAAGTAAAGTGAGCAGAGAAGCGAGTTGCGAATAAGCAAGCTATAAGTTTAATTGTGTGTGACAAGTTCAGTAAAGCGTTGTAATTGCCTTAACAAGTATTGTAGTATTTTTACTGTATTAGCAAGTATTGTAAAATTGTTTGTTGTACAATAAAGTTAATTGTACTACAATTCGGTCATCGTTAGCATTTATTTAACAATCCAGCGATACGAGCCCGAGTATATTTGGGAAATCCCTCAAGGTTTCGAGGATAATCGTAACAATATGTATGTATTGTATTACTATTAGGTAACTTCAGAAATAAGTGCA
>NW_023458563.1:16268821-16269124 GCF_013731165.1 Rhagoletis pomonella
TCACTAAATGCTTTTGAGATATAGGATGTTAATTCAAGTAAATTTGTAGAAGTTGATTTGCCCTTGCAAAATCCATGTTGACTATATGAAATGCTAGAAGAGATAGAATGCGTCAACTGATTTGTTATAATTGCTTAAAATAATTTAGGAATTGCAGAAAGCTTAGCTATTCCCCGGTAGTTCTCCACTGAAGATCTGCTACCGCTTTTATGTAACAGGGTTATGAACGATTCCTTCCATATAGTTGGAAAAACGCAGAAACTAAAAAAAGTGGGCTGTCGGGTGATCGCCAATGAAATGATG
>NW_023458563.1:16269134-16272373 GCF_013731165.1 Rhagoletis pomonella
TAAGGGAAACCGGGTCCTTTTGTGACATAAAAAAGGAAAAGACGTTTCTCTGCTTCAGCAAATGTTTTTATAGGGCACCTTAAAACACGTTACCTCTCAAGGGCTAGTGATTGCGGTTCTGACAGGCCATTGTGCGATTGGTATTCATGCGGTGAGACTAGGAATTTCAACTGATCCTTTTTTATCAGCAGTCAAGAGGAAGATGAAGTGGAATCACCTCCACGCTTTCTTTTAGACTGTCTAACCTTCGCGAGGCTAAGATGGAAGCATTTTCGCTCGACCTTTTGAATAAAAAGTGCGCTCTCAGGGTTCGAAATTATCCGCATTCGAAATTTCGTAATCGGCTCGCGGCGTTAACTTAACCCAACCTAACCTGTACTTCTTTGAGCTACGAAATAGTTGGTCACATTACGTATGAGTAATGTTTATCTGTTTTTTTTTTTATTTGATGTTGAATCATATTTAATGATAAGGTCCACTATTTATATGAATTATAATGTGATCTTAGATGTATTTAGCATATGCTCACTGGTTAAGCGACAAACAAAATTTTTGCAAATAATAATTGTTTATAAAGCAACTAATTAATAAATGTGTTTAAATATTAATTCATTCAAAACAATATTGATAACCTTTTTGATAAATATGTGCCACTTGTAACAAAGAGTAATATGCACAAAAGTCGTCCTTGGTTCAACAACCAAATCAAAATGTTGATTGCAAAATGTAATAAAGTTTACCAAAAATTTAAATGCTTCATACAATGATTACAGAATTCTGCGAAAAGAGGTTATCAGAGAAATCAGGAATCAAAAAAACAGGTATTATGACCAAAAATTTACCGAAACGATTGGCTCAAAACAAACTTGGAAGCGTATTCGCGAAATAGGCATTGGCAAAACAAAGACACCAGTACCTCCTGATATTAACGTTAAAAACTTAAATAAAAAGTTGATTGACTTATTTGATAACTCCGAAAATATACGTTATGATTGTTACAGTGCCCGTCAGGATATGTCCTTGTCAGATTTTAGTTTTAGTTGTATAAACGAGTGTGACGTTGTCCAGTCAATACTATCCATAAAGTCCAATGCCGTTGGTTGTGATGGAGTTCATCCCAAGTTTATCAAGTGCATACTACCGAAAATTCTACCTTACCTCACATTCTCTTTTAATACTATTTTGAAATCGGCCATTTTTCCAGAGTGATGGGAGAGGGCAAAAATTCTTCCTACCCAAACGCCCAATGGAGAATACAGACCCATTGCAATATCACCTTTCTTATCTAAAGTCTTAGAGCATATAATGTATTACCAGAACGACTCTTCTTCTTCTTTTTTGGCGCTGTAACCGCATAAGCGATTTTGGCCGAGTTCAGCAAAGCACGCCAGTCGTTTCTCGTCTGTGCCAACTGACGCCAATTGGAAAAGCCAAGTGAAGCCAAGTCCATCTCCACCTGATCTTTCCATCGCAGTGGGGGCCTCCCTCTTCCTCTGCTACCACCAGCGGGTTCCGAGTTCAATACTTTCAGAGCTGGAGCGTCGGTGTCCATTCGAACGACATGACCAAGCCAGCGGAGCCGCTGTATTTTAATTCGCTGCACTATGTCCTTATCGTTGTAAAGCTCATACAGCTCATCGTTCCATCGTCTGCGGTACTCGCCGTCGCCAACGCGTAAAGGCCCGTAAATCTCCCACAAAATCTTTCTCTCAAACACTCCAAGATCGGATGTTGTCATTGTCCATGCTTCTGCGCCATATACCAGCACGGGCATGATGAGTGACTTATAGAGCGTGGTTTTCGTACGTCGAGAGAGGACTTTTTTCCTGAATTGCCTACTCAGTCCAAAGTAGCACTTGTTGGCAAGAGTGATTCTACGTTGGATTTCAATGCTGACATTATTATCGGTGTTAATGCTGGTTCCCAAGTAAACGAAATTCTCTACTTTCTCGAAATTGTAACTGTCAACAGTGACGTGGGTGCCAAGGCGCGAATGTGCTGACTGTTTATTTGTCAATGTTATTGTGGCTTGTTAACATTTTATTTTTAATATTTTTATTGAGCTTTGTACCACGATTGTTTATTAGGAAAAATTGAAAAAGCAACAAAGTCTAAGCGGTAGAAGTTATAGCACTATTTCGGAGATCACCACATCTCCTCATCAGACTTCTTGACTGTTTGTTTGATGACAGGAGATACTTCGTCTTGTCCTCGTTTACCACCAGACCCATGCGCTTTGCTTCCCTATCCAACTTGGAAAAGGCAGAACAGACTTCGCGGTTTTTGTTACCGATGATGTCGATGTCATCGGCATAAGCCAGCAATCGCACGCTCTTGTAGTAAATTGTTCCTGAGCGGTTCAGTTCTGCACCTCTTATTATCTTCTCCAACATCAGATTAAAGAAGTCACATGAAAGGGAGTCGCCCTGTCTAAAACCCCGTTTTGTGGCGAACGGCTCGGAGAGGTCTTTTCCAATTCTGACGGAGCTGGTGGTATTGCTCAACGTCATTTTACACAGCCGTATGAGTTTTGAGGGGATGCCAAATTCAGACATAGCGGCGTATAGGCAACTCCTTTTAGTGCTGTCAAAAGCGGCTTTAAAGTCGACAAATAGGTGGTGAGTGTCGATCCTTTTCTCGCGGGTCTTTTCCAAGATTTGGCGTATTGTGAATACCTGGTCTATGGTGGATTTTCCAGGTCTAAAGCCACACTGATAAGGCCCAATCAGTTCATTGACGGTGGGCTTAAGTCTTTCACACAGTACGCTCGATAAGACCTTGTAACCTATGCCTAGAAGGCTGATCCCGCGGTAGTTGGCGCGAATGGCGGGGTCACCTTTCTTGTGGATTGGGCACAGCACACTTAAATTCCAGTCGTCGGGCATGCGTTCATCTGACCATATTCTGCACAAGAGTTGATGCATGTACCTTATCAACTCCTCGCCGCCGTACTTGAATAGCTCAGCTGGCAGGCTGTCAGCTCCAGCGGCTTTGTTGTTTTTCAGCCGCGTTATTGCTATACGTACCTCGTCATAGTCAGGCGGTGGAACGTCGACTCCGTCATCATCGACTGCGGGCTCGGGTTCTTCTTCTCCACAACTTTCCGTGCTGCTACCATTTAGTAGGGCGGAAAAGTGTTCAATCCATAATTTAAGTACGCTCTGGACATCAGTTACTAGGTCGCCATTATTCTTCTTACAGGAGTGCGCCCCGGTCTTTAAACCTTCCGTAAGTCGCCT
>NW_023458563.1:16272473-16275708 GCF_013731165.1 Rhagoletis pomonella
TTAGAAACGGTATGATTCATAAACTGCCAAAACATTTGTAAACAAGCGAAATTAAAACAGCGCACAATTAAAAAAATATTAAGCAAAAAATATGGATAGCACAGGATTTATAATTGAGTTTTTCTTATTTTATTTTTAATATATGTATTTGTACGTGTATTTTATTTTATTAACAGCCAGCAATTTACAGACTAATAATTTTTTTATTTGAATTTTCTATGAAAATTGATGGAAGGGAAGCATAATTTTGGACTTATATAAATTGTTGACTTCATGTAGCGAAATAATTTTATGATGGAAAAAGTGGCGTAAAGTTGCCAACCGTTGAGCTGAGCGGAACTACTCAACTGTGCGTTTCTGAAACAAACACTCAACAGTTCAGCAACAGCTACGTCTTAGAAACGCGCCCATTATAAATTTTTGTTTTCTCACTATAACTTACGTTTTCTCATTACTGGGTTGAAAAGGTGTAGAGACGGTATTTTGATACTTCATTGCTAATGTGACCAACCGTACTTCTTTCGAAAGTACAGTACTTCTTTTTTCGCCCTTGTACTTCGTACTTCGAACCGCGATAGGGAATCGCACGAAACTTTTCACACTTATTTGTTTCTATCCCCGGAAGGTTATAGGCATAGAGAAAAATCGGCAACACTGGAAAAGCGGGCGTGGCACCTCCCATACTAACTAAAATTTTCATGTTGTATATCTCTTAAAATATTTGTGGTAGAGTACTGGAACTTGGTTATGAGATAAATGAAGTTAATTCCATACTCATGGGGGGTGGCACATCCCAAAGGCGTGGAATTTTTTATAATAATAATAATATTACCCAACGGTTTTTACCCTCCATTCCAGCCCACCCGCACGAGGGGCGCAGTCCGCATGACGTACGGAACCAGTATTTTCAATTTTTGCGCCGAGTCACGATAGGCAGGAGTTTCTTAACTGTCGAGATCTAAAACTGTTCAGCGACAGAACTAAATTCATCAGCCGATTTTATGTCTTTATTTTAATGATTCATTTATTGAGAGATGACAGTATCGATTTCTTAATGCTGAAAAGCGGATCTGATATATCAAACGTGCTGGAATGAGAGTTAAAATCCTGGCATAAGCAACGGAGTGGGTCGTGCAATTCAAAATTAGTTTTACAAGCTTTCAAAAATAGGGGACAAAAGTGTATTGATACCCGGGAGAGAACATTAAGGCTAACTTCGCCCAGAAGAAGAGGACTTGAAATTGAGCCTGTTAGTAATTTAACTATAACAAGTAAGAAAGTCTAAGTTCGGGCAGAGCCGAACATTAAATACCCGGCGCAAGTATTAAATATATGTTTCCCACCTTTCCGAAAACTACCACTACATTGGAAGCCGGGGTGCTTTTACCCCAATTTTAAACATCTTCGATAGAACGTTCAGTTAGACATAATGAGGTAAACTTATATAGTCATATGTGGGCGATATCACGCCCATTTTCAAAAACTCCAAACAATGTTACTTCTTTTCAAGGGATTGTTTTTAGTATCAATTTTGAGTAAATTAGCGTCCTTAAATTTCGAGATATTGAAGTTTCAAGCATTTACTGTTATAGAAAAGCGGCCGTAATTTTAGTCCGATTTCAATAATTTTCAACGTTTTGCTTTTATGTGGAAACCACAATAACCATACCGAGTTTGGTACATAATGGTACTACGGTTACCGAGATACATATATCTGATGATAAGTAGGCGGTGCATCGCCCATTTTCCAAAATTTTACCATAAATGTATTTCTTGGTAAAGAATTTTTGCAAACATCAATTTTGAATAAATTAGCTTTAATATTAACTGATTTATCGAGTATGTCGTATTTCTCTAAATTACCGTTATAAGGGATGTGGGCGTGGTTATTGTCCGATTTTTTAAATTTTCGGCTATTTGGTATGTTGTACCAAGGCCAACAATTGTGCCAAATGTGGAAGAAATTGGTGCAGCGGTTACCAAGATATACATATGTAACCATAAGTGGGCGTGGCCACGCCCATTTCCCAAAAATTTATAATATTCTTATTTTTCGCCTAAATATGATTGTAAATATCAATTTTGAGTGAATAATCTTCAGTAGTTACTAAAATATCACAGTTTTCGTATTTCTGAAAATTACCGTTATATGGGAGGTAGCGTGGTTATTGTCCGATTTTGCCCATTTTCAATGCCATCCATCCTACGCCCGAAAGAAGTGCACTTACCAAGTTTCGTTAAGATATCTCAATTTTTACTCGAGTTATCGTGTGCAAAGACGGACGGACGGACAGACAGTCACAAGTGCGCTCGGGTATAAAAATTGTACCAAGCATTTGCCTGCGGCTGGAGAGTGTAGGAAGATTAATAAGTTTTAATCGGCTCGTATAAGGTGGAAGGTTATATTGAGAATCCCAACGCAAATTTCTTAAAGCAAAAAGTAGGAATTGTTTTTGAATTGATTCTATCTTGTCTGAGTAAATTTGATACCTTGGATTCCAAACCACCGAACCGTATTCCAGAATGGGCCTAACTAATGTTGTAAACAGGGTTTTAGTTATATAAGGGTCACAAAATTTTTTTGACCATCGTTTCACAAATGCAAGTACACCGTTAGCCTTGTTGACTGCCACATTAATATGAAGATTAAAATTAAGCTTAGGATCCATTGTGATACCAAGGTCCACAAAATTGTATACCTGTTCCAGGTTATGGTTGCCTATTGTATAAGAAGCGGGATGAACAGCTGTTCGCGAGAAGCACATTACTTTACATTTTTTAAGATTTAGAGGCATAAGATTTACTTGACACCAGTAAGCCATGCTGTTTATGTCTGATTGTAGCATAGATCTTTCTTTAATTGAAACGTACGATTTATAAAGCTTTACACCATCAGCATACATTAAAATTTTGGAAAATTGTATATCTGTAGAAATATCGTTTATAAAAACAAGAACAGAACCGGGCCTAGGTGGCTACCTTGAGGGACTCCTGAAGTAACATCAATGACGTCAGTGATAGTATTTTTAAACATTACCCTTTGTGATCTATCATAGAGGTATGAAGAGATCCAACGTAGAAAATTAGGTGGAAGACCAAGAAGATGAAGTTTATAGATGAGCAACGAGTGGCACACTTTGTCAAATGCTTTACTGAAGTCAGTATATATAACATCAACAGTTTTGCTTTCACTAAATGCTTTTGAGATATAGGATGTTAATTCAAGTAAATTTGT
>NW_023458563.1:16275808-16282265 GCF_013731165.1 Rhagoletis pomonella
TGTTATGTTTACATTTCTTATAATCGTTCTTATGTCTATTATTTGGGAAATAAAAATAATAGATCATTATCCCCCTCTCATCTTCAGCGACACGTTAAAAAAAAAATGTGGAGCGTTTAGTAGGGATATGAGAATGGTGGTTAGAATGCAATTCACAGGCTGTGGTTTGATCGACGTTAGACCTTACATCGAAATCGTTCCACATGATCTTCATCAACCCCATCCTGACTCGTTCAGTTCGCCTTTAAGCGCATATGTATGTATGTACAAATGCTCCGTCTTTCGTATTTAGTTTCAGTACGCATTACATAAGCTACGGTAGATGAAAGGCATTGGTAAATGATTTGGTTATGAAACTTTTCTTGTTTGCTTTGATCGATTTACTAGCAATGTACTGAGGATATAATATAACAAAACTATGGATATAACAAAACTATGGGTATAACAAAACTATGGATATAACAAAACTAAACTTAATTAATTTATTCCAGCCGGGTACCCTGTAATAAGGCAGGATCAATGGAGTCTGGAGGCCCGCCATATATTCATCGAAATTCTTGAGAAGGCGAATGTACTGAATGAGTTAGCGTGTTGTGATTAAATCGGCGGAATAATTGCCAAGCACTCGGTGTTTAGCATCGATCAGTTCATATGAGTTCGAACCAAGTTTCCGTGAAACATAGGCTCTAATTTTTGGTGGGGCTAGTTTTTGTGCATAGCCCTCTCCGGCCACGGACGGTTTAGGATTGGGAATGAACACTTCCGAGCCTATCTCGAAATGGCGTTCTCTTTTGCGGGTTAATGCCCGTTGTGCGGTTTGCTGATATTGTGCGAACTGTCTGTCTCGAATTTCATCAGCCAGAACTTTACGTTGTTCCACCTCCTGGGTATGGTATGGATTTACATCCAATAATAATTTATATTCGTTTCCATCTTTCACATATTCACGACCGGTGTGCAGAAAATATGGCGTGTAGCCCGTGGCTGAATGCACTGAAGTGTTAATATCATGAATAACACGAGAAAGATGGTTTTCCCAAAAGGAATGTTCAAGAAGATCAGCCATGTGAGCACGTAATCCAAGTTTAATGCTTTTGTTTGTCGCCTCTACCTGATTGGCTTGTGGATGGTACAATGGCGTTTTCATGTGTTTGATGTTATAATCGGCGCAAAGCTTTGCGAAAGTTTGACTGATGAATTGAGTACCATTATCTGATATAATGAGTTCGGGGCAGCCATTCACAGTGAATATATGTCGAAGAGAATTGACTACGGATATAGCGTTTGCATTTTTCATGGGCTGCGCCCAGACATATCGCGAGTAGCAGTCGATGGCTACGAAGATCCATTGGTTACGATTTTTAGACATGGGCAGCTTACCGACGAAGTCAATCGATAATTGACGACCCGGTCGTTTTGGTTCTCTATATTCGCCGTGGGGTGTTTTGGTGCTCTCATTACTTGGTTTAATGCGGTGGCATAGTTCACATTGCCGAACGTACTGATAAACGGACTCATACATGTTTGGCCAGTAATAGCGTTGTGAGATACGTCTGTAAGTTTTCCAAACACCCTGATGCGAATGTTGGTTGTGGTTTTCATCGAGAACTTTGGCTCTCTCAGAAGATGGTACACAAAGTGTAAACAGTATTTCCGCACTTTGATTGGAAAATTTCAATCGATGGTATAGAAGGTTGTTTTCGATTTTGTATCTATCTAATGGTTGTTTTGAGGCCATGGCATGCATTTTGTTGTACCATTTATCGACAGTATTTGGGTCAATGTTAATCACGGACGTGATTGGGGAAAGATTCACGTGAAAATCACTCGGAAGGTCAATTGGGTTTCTGCGAACGATGTTGAGAAGAGCAAAAGAACGAGATAAGGCGTCAGGAAGTTCCAAATGTTTTCCTGGTTTATGAATAATTTTGAGTTCGTATGGTGATAATCGGATCGCCCAACGACATAAACGACCAGTTGGATCTTTGAGAGTTTGTAGCCAGCGTAACGCTGCATGATCCGTTACCACAACCAATTCACGACCCTCAAAATATGGACGAAACTTTTCGACCGCTAAGAGAACGGCTAGGCATTCCCGTTCGGATGCTGTGTAATTTTGTTCGGCTTTCGAGAATTTCTTTGAAAAATACTGAACCACCCGTTCATTCCCATCGTGTTCTTGTACTAGAACAGCTCCCGCCGCGATCAGCGAGGCATCGGTATAAACCTTGAATGGTTTTGAATAATCTGCCATAGTCAGCACGGGAGTAGTAGTTAAACACTCTTTGAGTTTGAGAAAGGCTTGTTCAGCAGCGGTATTCCATTCAATGGGTCCCTTTCGGTTTCCTTTATACAATTCACAAAGGGGAGCTGTGATCTCCGAGAAATTTGGAATAAATTTACGGTACCAGCCTGCTGCACCAACAAACCGTCTGGCTTCTTTTGCCGTTTTGGGCCGTGCGAATTCAACAATAGCTCGAATACGAGATGGATTCGCAGATAGACCCTCTTGAGACAAAACGTAACCCAGGAATTCCAACCGTTTACAGCAAAAATTCGATTTGGATGTTGAGATGGTTAAGCCGGCCCCAGCCAAACGTTTTGCAACAATAGCCAATATCTTAACGTGTTCTTCAAACGTCGAAGTGCAAATTATGAAATCATCCACGTATGCGAATGCATGTGGAACTAAATCCCGGAAAATTTTATCAATGAGAATGGCTAATGTGGCGGGTGAATTTCTCAACCCCATCGTCATGCGACGAAAAGCGTAAAGCCTGTTCCCGAATGCGAATGCTGTTTTCAGTTGGCTCGATTTTGCCAAGGGAATTTGAAAGAAAGCTTGAGACAGATCAATACTGGTTAGGTATTTTGCTGACTTTAGTCGTGCTAAAATCTGGTTAGTATCCGTAATTGGATAGGCATTTGGAACGGTGATTTTATTCAATTCTCTTGCGTCCAAGCATACGCGACAAGTTCCGTCTTTCTTTTTTACAGCCAGAATTGGTGACCGCCAAGGACTTTCTTCGATGGTCATAATGATGTCACGACTACGCATTTTGTCCAGTTCGGCTTGAACTTGTTCAGCCACGTATGGCGATACTGGATACTGGCGTTTCATGACGGGTTTTGCATCACCTGTGTCAATTACGTGTTCGATCTGATTAGTGACATTTAAGGGACCAGACACAGGAGTTGGATTAAAAAGTTTGAGAACGGCGTCCAACATTTGTCTTTGTTCTGGAGTGAGATTATGTGGAAGGCTGACGCTGGTCATTTTTGGTGTATCTATGTCACCGTCTAAACCGAGTGTGGAAGCGTCAATTGGCTCCAGATCACTACTCATAGAAGATACCTGAGCTGGTTCTTTCCCACTCCATTGGTTACAAAAATTAATAAATTCATCCGCCGTAACCATTTCAACTTTCGCGGATGCAACCTCTTCCGTATCACCTTTGGCTGTATTTTTTAAAAATCGCTCCACTTTTTCTTGGTTCTGCACCAGTTCGAAAAAGAAGGCCTCAAGGAATGTCCGTCCCATAATTGGGTGTTTCAGTGAGATCGGAACGACAATAGTTGGCACAATTCGGGTAAGACTACCGACCGTATATAATACATTCACTTTACCAATGGCCTTAAAAGAGATCGAATTATCGGCAAGACCAATGGATGTTTTGGTAGGTTGCAACTGTCCCCATTTGTGCTTCTCATAAAACGTTTGTGATACGACTGTGACTTCGGCTCCACCATCGAGTAAAACCGTATGAGAATGGTTGTTAACCATAACCGTGAGATAATCGCGACAATCGTTCGGAATATTATAGGTCAAACATTTCTCTGAGATAAAGAAAACATCGCGGAGTCGTGGTTGGTTAACTTGATTAACCGCGTCTTGTTTGTGATTAGGGACTGGAGCTGAAGTAGGTTTGGTAATTGGTGGTGTTCGTTCAGAACATTTGGTTGATGGTTCTTTGCCATCCCTTTGAGTTTGATTATATTCGTTAAGAATCAGAGTAGAGTTATTACTGGAATTCGGGACTGAAGATGTGTCGATTTGTAGAGGGACTTCGGTAGAATGAGGATTATTAGAGACAGTGGATTTAGAAAAAGTTATGGATTCTGAGTACGATGGGCCACTATTCCCAATCGACTCACTTATGCGTTTTTTGAACACGGGCATTGGTCCGACGTCACTCCCGGTCGTGTACATTTGTAGCATATCACCCGATTCGGCTGGGTTCGACACCTTTTGAAGTGATGACCCCACACGAGACATTTTGCACATCGTAAATTTTCGTCCCCCTCAACAGTGAGAAATGGGTCGACGATGATTCCTGCTTTCGTGTCATTCTCATTTCGATTTGTGTCATTTTTATAATCACCGACTGGTTTCGAATCCGTACATTTCTGAGATGGTTTAAAGGGTTTCTTATGCTTGCCCACGTATGCACATTCCCTGTCATCTGAGTCGGATCCAGGGAACGAAGCGGTATATTCCGAATGTGAAGAATCATCCGGCGAATCATGTAGTGCCGAAATTTCCCGTGGTTCTGATCGCTGTCTATCCGAACGGGTTCTTTCCGGACGGGATGTGGCAACAATGAACGAATGCGGTGCAATTCGCTGAGCGAACTCCCGCAATTGTTCTAACGTGTGGACTTGTCGAGTGTGGACGAGTTCACGAAGATGATCGGATAAGGTACCGATGATGATATCGAGGTGATCCCGTTCATCCAGGCCACAGGCATTACCCTGCAATTGGAATGTCAAGTCATCGATATGTTTCAACAGTGTTTGCGACCGTGGGTCGAATTTAATCTGCGCATATGACATTATTACTTGAGCCCGAGTATGTTTGTTGAGGAAACGAGCACGAAGTTTTGTGCAAAAATCCTGATAATCTCCGAACTTTCTCAGTTCGGTGAAATACCATTGTCGAGCGGCCCCCGTGAGTGTGGGTACCAAACGCGTAACCAATTCATGGTCGGGTACCCCGATCTTATATCGAAATGAGCCAATAATAGCCAAATAATCTTCAACCGATAGAAATTTTTCGTTTACGTGAACGCCATCGAATTGAGCACGTCCCATCCATGATGGTAAGCCTCTAAATTTCCTATCCATTGCATCCGCTTGGGCAGATTCGTCGTGATTGCGGTGGACCGGATAGCGAATAATTCGGATATAAATGAGATGGTTCATTAATTGGTTCTTGAGTATGAGACGTTCTAACACCACGGTAGGTATTGGTCATTTGAGTTTGTAAGGGTGACGGACCAACCAAAGAAACATGAGGAGGATCCACTGATGGTGGTATCCAGGTATGATTCAAGGTCGGTGGCATGGTTTGGTTAATGTCACGAACGTCAGGTATTGTTGGCTGCAAATGAATCCGATCACGGATCATTTGCTGTTGCATCTGTGTTTGTGTTCTCAACAACTCAGACACCATTACAGACAGTTGGTGCAATGAGGGTGTTGGTTCCGTTTCGCCTGACAATGAATTAGGAACTGCTGGTTGAGCATTTGAATTAACCGTACTAGTGGTCAGGGTATACCGTGGTTCAGTTGCCTGAACCGAAATCGGTATATACTGGTTTGAAATCGGATCCGGTCTAGTTAAGGGTAAACGTGGTGATGGAACAGTATTTTGAGCTAAACTCATTGTTCCCCGTTCATTATCAAACCCATGGAGAGTCGAGTTCAAACTTAATCGGGAATCGCACGTCGGGATTACCGTATTCGGTGAAGACATCCGAAGCTCACGAATCTTCGATTGAAACCTTCCGACCAGGTCCTCTTGGCGTGGAGCCGATTCAGGTTTTAACTTTAACCGAGCGGTTCGATAACAATAATGTATCATTTGATGAAGGCGACTCTGCGGTGTTAACGCCTCATTTGCATTCAGTTCTCGATATGCTCTCTCACATATTTCCAACTCACTCATTTGGTGTATGGCATGAGATTTTATCAACCATGGTTGGCCAACGTAAGCAGATATTTTACCATTGAGAGCGGTTATTTCGGTGTCGGTCCACTGAACTGGTGCTGGATATAGGTTATATATCTCACCTTCGATCTGTCGCTGTTCGTCTGTCAAATAGGTTGCATCGAGAATGGGAAACAATTCCATGTTGAAAGACTCAAATACAGAACTGTAAACTCAAATTATTAAAAATTCTACCAGTCCGTTCTAAAGTCCGTACTATTAACGTCTAGGTTATAAGAGGATGGTACTCGATTAAAATCAATACAGTATTTACTTCAGTTTATTATTTAATATTATTATTATTCTATTCTATGATAGTGTGTGAGCTAAATCGGCGAGGAAAAAAAAATCAATGTTCGTTTGGAACATGCAATTTCGAAATAAAATAATGCCGAATAAATCAATATCTATTTTAATATTGCTCTTAGTATAACAAAAAAAATTCACGCTCAATTGGTTGTATGTCTC
>NW_023458563.1:16282365-16288172 GCF_013731165.1 Rhagoletis pomonella
TATTTATACACGTTTCGTACACAACTGATCTGAAAGTATCAAAACATTCAGAGACATCAGTACTAGAGAGCAGTTCCTCCCACCTGACTTCGGCGAATAAACTGTTGAGACTCACAAAATCACATAAGGAGTAATTGAAAGCAATTTTCGCTGGGGCTTCCAGAGGCAAACTCATAGAATTCAACCTTGAGTACCAAAGGAACATGATGCATATCCGGAGACGAGACTGGAGAGAGACACTCAGACACACTAAAGTTTATGGTATCACTGAAAAAGATTAGATCCAAAATTCTATCGAGCTTGTTCTTGAAGTTATTTACTTGCAGTAGATTTAAACTTAAAATATTTTCAATAAAATGAGATTCATATAGGGTGCAGATATTAGTAGGAATAAGACCAGAGTTACAATAGTTTTGAGACCAATTAAGATTACAAAGATTAAAATCTCCCAATATACAGATATGATTGTCACCTAATTTATTAACAGCTAAGGATACAATGTTATCAGCATGCGCATTATACAGATTATCAGCACTATTAGGTGGAATGTATGAGGCAACTATGAATAACGTATCAGATAAATTAGAGCTGGTCACACTGACACACAGCTGGTCTAGTAGGGAGTCATCATTATCCAGTGTAATCAGCGACGCACGATACTTGCGCTGCACAGCAATTAAAACCCCACCACCTCTAGCACGACCCGTTTTATTGGAATCTCTGTCCTTACGATAGACAACAAAAAGATTGTTGTCAAAGAACTCCTCATCAAAGATATTATCATTTAACCATGTCTCAACTATGACAAAGACGTCGTACTCCAACTGCGAGCTATAACGTTTAACCTCATGCGATTTAGTTCTAAGTCCAGAAGCATTTTGAAAGTAGACATTCAATTTTTTTTTTTAGATTGTGACGAATTTCTATAGCTAGTTACAAAGCTTTCTGTTGGTTTCCCCCTCTCGGTAAAAAACGAAAGGGACGTACGTTTACACCCACCGGCCAAAGATCAGCTGACATCAGATTTTCATAGAACGAGCTGGGAGCACCAAGTTTGAAGTTCACTCTCCGAATGGAATTATGATCAACATTATTTTTGATTAAATGATTGCATAAAAGCTGGCCCTTACTAATGTTGGCATGATTTGATACGTACTCAATTATGTCATCAGCAGTGACAGATGGCTGAAATGATGATAAGTGCAGCCACTTCATACTATCAGCAACTTTCAATTCTGAGTTTGAGCTGGAGCCAGCAATGGTACGCTGCGTGAGCGGTAGAAGACGATGAATTCGGTCCCGGCATTAGTATAGTAGCGCCAAGAACAACAGCGTTAGAATAAGATAATTTCTTAGACGAACCGCCAGCAGCAGCAGAGGCAGCGTCGGCGATTGAAGTTGACGCGTCGGGTTTCTTAGACAAAACATTAGTTCGTTCATTTAACAAAGCATAGGAGCGTTGCGTAGCAGTAGACAGAAACGAATTAGCAGGTGAAAGAGAATTACCGATAGGTACATCAGCAGCAGCAGCGGCAGCGACAGCGTTTGAAGTAGACGCGTCGGGAGCAGTGTTGCCAGAACTTTTTGGACGAACCGGCTAAATTGGCAAATAAAACCGGCTAAAAACGGCTAAAATGTTTCAACTACACTTCGCATATTTTATTTAAATAAATCACGAGTAAAAAGACTATTTCTTGGAGAGAAGTTACAAGGTCGAGCCGGAAAAAATTTTGCCAGCAAGAATTTGCAATTAGGAAAAACATATGATTACTGCACATGGTGGGATTTTTTGTCGACGATAATTTGAATAAACAAGTTCGTTAAATTTAAAAATTTACAAACTGGAGCGATTTTAAAATGAAAAATGTAAGTTAATACTTGTTTACATAATTAATTTTGTTAATTCCAATGATTTGAAAGGTACTCGGCAAAAAAAAACTGTATTCTTAATCGGAATGCAATCTCAACCAGAGTCGATATAGTAAACCCGACAAAGGAATTGAAACGTATGTTGAACAAAGTCGGACTGTACAGAGTCGTTCGTACAGAAAATTGCAAGTTTATCTACATGAGAGAGAATTTGGGAGCAATTTTTCTTACTATCTGATGTTTTGAGTGATTATTATCGCTGGATTTTCGACGAACAAACCTATTGTCTTCCCTACAAGGCCGTTACAGACTGACCGATTCTCAATACACTCAAATAGAAACCAATACACATAAAAAACGCAGTAAACATTTCCCTTCAATTTTAAGGCAGTAAAACAGCGACCTTAAGTTAACATCAACCGAGGCCATATGTTGACAAGGGATGCAAAATCACAGTTAAACAAAAGAACTGGTCAGATTTTTCAGAAATCCCTTCAATTCTGATGTAAAATATGATGCCAAAAGACTGCAGATCTCCCATTTGGATGACCGGTCATATGACCGGCAGATGTTTCAGATTCCCAGAGAGTTTTGTTTTACATAGAAATTTGTGCTCTTTTATTTTCATTTTGACTCACTTCAGTGTTGGTTCCTTTAATTCAAGTTGGCATTCGGTTTTTGGAATTTAAATAAGTTCTCAGCAAAATAGTTTGTTTAAAAAAATACATATGTGACCATAGTGCTTGAAAATATTAATTTTTCCCTTACCCTAAACCTTTGGGAGTTGGCAAAAATGATGTTTGGTAATTTACGCAGAATTGAATATGCGCTATCTGGGAAGGCAATATCTACATATAATATTTATTCTGTTTGTTGGCACTATGTCCAAACACAAACGCATCTTAAGTGTCTTAACAGTGAAACAATTTCTTATTTTCAAAGTTTGCGAATAAAACTTCACACTTAAAATTAAGACATTTATAACAAACATTTTATGAAGAAAATCCCCGTTACGGCCTTATTTAGAGAAAATATATTCGTTTAGAATAAAAATAAGCGAAATCGGCCCAATTTTATATAGCCCTGCCTGACATGAAAATTTTCTCCACGATAGGGCTAGTAGCCATTTCTAACAGATTTTGGGTGGCTTAGTCAAAAATGGAAACATATATACATATTTGAAATTTAAGAAAACAAGGAAAATAGCAAAATCGGCTAAAAACGGCTAATTTTTTTCTGCAAAACGGCTAACAAATCGGCTGCCGGCTAAATCGAAATTTCTCCGGCTGTTTGCTATCGAAACCGGCTAAATCTAGCCGGAAAACGACTAAAATGGCAACACTGGTCGGGAGAAGCAGTAGTAGAGAGAGGGCAATTGCTAAGAGTATTAGCAGGCGAGATATCAGCAGCAGGTCACGTGTACATCATTAGAAATAGGCCAATCAACAGCGCCAACACTCTCTGCAGGAGAAGCAAAGTTATGTCTCAACATGCTCTGCATAGCACGCATATCAGTTTGAAGACTTTCGACTTTTTCGAGCAAGATGTTCTTGTCGTCATGCAGCGACTGTAATAAAGCAAACAAACGCACATTCTCGGCTCTGAGGCCAACCCTTTCACTAAGAACAACATTGATAGTTGATTGCAGTTTATCGCACTTCGGTTGTTCGCTGCTTTGTGTTTGTGTAGCTACATTAGAAAAGACAGCCGGCTTCTGTTGTTTTTCTGGATGATCGGATTGCGCATCGGCAGAAAGAGAGTTACCCACACTCGTTAAATATGTAGATGCGGAATGTAGTGGGGGCGAAGTCCGAGTGGAATCTCTGCGCCTTTTGGCACAATTACAGCAATAAAATGCACTGTCAGATTTACGTAGGAAATCCACATCAGTTTGCGTTAAATTAACACATTTCAAATGAAAAATTTCCTTACAATTAGAGCACTGAATTTTATTCTGACCACGCTCAACTTTTTGCCGACATGAACAAGGCATTATTAAAGTGTCCGAGTAAGACTAAAAATAAAAAATTATAACTTTACTCTCGCACAAAACAAATAAAGAATTTAGCACTGGTACAGAGCTTAGGGTATGCACGTCCGAACCGCTTCACTTTCACTGTGCACTTCATAAATTCAAAATTTTTTATTATTTAACAAGAAATCAAAGGCTCTTTTCTTGATGAATTATAAAGAATGGAAATGCTATTGACAAGCGTTTAAAAATTGAATTTTCATGTGAAAACTTTAAATTTGGTATAATAGAAATTTTTTTCTATTCTTTAAATACTGCATGTGCCGGCATTTAAACCTGAGACCCATGGAATTATAGTCCACATTTCTACCTACTCGGCTACGGCAGTCAAAAGCTTTGGTTTAAATTCGTATGTGAATATGAAATCAGCTCACCTCAAGTGGAAATCGTAGAGCTTTTTGTTTTATAAATACACTGAAAATAAAATCTGCGTAAATAAAACGAAAACTTGCGTAAATATTACGAAATTTTTCGTCATTTTGAGCCACGGAAGTTTTCGTACATACTACGAAAATATGAGGCATCAGATCTTTTGTACATTTTACGAATGTATTCGTACTATTTACTAAACAATTTAGTACTATTTACTAAAGAATTCAGTAATATTTACTAAAGAATTTCGTGCTATTTCTTAATTTCTTACCAAATTTTTGTAAAATGAACAGAAATAATTCGTATATTTAACGAAATTATTTTCGTAAAATCTGTGCTTGTTTCGTAGAATGTGCGATTGCTTTCATTCTCCACACTGTAAAAAACATATTACGAATTAGAACACAACACTTTTATTTTGTTTTTATCGTTAATTTTAAGCGTTTTTGTTTAACAAACCGTTTTGCAAAAAACGTTTAACATTAATGATTAAAATATAATGAAAGTGTTGTGCTATAATTTTAGTCATGTTTTTGATAATGTTAATAATAAAAGCAATCATACGTTCTACAAAAGAAGAAGAAGAATTTTATTTATTTATTTCAGTCTATGAAACAATATTTCTTACAGACTATTCTATGCTTAATTAAGTTTATAAAGCTAATACTTAAGATAGAGAATAATATTAAAACTGGTATGCAGAAGATTTAAAAAAGCTTGTTTTGGCAATGAAAAGTCGATTTCCACAGATTTGGATAAAATATTAAATTCTCGCATAGTTCTCGCTAGCGGAGCATTGCTGGCAAATCTTGTTTTAATATTCGCCCAATAAAAGGGGTATGAGATTCGAAGACTACGCTTTGGAACATTAAAACTAATCCTTTCCAAAAGATACGGACATTCAATAATACCTTGGATCACATTAAAAGTAAAGGTCAATGATAACATTGATCTACGGTTTTCCAAAGATTGTAGGTTTATAAACATCAGACGAGAAGTATAAGGAGGGATAGGATCTTTAAATTTTAATGACCGTAGAGCAAATTTTAGGAATACCTATTGTATACGCTCAATTCTGCTGTTCGAAAGCTGATTATAAGGTGTCCAAACAAAGACGGCATATTCAAGGCGGGAACGAACAAAACTTGTAAACAACAATTTTAAGGTATATGGGTCCGTAAATTTCGTACTGTTACGACGCACAAAACCAAGTACAGAATATGATTTCGCTATGATGAAGTTCATATTAGAGGTGGGTAACTCAACTCAGAGTTGAGTTATTGAGTTGATTCCTATAAGTGAATCGGTAACTCAGACTCCCTGTCCAAAAAAAATGTAACTCAGTAACTCAGTTGATGCCGTAGGGCTCACATGAATCAATTGAATCATAGTGGCTCATATTTGTCCATATAACTCTCTCGCTTCGCCACAGTGTTTAGCATGGCAAAGTCTTGCATTTTGTTTTTGCACGAGGCGAATTTATACATGGTGGTGGCAAGAATACAACAACAACAACCACATGTATTTTGTATTG
>NW_023458563.1:16288272-16295322 GCF_013731165.1 Rhagoletis pomonella
AAGATTTTAACAAACATTATGATTGCTTCAACATATCTGAATCGCTTTTTGTAATAAAGGAAACTTTGCTCCACATGTTAACTAAATAATTTAATATCTTTAACCGGGAACGAAAAATTACACAATATCTATGACTGCTTAGTAAAATTGTAAAGGCTTCATATATTTTCGCGACCGCTTAAGACAATACGAGCATGGATCGGAGACTCGGGCTTTGGGACCAAGCCCAACAGTTTGTCCACAGCGCGGAGCGGAAACTAGGCCTTTCCGCCTGCCTCACATACAACGTAATGACTTCGGGAACATGGATCGGAAACTCGGCCTTTCCGACCATGAACAACAGCTTGTCCACAGCGCGGAGCGGAAACTAGGTCTTTCCGCCCGCCGCACACAAAAGTAGACTGGAGACTAGGCCTCGCCAGCTCCCCACCTTGCTATTTTATATTGTTACTAGCCAATGCCCGCTGGCTTCGCCGCGGCTAATTAGATCTTTTGCCGTGGCCAATACAAAAATAGCGTTTAAAAGCTCCTCACACATAGGCCAAGAATAGTAGCGCTGGGATACCATATGGAATACTAATCCCTTTCGATGTCATGCGTTTTACCGATGGTCTTATTCCCACCTGTGAGATCTCTGCCAAGCGTGCGTAATATTCTTCTATGATCTTGCAACTTCAACATTGATGCGCCAATAAAAGTCCTTATAAGGAAACTAAAGAGCACAGATGAGCGTTTTCAGTTAAAGAGGACCAAGAATCCTTCTTTCTTTTCTTCATGCAGGTAGCTTATACTTTTATTTAGAACGAAATCAGTTCATAAATACGACTTTTATAAATAACTCGACTTCCGCGCCACCTAGCGGATCTATTTTTAGTAAACGTATTTTCCATCATGCTAGAATCTTACATTTTGAATTTAAAAAAAATCGGTTCATGAATACGATTTTTATAAATAACTCGACTTCAGCGCCATCTAGCGGGTCTATTTTTTGCACACGTATTTCCCCATCATGGAGGTAGCCCACTTTTGAGTTTGAACGAAATCGGTTCATAAATAAGACTTTTATAAATAACTCGACCCCAGCGCCACCTATCGAGTTTTCTGGTAGCATATAATAGGACCATATATGTAAGGTATAACCTCTGAAAATTTTACTGAAATCTATGCAGTAGTTTTTGAGCTAACTCCGAACAACGAAAACGGCTATTATTTTATATATATAGATTATTATTATTACAAATGAATATCTATAATTAGTTTACTCTGTAATATATCATACATACTTAAATATCTATAACTTGTTCTCATTTGTCTGTAAGAAAACATTTTTCTGTAGACTTAATAAATAAATAAATTAATTAATTAAATTCTCATACTTTATTGGAGTTTATGGCTTGTATAAGCATTTTTATATAGGCATATCGCAAACCGTCTTCAAAAGAGGCACAACTCAAAAATCAGTCCCAGAAATACTACTGCTTGTGGAACATAAAGATTCAACAAAATTGATATAAAAACAGTTAATGCAGTAGTTTTATAGTTAAAAAGTATAATCATGAAGAAAAAAATAATTGTATTAATTTGAGAAAAATGCTACGAATTAATTTATGAAAAAAAATCGACCGAATTTTTGTTTTTAAGTTATGCCTCTTCTAAAGACGGTATGCGATATGTAAATATATGCCCATTATTTATGACGCTGGTACCACCACATGAACGAGCGACAGGCATAACTCAGATTCTTGAAATTTCTAAACTCGTTCTTCCAGAAAGCAGCGGTAGTGGTGAAAGATTTTGTGGACACCAAATCAGAGTGGCCAGTGAGAAGCAATCTGTTCTGTAGGCCTTGGAAACCCGTTGGACCTCTTCAAAAAGTTGTAAGTAGATGCTTCGTTCGTTTCACAAGGAAATAAGTTTGGACTTATGTAGGTTCCAAGGTACTCAGGTGGTGGATGATTTGGCTAATAGCCGGTCTTCGGTCGCCCAATCGTAGTGCCAAGGATCTAATGGGGAAGCATAATAAAAATGGAAACCAACAGTGTTTCCTGAAAAACCCACACAAACTAGGGACATAGAATGATTTTTCGAGAGACACGTTACATTTAACACTCTCCACGAAAATTTAAAAATGGCCACGACTACTATAACGCATGTGGTGCATTCTTACATAAACGAGCGGTAAAAAAGAATGCTCAATTCGGGTAAAATTCCTTTTAGCTGCTTAAGTAACCCCGTTTCCATCTGGCAATAAACATGTGATTAGTTTAACGATACTTATAACAAACCCCATTGGAAAAGAGTAATTTTACATGGCTTTTGCGTAATATATATACTTACCGCCCAGTTCTGTGTTTTCTTGTGTTTCTTATCGAATAAAAGCTCCCCTGTGCATTAGTGTAGGCCGAAAAGCCGCTTTTTTAGAATTTTGATTCGTTGTAGCAAAAATATGGTTCATAATGCTCTAAAAAAAACTGTGTGCAAGATTAAAATTTTTTTCAATATCTTAGGCACGCCAAATTTCATCAAAGTTCAAGTGGAAAAACATTTTTCTTAGCATATTTCCATTCTCTACAAAAATGGTCCATATACCAATTTATGTAGGACTAATACTTTCAAAGATAATTGCAATTTTAGTAAAAAAAATGTGTTAGTTAATATATTTATTAATTTTTATTTTTTGAGCACTTTGATGGACTTGAGCGAGCCTAAGATGTTGACCAAAAATTTCAATCTTGAACACAGATATTTTAGAGCATAATTAACCATATTGCAATAACCAATCAAAATTCTAAAAAAGCGGATTTTCGGCCCACGCTACCGTGCAATGCAGTGTGCATTATGTGTGAATACACTGAAAATAAAATTTCGTAAAAGTGCTACGAAAATCTTTTCTAGTCTTGGTTTTTGTGCAATGTACGAAACTTTCGTTCATAAAGAATGTACACGAAAAAAAACTGGTCGTACATAACCAAGCATAGCTCGGTTAATCATAACATTAAAATAAAAATCAGTAGACACTTAAAAAGCTGGAAGCATTTTCCACCTTACTGCATCATTTCTTTTTAGTAACAAAAATCAGTGTAGAAACGAGGACCAAGAAAGAAATCGATCGTGAGTTAATATTGCGCAAAAAGCTGGAAAATCCCAGCATGTTCCATAACGACATCGCAAAAAAGCTAAAATTTCCAAAGTCTACCGTTACTTATGTGCTTAAAAAATACAATGAATGTTTATCTTTAAAAAGGATCCCTGGTAGTGGCAGAAAAAAAGGATTTGCTTGCGAAATTAAGGCAAAGGAAGTGTTATCTGCTTTTAAGAAAAATCCTGGACTTTCGGTAAGAGATGTCGGCAAAAAATTAAACATGTCGTCTTCGTATATACAAAAAGTATGCAAAACAGCAGGACTACGTTCTTACAAAGTGAATGCAGCACCTAATCGCAACGGTAAGCAAAATTTGTTGGCGAAACAACGTGCTCGGAAATTGTACGACAGTTTCATACAAAAATTTGGCTGTATTGTTATGGATGACGAATCGTACGTAAAAGCCGATTTTAAAAAAATCCGGGGCCGCGAATTTCACACTGCAAATAAAAGAGGCAATGTTGCAGATAAATATAAAAACAAAAAGTTTGACAAATTTAACAAAAAGTTTCTCATTTGCAGGCAATTTGCCAATGCGGCTTCAAAAGTGATCCTTTTGTAAGCACTGGTACAATTAACCAAGAAATTTATGTTAAGGAGTGTCTGCAAAAGCGACTTTTACCTCTTATACGGCTTCATAAAGATCCAGTGCTTTTTTGGCCTGATCTCGCGATATGTCATTACGGAAAAATGGCTTTAGGATGGTAACATAGAAACAAAGTGTATTTTGTAGCAAAAGAGGTGAATCCACCTAATTGTCCAGAGCATCGGCCGATCGAAACCTACTGGGCCGTTATGAAATCCAAACTTCTTAAGACCCACAAAACTGTAAAAAACGCACAACAATTCAAAAATAAATGGCAGCTGGTTTCCAAGGAAATCGCTGAAACTTCTGTGCAAGGGCTAATGAAGGACATAAAGTCAAAATTGCGATCGTTTGCTTATTACAAAGAGAATTAACCCTTTTTTAACGAATTTCAATAAAACTAAGTTTAGATGTAAATATATGTAAATATCGTTGAATTCCATTGATATATTTATGTTTTAGAACGTTTTAACTGTGACCAGTTTTTTTCGTGTACATTCTTTAGTATGAACACATTTTTCACAACGAAACAAGGTTTTACGAACCATACGTAAATATAACGAAAGGACTTTCGTAAGGCATTTTTTCAGTTCAATTTACGCAATCTTACGTTTATTTTACGGAACACATTCGTAAAGCACTGAACAAATCTCTGTACGAATAATTTTGTATATTGTAGGAAGGCATTCGTAATATTTACGTATGGTTTTAAAATTTAGGAAAACTACATCTCTGTATTCGTACAATTTAGTTAATACTTTCGAATAAAGTACTAATGCAGAAACATGTTTTTTAAATTCGTACAACATGCGAATATTTTCGTACAATATACTCAATTACCGGCAATTTAATATTTCACCAAATTTTTATGTATCGCGTGTCATTGTGGAATTACTTGTTGACTGCTGTGAGACGAATAATATAATTTTAATCGTTTTAAAAAGGGATTTGCTGGATAAAAAAACAATACAAAATTAAATATTAAAGCTGTGGATATACTATGCTTTTAGGCATACAATGTTTTTAACATCGCCTACGCTGCGCCTTGCGCTGCAATGTGGGACTTGATGAATAGGAAATTTCATCAGTTACCTATCAACGGCAAGCCTAAGCCAGGAGAAAAATTAATGAAATTAAAAGTAAGTACGTGTATGACTTTTCACTGAAACTAGCTTTTCAGACGCCTTATAATTTTCCTTTAATTTATAGTCGTCAAGGAAACAAACATTGATGAAGCTGCGAATCTGTCAAGTGCATCTGCATAAAAATATTATAATGTTTAAGAAAGTAAAACCAGAATTTTTTATATTCTTTCATATTTTATATCATATTATATTTAGTTTTGTTGAGTCTCATAGTTTAACACTTTGCATCAATATACTTTGTTGAATGAAGCCTAAGATATAAAAAATATAAAGTATATAACCAATTGGTATGCATATAAATAAAAGAGTTAAGTTTTATTATAGGTAAAATAACCTTTTTTATTAATTCTAAACTACAGTGTAGTCAGAAAATAGTCTGTCGTCCGCATTGAGTGCAGACGTGTTTTTCTTTGCTCGTAAATATCCAAATTTATCTCTTGTCATTCGCGATGTCTAAGTGCATTAATTGTAATAATCATTTCAACGGATATGATTTTATCTCCTGTAATATCTGCTGCCAAAAAGTGCATATAATTTGTTCAAAATTAAACTCTGATTGTATCAATCATTTAAAAACAAACACAAATTTGTTGTTCAGATGTGATATCTGCGTTAATAGCACTATACCGATGTGTCTCTCCAAACTGGAAAAAGTGTGCTCATCGTTAAGTGAAATTCAGCAAGTTCTTGTGGGTGTTAGCTGTGCGAATAACAAAAATCTGTCTCTCAGCGATGAGAACAAAAGTCAAACCGCGATGAAGACGCGCTCTAAAGCAAAGGTCAACGACTCGTCAAACTCTAATTCGTCGGCTACTCTTAATAAAGCTAAACGTGCTCAGTCAAAGTCAACACAACAAAATGCCAAGAGCTCGCAGGCCTCTCTGCTTGCTGTTGATGGGGACTCTGAGAATTATGCAGCTCCGCGCAATCATGTTGTTGCTGCTGTAGAAACTGTAGTGCATGGGTCTGTTGTTGCTCCGTTATCACCGAATTCACATATTTCCACCATTCGTAATCAGCTTACTTCTAGTGCTGATGTTCCTACAAACATTACTGTCACTGCTTGAGCTGATGCTTCTACTAATGCTGCCTTCACTGGTTGTGAGTCCTGAGTCGCTGCTAAATCGCCTGTGCTAAATGTAAATGTTGGCAGTCAAATAAATAATGCTGATAATGCTGATTGGTACACAATGAGAAAGCGAGAACGTAAGCGGTCAGCTGTTGTGGTTGGTTCTAACATTAGCACGGAACTCAATGTTGTAGTGCGCAACACTTGGTTTCATCTCTCTTCTTTCATGCCAAATGTAAATGAAGATGACATTATTAAATACGTATCTAAAAATACTGCCATTGCTGTTAATGATATATTATGCTACAAACTGGTAAAAAGGTGACTCCATTGGACCCTATAAGCGGTTAAATTTTAAGCTTGGTATTCCCTCCAAACATCAGAACTTGCCCAGCAAAAAATCGGTAATCGCTTTTAGTGGTAACGTGTTCTAGAAGGCATAGCGTTATAATGTTTTCGGATTTTTTCGCTTCTTTTAGGCATTGCCTACAATATTTTGTTTATTTGGCTTCTTTGTTTCACTTCGGGGAATGCAAAGTAGAATGGCCTATAATATTTCTTTTTTAATTCGCTTCATTGCTTCATTTCGGGGAAAGCAAAGTAGAATGTCCTACAATATTTTTTTTATTTCGCTTCTTTGCTTCATTTCGAGGAATGTAAAGTAGAACGCTGCATCGTAGTCAGCTGAAAAATAGAATGAATATCCAAAAATAATTTGTCTACCGTTACTTTCTGTGGAAATTTGTCTCGCATATAAATCATGTTTTGCTTTGTTTAATTTGCGGCGAAGTTAAAGCCAGTCAAAGAAGTGAAGTACAAGAGTGAGGAAGTACAATTTTAAGCTTAATTAAGTATGCATGTATGTACATACCGATCTTTAAGTAAAATCTAAATACCCAAATACATACATATGTATGCATAAAAACTTATTTATAAAAATTTTAATCTTTTAAGACATTTTCTTACAATTGACAATTAATATAAATAATACAAGTTAATATAAATACATAAGTATGTACTTATCTAGGTGTGGAGAACTGTCACTGAGAACGAGAGCGAGTCTATGCAGGTGGAGTGAGAACGTAGTTAGTTGATTGTAGACATTCAA
>NW_023458563.1:16295422-16295720 GCF_013731165.1 Rhagoletis pomonella
CTATGCAGGTGGAGTGAGAACGTAGTTAGTTGATTGTAGACATTCAAGCAGTAAACACGTTACAATAAAGAACTAAATATCGAACAGCAAAATAGCTTAGCCTAGTATTATTTATTTGGTAAGATAGGTTGTTACACTGGCGACGAGGATGGGATCATTTACAGCGGAGGTAAATTTTAAAATGGAGACAATTAATTATTTTGGATTTCTTCCATAGTTGATGTTGCGAGGAAACAAAAAGAAGCGATACGTGGCATTTTTCTTTCTGCACAGCGAATGTTATTGCATCAGCCAATTT
>NW_023458563.1:16295730-16299906 GCF_013731165.1 Rhagoletis pomonella
ATAAGTAGCAAGTGTGCAGTCCATTCAATTGGAAACAATCTGATTAGTAAATCAAGTAAGAAGATGAATTAGTAAAGCGATTGCGCGATGTCTAACTGGAAATGATCAACCTATTATTATTTTCTCGTTTTGAATAGGCAAGCCGATATGACTGAAATTAGACCATTCCTTTGCGATAGCATTGACAAGTCGTTATTGCGAAGTGAGTGGGAGAAATGGCTAAGGTCATTTACTTTATATCTTCAATCAGAAGATATCAAAGATGCGGTTAAACAAAAAAGCAAACTACTTCATTTAGGTGGCCCTCAACTACATGAAGTTATATTTAATATTCCCGGAGCTCTGGTAGAAGTTGACGTGGAGAAGCAAATTGATGTTTTCAAGGTTTTGATCGAAAAACTTAACGATTTCTTTTCACCGAAGCGAAATTCTACATTCGAGAGGCATCTCTTTAGGAACATTGTCCCACTAGAAGGAGAATGTTTTAACAAATTTTTGTTGCGTTTGAGACACCAAGCATCTAAATGTTCTTTCGGAGAAACCAAAAGCGAAATAGAAGACATCTCGTTGAAGGATAAAATTATTGACTCTTGGGCTAGCGTAGAGTTAAAAAAACGTCTTCTTGAAAAGGAACAAGATTTGACCGAGATTATTGAGGCGTGTCAAATTCATGAACAGATCCATAAGCAATCACAGTGTATGATTCCCAAGCAAGATAGCGAAATAGTTAATAAAGTGTCTTCGAGATTGCAAAAGGCTGGAAGTAGGGTGGGTGAGTGTTCCAGATGTGGTCAGGTCGGTCATGCGAGTTTTGACATTAACTGTCCAGCCAAGAAATCGAAATGCAACAAATGTGGGTTAATGGGGCACTATGCTCGCAAATGTAAAACAAAGGGCTTAAAGCGAAAGCATGAACAAACGGACTTTGGTAATTCAAAACAACGTCGATTTCAGCCGTCAAGAGTAAGGTGCATTGAGAAAACTGAAGACGACTTGTCGGATAATTCGTGGGGACATGACTGCCTTCAGGTAGAAACTTCTGCGTCAATGAACGAAATTATTAAATGTCAGATCGGTGGGCACGAGGTTGCAATGATTATCGACGCAGGATCGCGATTTAATTTGCTTAGTCAACAAGCCTGGGACGAACTGAATTGTAGCAAAGCAGTTATGTGGAACATTCGCACAGAATCAGTGAATCAATTTAAAGCGTACGCAGCGAATCAGCTTCTGAAAGTTCTCTATGTCTTCGAGGCACCAGTAGCGGTGAGAAAGCATTCAGAAAGTATCGCCACTTTCTACGTTATTAAATATGGCAAACAATCTCTTCTTGGCCGCGATACCGCCATCCAGCTTAAAGTGTTGAAATTGGGTCTGGGTGTAAACAGCGTTGAAATAGTAGAGCCGTTTCCTAGAATTTCAAATATTAAAGTAAAATTGTCTTTAGATCCTTCCATAAAACCGGTTAAGCAACCAATGCGCCGTATACCAATTGCTCTTGAAAAAAAAGTCGAAGACAAATTAAATGAAGCCCTTGCTAAAGACATTATTGAGCCTGTTATTGGACCATGTTCGTGGATATCTCCAATTGTTGCTGTTTTTAAGGAGGGGGGAGAAATGCGTCTGTGTGTGGATATGCGTAGAGCTAATCAAGCTGTGTTGCGAGAAAACTATCCACTTCCAACTTTTGATAGTTTTATGACAAAGTTAAAAGAAGCTAAGTTTTTCTCCCGCTTAGATCTTAAATGGGCCTATCATCAATTGGAGCTGGAAGAATCAAGTCGTGAAATTACCACCTTTATAACTCACAAGGGATTGTTCCGCTACAAAAGACTAATGTTTGGTATCAGCTCTGCTCCTGAGATCTTTTAGCGGGTTCTGGAGGAACTCTTATCCACTTGCAGGAATTGCTTAAATTACATTGATGATGTTAAAAAGGTACTCGAAGTATTTAAGAACAATAATATTTTGCTTAATCACGACAAATGCGTTTGGAGTGTTAAAAAGCTTAAGTTTTTGGGACATGTATTATCAGATGCAGGTATATTTCCGGACCCAGACAAAATAAAAACAATTTTAGATTTCCGAGCACCGCAAACAAAAGAAGAAACTAGGAGTTTTCTCGGCCTAATTACCTACGTAGGAAAATTTATCCCAGACATGGCCGATATCACAGAGCCCCTGAGGAATTTGCTAAAATTAAATTCTAAATTTGAGTGGGGTGCATCCCAAAAAAAAGGATTCGAGAAACTGAAAGAGCTTTTATCGAATATACCGAGCCTAGCATATTTTAACCCAATAAATAAAACACGAGTAATAGCAGATGCGAATCCAGTAGCTCTTGGAGCAGTTCTCATTCAATTTGATTCTAACGACGAAGCGCATATAATCTCGTTTGCCAGCAAAAGCCTTTCGGACGTTGAGAAAAGGTACTCCCAAACCGAAAAAGAAAGCTTGGCACTAGTTTGGGCAGTAGAGAGGTTTTACTACTACTTAATCGGTTTGAAATTTGAACTGGTCACTGACCATAAGCCTCTTGAAGCTATTTTTAAACCAACTTCGAAACCACCTGCGAGGATAGAACGGTGGCTGCTGAGGCTTCAATCATATAAATTTAAAGTTATTTACCGTTCTGGAAAGGAAAATATTGCCGATTATATTTCGAGATTATGCAAAATCGAGAGCACAAAATCTTTTGATGAGAATGGGGAACAATCTATTTTCCATATAGTTTCTAGTTCAACCCCATCTGCTTTAACCATCACCGAGATTTCGGAGAAGAGTTCCCGAGAGAAAGAGATCGTTGACGCCATTGAGTATACTAAGAACGATTCCTGGCCTACTGATGGCCAGAATAAGTACTATCCATTTCGCCACGAATTGTCAGCAGTGGGTAGTATCATTTTACGAGGAACCCGCATTGTAATACCAACAACTCTACAAAGAAAAATTTTAGAACTAGCGCACGAGGGACACCCGGGAGAGTCCGCCATGAAGCGAAGGGTTAGAGCCAAAGTTTGGTGGCCTCTTATCGACAGAGAGGTGGAGGCCTATGTAAAAGGCTGCCGAGATTGTTTGTTAGTTTCGAGACCTAATAATCCAACACCCATGCAGAGGCACGTTTTTCCTAATGGGCGCTGGCAATGTGTTGCTATAGATTTATTGGGGCCTCTACCCAATAATGAATACGTCCTTGTCTTAATTGATTACTATTCTCGTTATCAAGAAATAAAATTTCTAAGAAAAATTACTTCTGAAGCAATAATTAATATTTTTCACGAAATCTTTTGCCGGCTGGGAATACCTAAATCTATCAGAGCAGATAACGGCAGGCAATTTGTAAGTAATGAGTTTAGAAGGAATTGCAAAGATAACAACATTACTTTAATCACTACGCCCCCTTATTGGGCTCAAGCGAATGGTGAGGTCGAGAATATGAATAGATCTTTGGTGAAACGATTGAAAATTGCTAATACCAACAAAAAAAATTACAAGGAAGAGATTCAGAAATTTATCTTAATGTATAATGTCACCCCACACAGCACCACGGGATCAGCGCCAACAGAACTCATGTTCAATCGCGTCATTCGGGACAAAATACCTGGAATACAAGATATAACGGACGACATGCTAGACTCGGCAGCGAGGGATTTAGACTTAATAAATAAACAAAAAGGGAAAAGGAAAGGGGATATGACAAGAAGAGCGAAACCATCTGACATAGTTCCTGGAGATAGAGTACTACTTCGGAATGTCGTTTTCTCGCATAAACTGACACCAACGTTTGACCCGACGGAGTACGAAGTTCTTGAACGCTATGGAAATGAAGTTATAGTGATGGCGGATGGGAAACGAATCCGCCGAAATATAAGCCACATAAAAAAAGTACCATCTCAAGCTTTAGCCGAACCTAATGATGCAACTGCTAATCCTGGACAGACTGCCACACCTTCAGCCACCGCCACATCCTTACTTTCAGCCGCACCGACATCTGATTCCACATATATGACGCCGTCATCAGGGGACCCTTCTTCAGGAACGCCTTGTGAACTTGACCCCGACCGACTCGGAAGCGGCGCCCCAGCTGGTGAATCCAAGTTACGCTTGAAACTTTATAATAAGGGAGGGATGTGGAGAACTGTCACTGAGAACGAGAGCGAGACTATGCAGGTGGAG
>NW_023458563.1:16300006-16301512 GCF_013731165.1 Rhagoletis pomonella
CCCATATTTGTTCACGCCAACGTAGACCCCTGCCGAGTGTCCCGTGGCCACTTTGGGAATCACTGTAGTATACGGAAAATTTAATTTTTTTATTTTTTATTTCGAATAACGTATTGTCCGGCTATTTGATATACAAGTAAGTAGAGCTATGAATTTAAAAAGTACGTTAGGTTTTAGCTGAGATATTCGCCTTTGACAACTATGTTGTATAAATTTCCCAGTACTGCAAAGCTTTTTCCATTCACTTGGGAGTGGCCAGAAGTTATTTGTTTGCCTACGGTTCAAATCGCAGCTCAATTTGTCCGGATATTTATAGCCACGTATCCCCTGGGTAGCGACCAAACACCCTTTTGGGAGCGAGCTAATGTGGCAAGACGAAAAACGCGTTTTTATACCTTAAGTCCAGATTGTGAGGGGGTATTCAAAATTCTAAGTATGCATATTTTTTGTGCATCATTAGATCTATAACTTTATCAGTCACACAGTGTTATTATCCCGACGAAATCCTTGACGGTGGTAGCGGGTGGGGAACGGTACATGACGGTGGGAGGTTTAGTTCTGGTTAAAGTCTCACATTGACGGGGTTAGGCTTTCGATGCTTCCTCCTTGTAAAAAAAACATGTGCAATTATTTAAATCGACGAATAGTTTTATATCGACTTTTGTGAACTTCCATTTATGTGTTTGTGTACAACAAACCTCTATTGGTTACAATAATGTTAAGATATAATAACAATTTTTTAGTAATAATTATTGGTTTTGAAAAAAAAAACATTTCTAGAATATTCTTTGATTGAAAATGCTGTGGAACAAATGTTGTTGACGAAGCGATATTATGCCGAAATCCGCAATAAAATCTACGTTTTGCAAACTTTAGTCCTACAATTGTCACGCCCATTTCTAGGGGTTTGTCGCCTTAAAGAAAAATCTTGCCATACAAATATTATACCTGGGTAGGTATCCTATCGGAATCAGCAATAAAATTTTACTTTTTGCAAAAACCCGATGTTTAACATCTTACCAAATATATCTTAACATAGGTTTTCGAAATAAATTACAAATAGCTGTTGATTCTCACAAAATAAACCATCACGTCATAAAGAAAAATATTTTAAAAATAGTTCTTGAAAAACCCCAATTTTTTTAACCACGTTTTTCATAGAATATTAAACAAGGATTACGATGGTATAATTTTAAAACCCTAATTTACTGGTCTTCACTATGCAAATCAACTTCAAAAAGTTCAACTATTAATAGCTAAGTTAGCTTTAGGACAATCTTGACCACCTTATACATAGAAATGTTAAGCCCGTTTCTTAGCTCTAAAATGGCGTAAAGTGAAATCTCTGCGATCTCAAGAGAACCTGAGATATAACGATTTGAAGAAGTACATGATTAGTCAGAATTACGAAAAAATTCACACTTTGACAGATCATCTCCGAAGAAAAAAAAGAAGAAAACAAGTAAGAAAGTCTAAGTTCGGGCGGAGCCGAACATTAAATACCCG
>NW_023458563.1:16301612-16319018 GCF_013731165.1 Rhagoletis pomonella
ATCTGAACAATCAGATGTATGGAAGATATATGTTGTAGTCATCCGATCCTTGTTATTTTCACTGTAAGTATTCTGTTAATGATGAGTGAAAATGGTGCGAAATTTCATGTTCCTAGCTGCATAAATGGAGGAGTTATGATAAAGACCTCATATCTGAACAATCAGTTGTATGGGGTCTGCAGGTTGTAGTGACCCGATCTTTGCTATTTTCACTGTAAGTCTTCTGTTGATAATGAGTGAAAACAGCGCGAAATTTCATGGTCCTAGCTACATAAATGGATGAATTATAACGAAAAATCTCATATCTGAGCAATCAGTTGTATGGGAGCTATAGGTTATAGTTACCCGATCTTTTTAATTTTCACTGTAAGTTTTCTGTTGATAATTATTGAAAACAGTGCGGAATTTCATGTTCCTAGCTATATAAATGGAGGAGTTATAACGAAAAATTTTATATCTGAACAATCAGTTTTATGGGAGCTATAGGTTATAGTGACCCGATTTTTGTAATTTTCACTGTAAGTATTCTTTTGATAATGGGTGCAAGTACTGCAAAATTTCATGTTCGTAGCTGCATAAATGGAGAAGTTATAACGAAAAATCTCATATCTGAACAATCAGTTGTATGGGAGCTATATGTTATAGTGGTCCGATTCTTCCGGTTCCGACAAATGATTAATCAATATATATAAAATTAAGTGGCAAAACTTCCTGTTCGCATACTCCTCCTAGACGGCTTGCCCGATATCAAAGAAATTTTCAGGGGTGATTGGGGTCTGTGTGGAGGGTGCACATAAGAAATTTCATGTGTGTATCTTTGCACGTTTTGCAAAAACAAAAAAAAAATTAATTCTGTTTGGCTTTACGTGTTTTTTTTCGGATTTCTATCATTCCTAGACGGCTTGCCCGATTTCAATGAAATTTTCAGGGGTGATTGGGGTCTGTGTGGAGGGTGCACATAAAATGAAATTTTCAGAAGTGATTGGGGTCTGTGTGGAGGGTGCACATAAGAAATTTAATGTGTATCATTGCACGTTTTGCAATTAATTCTGTTTGGCTTTAAGTGTTTTTTTGGATTTTTATTATTGTTTTGCCGCAAGATTGGCAGTCCTGCCTTTTACTAATAAATAAACAGAAACAGCTGGCGAATGTTTACAATTATTAAAAAAGATTGACAACAACATTGTGTGTTTTTTCCAGATTTAATTCAATCGATTTGCTACATTTATTCGAAAAGAATAATTTACGCGCCAGGTGGAAAAACCAAAAATGTTGTATACCAAAATGTTATATAAATAAGTAATAGTTTTACAACAAGAAATAAAACACAAAGTAAAAACCCTTAAGAGTTTTAATCGATTTAGGTGTAGCGAAGCGCACCGGGTAAGAGCTAGTACATTATAAATAAATAATATAAAAAAAACTTTTTAATATACAACGCTTTTATAAATGGACTAAAAAGTAGAAAATAATACTTCTCAGTCCCATAGAATTTGTTTTGATAACTTTTGATTTTGAAATTTTAGCAAAAGTCATTATAAACAATCTTTGAAATTGAAAATGAAAAACGTAGAGCGCATGCAAAGCATTCGATTTAGTTGACAATAGTCAAACTAATTTTATTTAAAGAAATGGCGTGTCGTCTATTTCCGGTGTAGCAAACGTAGTACATAGGGCGACATCTAGATGTCATCTACCTCGCCCTATTCACTATGCTTTTTTATAGGAGCTTTTCAAAGCTTTGCTTTGGTGTCGGAACACAACATTGAAAGTTTCTGGATCCACAACATTGAAAGTTTCAGGAACACAACATTGCAAGTTGATAAAAGCGTTGTAAAATAGACCCACCTACCAAATTTGATACGGATATCTCGAAAACTGAGAGACTAGATTGCATAAAAACAGACGGACAGATGGACAGACGGACAGACGGACTGACGGACTGACGGACATGGCTAAATCAACTCAGCTCGACG
Source organism: Rhagoletis pomonella (assembly GCF_013731165.1). NCBI lineage: Eukaryota > Metazoa > Arthropoda > Insecta > Diptera > Tephritidae > Rhagoletis > Rhagoletis pomonella. The sequence continues at coordinate 16,303,589 of NW_023458563.1, forward strand.
TTCTGATCATATAAGTATACATTTTAATGGGTCTATCTCTTTTTGTTCTGGTACTTACAAACATCGGACCAAAGTTATAATACCATTTCATGCTCATGAAAGGTATAAAAATCAAGCGCTTCAATGTTAGAGTCACCAAAAATCACAGTGCAAATAATTTGTAACAGTGATAGTTTTAAGAATTGCGAGTAAGTATTCAACAATAAAAAACACGAAACAAGTTTCTCCAAAATCTTGGGTTTTAATAAACACTGATTCTAATTTATGAATGTAGTAGTAGTTTTTAAATTCTTTTAAGCCTTTAGTGAGTAATCTACGGACCATTGAATTTCGAAAGAATATTTTATGTGTATTTATTAGAGCTGTGCGATTATTTGATTACTCAAAATTTTAATTAATTAAAGTTCCTTGATACTTTGAAAACAACGTTTCTGTTTTCAAAAATTAAAACGAAATTTTTTTTTCATATACAGAATGTAAAAAAGAAAATAAGCATTTTCCAAAGCAAACTCTTTTAACGAGCAAAATTATTTTTTTGAGTAATCATATTTCATGTAATTCGATTAATCATCGTTTTGAGTAATCAAAATCGTGATTACTCGAGTAATTGATTAACCGAATAATTGATTAACCAACTTGCTCGAGTAATCGAATAATCGCACAGCCCTAGTATTTATATTAGGTAACTACATGAATGTTACCTCTTTACTACTGAAATATATGTTTTGAGTTCTTTTGGTAATTGAGGGGTTTTTCCCGATTTTAGTGGGTAATTTAACAGATAATGTCTGGCATCACTGGCCAGAACTCCTCTTTGAATTATAAAATTCAGCAATTACTAAGAGGTAGGGATGTCGGAAAAACATAGAAAATATCGATGTTTTGCTTCGATGCATCGAAAATCTTCCACTCGATGTATAAATAATCAATGTATCGTAGCATCGATGCATCGATGTTTTTTGAAAACTGACATCTCTACTACATTGAACCGTCACACAGTGCCTCCCTTCCATATAAAATGTGGGCAAAAATAGGATTGTGGACGGATTTGAATGAAAATTTGTTTGTTAATAATCTAGAGAGCGCTGAATTCAAAAATACAATTGGTATTTTGATAACTTTCACTTCCACTGTAAATACAGTTCGAAGTTGAAAATTTGGGTTCTTGTAGCATTTGCATAGGTATGTACATATAGTTCGCTCTATTTTAAAAAGGGAGGTGTAAAATGACAGGCTTGGCCCGCAGATGCGCACAAAATTTTTTATTTTTTTGAATCGGGTTGCTACCTGTTACAAATTTTATTAAAATTATTTAGTAAGTTGAATGAATTAGATATTACAATATGGGTATTAATTGAAATGGTTTTGAAAATGCTTTACTTCTAAACGATACGTAGAAATGTTGCCAAATGTTTAAAAAATCAGTTTCAGTTTAATTAAGGGAATAGGGTAACTGAAATATGTATATCATTATTGATATTAGACACAAGAAAAAAATTGGACATATTAACCAAGAAATAAGTGAGGAGTAAAAACATTCCTGGGTTAATTTAAGAGTCCAGTAATTTTAAAGAAATGTAGTCAGAACAAATCACTGATTGATAATGTATGTATTTGTTATAAAATAACAAATACGATGTCGTAAACCTTTGGTTTGACGCAATTATTTAAATTTAACCTTACACACAGGTGGCAACCCTCTTCAAAATGTTTGTAAGCTGTAACCTTCTTAAACCTCTGACTCCCATATGGTGATACCTATGTATTTCAATAACCTAATTCCCTTAATTCAAATGGAATTAGATTTTTTAAACAGGTGGCAACCCTGCTGAATGTAGTTAAGAAATAAACCCTTTTTACACCCATTTCGGTCGATACCAATATTTTTATAATTCATTTAACTTACTAAATAATTAGAATTTAATTTTTTAACAGGTGGCAACTCTAAAAAAGTAAACCTTCATATTCAATCTACAGGCCAAGCTTTTTAATCTGACACCTCGGTTTTGAAAATCTAGCGATTCGTGCGTATCTTATGGCACGAACAAGAAATGAAAAGATGATTTTATGCATTAGCAAAAACGCATTATTTTAAAAAGCGTAAAAAATGAGCAGCTTTTTATTTTCCATGTTGGAAGCTAAAAACCCGTACTATAAGTTATAAAAAATAACCTATTTTTACATATATTTTTTATTCATTCCATTAAAAGTGCCCGTTTTTGAAATTTTTATTAACAAAATTTTTTTTCTGGAATTCCGTAAGGACACCCTGTGTTTAATTTTTTCCAAAATTTCGATTCTTGTAGTTATCTACTATATATAAGAAAATAAAAAACGTCAAACCATCATTTTATTTCAAGCAGTGTATTTTTGATATTTATTTCCGTGAAGAGCTAATGTAATTCTTAGTATAAAATTTGTCGACTTAAGTGCACTAGTGGCTTCCTGGCGGCATATAATTAATTTTATAAGGAGATTTCTATTTTATTCTTCTTAGTGGATAAATTACCTTTACAAAAATACCAAACACGTTCACATTGCAGACAACGAATGTTTCGATTTATGCCCACTTAAACGGCACTGTGCGTCATTCCAGTTTTTTCAATTATACAAAAAAGAGAAGTGACTTTGACCAACAAATTGAAATGGCTTCATAAAGTTCCGTTAGAAACACAATTCGCTCAGTTGCAGTAATTTATTTCAAATTTTGTACAATTTTGCTAATAACATATTTTGTTGTAAAACATTATCTGAAAAATCCTATGCAAATCTATGCATCGAAGTATGTGCCCTTCGATGCATCGAAAAATATCGATGTACATTTCGATGCATCGAATCAAAGAAAACATCAATGTATTTTTGCCACTGCAAAACTGGAACAATCGAGTTCATTTTTATTCGGTAATTTTTTCTGAGCTTTCATATGCGAATCCTAAAATTTTTATTGTCAAACGTTTCGGCGAAACGTAAATTTGAATTACCATAAAGTTAATAAACTGAAAAAGTACATTACCACAAATTTAACTTTCCGTTCTAAAGGTCCAATTTCGCTCTTCAGTGTTTCTCGATTCGTTTTGGCTGTTACAAATAACCGTTATGTGAACAAAGTTATAATACCCTTGTGCACAAGTGCGCTTGTGTCTAAAAATATTGTTCACAGCAAACGTTTTTTCATATGTCTAGAATATGAACCACTTGGCTATGCAAAAACCAAAAACATGGCTCGATCGAACTTCTCAAGCTGAATTCAAGTGTACCAAACTATTTGGCGAAAAAATATAAATAAGATATAAATACATAAATTGTTAAATTAAAATGTTGTGATTATATCAAATATTAATATCTTATGAACTGCATAACCGATTAAAAAATTATTGATGTAAAAATAAAGACAATTAACTTATCTTTCAGGTGAAGTATATAATGTATATGCTTTTGTTTATATTTTTAATCTAATACTAATTTAATACTAAAACATTAAAAAAACTAGTATTTTTCATAAAACAACCTTTTTGAAAAAATTGCATAATTAATGCTAACGAAATTTATATTATTTAGAAAGTACAGGTTATTAACTTTAGTTTGATGTACATATTATTATTATTACGATCTGCTGTTGAGTTTTAAGAATTTAGTGATAGTTAAAAAAGTTCTACGCAAATATATTATGACTAGCAGATCCGGCGAACTTCGTCCCTCCCAAAATAATTGTTTTTTATTGAAACATTTTGGTCCAACATTTTTACCAAAAATTCGCGTTAACGATTTCCAGTGATGCATTTATCTGCTAATATTACGGTTTGGTGCCAAAGAAGGGGGGCTGAATTCTACTGCCTGAGGGTTATAATCCCTAAGTGCGGCCGAAGGCCGCCTACGCAGAAAGGTGTTCTCTGCAAAAGGTGTTCAGCCCCCCTTCTTTGGCTACACAGAAAGGAGAATTCTACTGCCTGAGGGTTATAATCCCTAAGTGCGGCGGAAGGCCGCCTACGCACAAAGGTGTTCTCTGCGAAAGGTGTTTAGCCCTCCTTTTTTCGCCTGATAACCACCTTGGGATAACTTCTTTTATTTAAAAACCCCACAGATTCTGTTAGTTGGGTTATATTCCACTTCAAACTGCTCAGTTTGCCTCGGAAAATGCCGTTTTTACCCCATTTTCAAACGGTTCCCTAGGGGTCTGTGGGGGGTCCCCAAGGGGGGGGCTTTTCGTAAAGTGGCGACTGGCCCCTTTCGAATGAGGGGGGTTTGGGGGGCCACGCCCCCTCCCCCTCCGCCCCTTACCCCAAAAACGATGGGCCAATAACTAAACATTTCCCGAAATTCAATATGCATAGTCTTAATTCAGACGAAATACCTTAAATGTCTTATTAAGGAGCGCAATGGTTCTTACGGTTGTCTACCTTTAAGGTCATTTGAGATTGACTCCTGGACAACGTAATCCTGGTGTCTCAGAATGAAGCTTTAACCCACAGTAATATTCACGTCAATTGGGCCAATAAGAATACAAGGGAGCTCGACATAATCGGCGGTGAAGCACGTCGATGGAATCGGATATTCACGGCACTTTTTCTCACTTGGCAATTTTTAGTAATACCTCGGCTCCAGCGCCACACAGTGGGGCAAAAAAAGTTGCTGTGGACAAATTAATTTTGAGAGCCCAAATATGAACCGATTTCAAGTTTCTTTTTTTAAATAAAAGATAATTAAAAATCGCGTTTACCTATCCGTGGCAATTTTTTATTTATTTATGTTCAAAAGTGAAAGAAAAAAAAGATATACGTTTGAATGCTTTTACTTTTTTGCAAAATTCTTGAAATTAATCTCAAATGTCTGCAATTATTTAAAAAATTATTCATAAAAATGTTTCCATAGGATAGATTTTATTTAAAAATATATTGCATTTGTCATTTATACTAATATATATTTAGAAGCCGTATATTAATTTACTAATAATCTTGCAAGATGTTTATTTAAAATATATTACAAACTCTAATAACATTCGTTGATGCAGATGGATAAGTATAAAGATGAAGCTGCTGCTCAGAATACGTCCCAAAAAGGAAGAGAGAAAAGAATATCGAAATGGCGGTGATTATCTTCGATTGGGTTCTTAGCAACTTCCTACAGGGTTGCACTTCTTGTGACATTCAGAAGCCGAGTTGCCACAGTACTCCCCCTAAGTCCACCGCAGGTTCAACGATAGTGAGCTGGAATAGCAACATGTCGTTTTGGATGATTGAACTTACTAGACGCCATTGGGGGCTCTGGTAACACATTCCGAGCATAATCGGCTTCAGGTAGTTGCAACGGCTCGTCGTCCTTTAAGATGTACGCCGACTTCAGACGGTCGATTGAGATGGATGTTTCCCTGCCGTTGACGTTGATTTTGAAGTGCTTGTCTGACCTATCTACAACTTTGTAAGGGCCGGTGTACGGGTGTGATAAGGATGGTATAATTGAATCGTCCCTGACGAATACATTCTTACAATTTCTCAAGTCAGGATGTATGAACACTTTGCCTCTCGTATGCCACGCTGTGTCAGGTGCCCTTACCTGTCGCATAGAATTTCACAGTTCAACCACAACTTCTGATTCCGTGCTATTTGTTGCATTGTCGACAAAGAACTCTGAAGGAATGCGAAGAGTAGCCCCGTACACCAGCTCTGCAGGGGATGCTTGAATATCAGGCTTGTACGTCGTACGCAGACTCAACAAAATGGTCGGTAAATATTCAAACCACCGCTCGTGGTTATGGCACAATATTGCTGCTTTCATTGTTCTATGCCATCTCTCTACCAACCCGTTGGACTGTGGGTGGTAAGGAGTGGTTTTCAGTTTCAGCTTAAGGGAGCTTTTCGAAGTATCGTGAAGCAGCTGCTGTAATTCTCCATCTGCTTTCTGGTCTACCGCCAATTCGTTGTAGTTGATATGCGTAACTTCCAAGGACGAGATGCGGGGGCGAATACCTTGGGATGACACTAAATGCCCGAGGAAGGTTATTTGGTTACGATCGAACTCTGACTTTGACACGTTGATAGCTAAATTATATTTCTTAAGTTTTTCAAAGAGCTGACGGAGATGCGATGTTCAGCTGGCCTTGTTGACGCGATACAGATGTCATCCATATAACTTCGAGTATAAGCCGTTGAAAAGTTAGCGCCGCACTGCGCAAACCAAAGGTCATGTAGACAAATTCGAATAAACCGAAGGGTGTGGAGATTGCAGTCTTGGGTATATCATCCGGGTACACCAGCACCTGGTGAAAGGCTTTTTGCAAATCGACTTTGGAGAATATTGTCTTACCTCGAAAAATATTGGTAAAATCCTGCAAATAAGGTATCGGGTACCTATTCGGTACTGTGATGGCATTTAATGCCCTGTAGTCTCCGAAGGGGCGCCATGTGCCATCTGCCTTCCGCACCATGTGCATGGTCTACATACACCTAGTCTCATTAGGCTTTCAAACTCAGTGCGCGCTGCTTGTAGTTTATCCGCCGACAGGCGTCGGGGACGAGCGAAGACGGGTTGGCCGCGAGTCTCAATGTAATGCACCACCGAAGAATTTGTCATAACGCCGGGCTGTGCACGTCGTGTTATTTCTGCAAATTCACCTAATAAATCCGCGAACGGAGACGAGGTGTCGAATGACTTGATTGATGGGTCTGTACCCTTAACTGCCTGGGCCACGGATTTCAGAGACGTGCTATTATCAATGATTCGATTCCTTTTTAAATCTATGAGTAGTTCGAAATGCCTGATAAAGTCTGCGCCTATTATTCCAGAAGTAACGTCGGCGATCAGGAACGTCCACACAAACTCGCGGCGTAAGCACAGATTAACTTTCAATATAGCTTCTCTGTACACATTAATTGAGGTGCCATTTGCGGCAAACAGTTTCATAGTAGTTGGTTTATGGTTGACTGAACGTGAGCCTTTTGGTATCACAGACACATCGGCGCCGGTGTCTATTAAGAATTGCATATTAGTTGTAGTGTCTGATACCTTAAGGCGGAAAAGGGCTGCTCCCAGCTGTTTGCCTGTACTGGTTGCAGGTTCAGCCGGGCAATGTCATTGACCTGAATTCTTCCTTACGTAACCACACTTGCGCGCATTGGCTCTAAACTCCCGGTGATACCAGCAGCTTTCGTTGGGCGAGTTGCTCTCAGTTCGTCGTCGCGGTGAGTCGAGGCGGCCTCCTGAACGTGAACGTCTTCGCGGATCATAACCACGCGTTTGCAATGATTCGAAACGACGCGAGAGCTGCGAGATTTCTTGCTGAATGGCCTCCAAGGCTGACGAAGATTCCTGGCCTGACTGGTGAGTGGGGCTCGCGGTGGCGGTAGGTTTGTCTACTGAACTTACGGTGCGAAGGCCCATTGACTCTACAATTGCGTCCGCGAACACGCCTTTATCCAAGGCGTCACCTTTCACTGCAATCACTGCTGCTGGTGCGTGCGGCGGCAAACGTGTGGCCCATAAATCCAACTGCACCGCTTCGCCCAGAGCATCGCCTGCGACTCGACGCATCTTGTTATAAAGTTGACTAGGCTTCATATCGCCCAAAGGCATATCTGACAGAAGCCGCTGCAAACGCACTTTGCTGGCTATCGGCAAAGTGTGAGGTTAACCTCGCCTTCACATACTCGTACCTATTTTGCTGGGGCACCATGTCGATGATTGATCGAAGCTCTTTCAACCTGCTCGGTGGGACCTGAACCATAACTATGTTAAACTTTTTCAAGTCTTGAGTTATACCTGAAGCTGTAAACCAAAATTCCAGCGACAAATACGACTCAATGTTAGTTGCGGTCATATTTGGTGGACTTATTCGTGGAGCTGCTGTTGCATCAACTCAGGCCTCGTTTACCTTTTGATGCAGATTGGGTTGATCAGTTGAACTTTCGTCGTCCTCCATCCTCTCCAATTTCATGCTCAGATAAATATGAAAACGATACTCCAGAAGGACCAGACGCAGGCGTGTCGTAACCTCCTGATCACGTTGGGGTCACCTCTTTAGAAGCCTTATATTAATTTACTAATAATCTTGCAAGATGTTTATTTACAATGTATTACAAACTCTAATAACAAATTTAAATGCTGGAATTACTTGGATTCGTTGATGCTGATGGATAAGTATAAAGAAGAAGCTGCTTCTCAGAACACGTCCCAAAAAGGAAGAGAGAAAAGAATATCAAAATGGCGGTGATTATCATCGATTAGGTTCTTAGCAACTTCCTACAGGGTTGCACTTCTTGTGACATTCAGAAGCCGAGTTGCCACATATATTTTAAAGCCGTTTTTTCGTTTTTTCTGTTCGAAAAACTCGGAAACAGCTGTACCGATATTTTTGAAATTTTGGGCATCGACTCCAAACTATCCAAGGATGATAATAGATCAAAAGCAATTTCGATATATTCAATATAAATAAATAAAAAACTAGATCCATTTTAAAAAATCGCCACGGATAGATCGACACGAAATTTAATTATCTTTTATTTAAAAGAAAGAAACTTGAAATCGGTTCATATATGGGCTCTCAAAATTGATTTGTCCACAGCAACCATTTTTGCCCCACTGTGCGCCACCCGGCGGGTCAAACTGTGAATCTAAGTATCCACTCAGAAAAAAGCATTTCCTTAAAACGAGGAAACAGTATCCTTATTTTAGAGCTACTATCTTTTCCTTAATATTACGAAAAATTTACTCAATTTGAGATGTTTTTCCTGAATTTAGGTTCATGCTTAAAATAGGGCGTCATCAATTTCAGGAAGTAAATTTACTCAAAGTAAGTAATAATTTCCTCCACATATATAAGTAATAATTTCCTTAAATAATTTTGAATTTTGTCAGTACTGTTAAAACAAAGTTTTTGCTTTCGTGCAAAATGTCGACTGTGGCGTGGCGTGAAGACTACTGCTTCTGGTTCTGAGATCGCAGGTTCGAGTCCGGTTTGGGGTGGTTAGAGTATGGTAAGTCAATTATTTCAATTTAAATATACATTACAAATTGTAAAATTAATTTCATATATGGAAGAACCTAAATCTCAAATATCAGAAAAAATAAATAATATTTTTTTTAATAATTTAAAAAATTACAATTAAAAAAATAAATAAAAAATATTCAAAAACAAATTCCTGCTCTGGAACTCGAACCTTCCATCTCTCGACTTGCCTTCCAGAGCTTTTCTCTGTCAGCCCATGCCACCGTTTGAGTGCTACGAGCAAAATAACATACTTATTCCTTTCACTCGAGATGAAAGCAGTGATGGAAAAGTAGGCACAAGGTGCCATTTTTGGCTTTTTCATTCTCAGAGGCATTTTTGACACAATTCATCCTGTTCTGGCACAATCATAAAATATAGAAATTTAGCATAAAATGCCAATATATAACAAAAAATCACATACCACATTACAGATTAAAAAATTACAACAAGTGAAAATTAAAAGCACTAAAAAATTAAAATAAGGGCCGTAAGAAATATTTACAAACCGCTGAATTCTATTGTGAATACGCAGTACGAAAAGTCAGTTTTCGCAACAACAAGTTTTTAATTCAGAATTTTTAGAAAGATTCTAAGTTTGCAGTTTTATAGTCCATTAAATAAAAGTGCAAGTTTCTGCAATATCCCAAAGATGTTTGATTTTTTTTCTGACGCTGTCATACATTTTCATAATATTCGTAATTGGAATTCTGTGTAATTTTGCTATGAATTTATGTATATGTCTAAGGAATCCTTCATAAAAGTGATTTACTGTAATAATTTAGTTAATTAATAATTATTATATTACTTCAGTGTTTTTTTAAAATATTTTCTCTAAAATTATATTGCTCTTAAAACGCCTTAAAAGAAATTTAATTTTGTGGCACTCTCATCTTTTTTTCGGCACTATTTTTGAAGAACATTAAGAACATTAGGCACATTTTGAAATTTTGAAAATCCATCCCTGGATGAAATGGCAAGTAAGTTTTTCCTAAAAGCTAAGGAATTGTGTTTTCCTTAAACTGAGTCAAGTCGTTTACTCATATTAAGGCAGCCATATCATTGGAGCCATTTTAAGGTAATATTTCCTTAAAATAATATACTTTTTCCCTAGCGTCAAGGAATGTTTTTTTTTTCTGAGTATCCACAGCCCCCTCAATTTCGTTCAAATAGGTTCACTGACAAACCCACGTACAGAAGAATCATGTATACATAGAAAGATACGCAATAGTTTCAGTACGTTTGAAAGGCGTCACGCCCCCTTTTCAAATAGCCTTAAGTACGAGTACTCTACCATGAAAACTTCCAGAATTATGCAGTATGAAAAATTGGGTTTGTATTGGAGATGCTAAGTCCCTTTTTCCAAAAGCCGCAATTTTTCTTAATGAGCATGAGATTGATTTCATATATCTCCATACCATGTTCGAGTACCCTCCCATGAACACTTCTTGAGATATGCAGTATAAAAAATTCTGTTTGTATGGGAGATCCCACGCCTCTTTTTCAAAAACAAAAAAATTTTTCAATGAGTATGTGATTTATTTCATATATCTACATACCAAGTTCTAGTACTCTACCATGAATAATTCCAGAAGTATACAGAATAAAAAATAGGGTTTGTATTGGAGATGCCACACCCTTTTTGCAATAGTTTCAATCCTTCTTCAAGACTATGCCACTGATTTCATATATCTCCATACCTGTTCGAGTACTTTCCTATGAGCACTTCCAGAGATATGCAGAATAAAAAATTCGGTTTGTATGGGAGATGCCACGCCCATGTGAATCTAAGTATACAAAGACCCATTCAAACACACAAAAAATTTCGTTCAAATAGGTTCACTTACAAACACACGTACAGAAGAATTATATATACATACAAAGATACGTAGTAGTTTCAGCACGTTTGAAAGGCGACACGCCCCCTTTTCAAATAGCCTCAATTTTCTCTAAGAGCATGGGATTGATTTCATATATCTCCATGCCTAGTTCGAGTACTCAACCATGAACACTTCCGGAAGTATGCAATATGAAAAATTGGGTTTGTATTGGAGATACCACGCCCTTCTTTCCACAAAAGCCCCAATTTTTCTTCATGACCATGCGATTGATTTCATATATTTCCATTCCATGTTCGAGTACTTTCCCATGAACACTTCTAGAGATATGCAGTATAAAAAATTCGGTTTGTATGGGAGATGCCACGCCCCCTTTTCCAAAAACATCAATCTTTCCCATGACTATGCGGTTGATTTCATATATCTCCATACCACGTTCCAGTGCTCTACCATGAACACTTCGAGAAGTATGCAGTATGTCAGATTGGGTATTTATGGGAGGTGTCACGCCTCTAATTCCAATAGCCGCAATTTTCGTTCATGATAATGCCATTGATTATATATATCCCCACACCAAGTTCCAATACTCAACCATGAACACTTCCAGAGATATGCAGTGTGAAAAATTCGGTTTGTATGGGAGGTGCCACGTCCCTTTTTCAAATAGCCCCAATTTTTCTTCATGACCAGTGTTGCCATTTTAGCCGTTTTCCGGCTAGATTTAGCCGGTTTCGATAGCAAACAGCCGGAGAAATTTCGATTTAGCCAGCAGCCGATTTGTTAGCCGTTTTGCAGAAAAAAATTAGCCGTTTTTAGCCGATTTTGCTATTTTCCTTGTTTTCTTAAATTTCAAATATGTATATATGTTTCCATTTTTGACTAAGCCACCCAAAATCTGTTAGAAATGGCTACTAGCCTTATCGTGGAGAAAATTTTCATGTCAGGCGGGGCTATATAAAATTCGGCCGATTTCGCTTATTTTTATTTTAAACGAATATATTTTCTCTAAATAAGGCCGTAACGGGGATTTTCTTCATAAAATGTTTGTTATAAATGTCTTAATTTTAACTGTGAAGTTTTATTCGAAAACTTAGAAAATAAGAAATTGTTTCACTGTTAAGACACTTAAGATGCGTTTGTGTTTTGATATAGTGCCAACAAACAGAATAAATATTATATGTAGATATTGTCTTTCCTGATAGCGCATATTCAATTCTGCCTAAATTACTAAACCTCATTTTTGCCAACTCCCCAAGTTTTAGGGTAAGGGAAAAATTAATATTTTCAAGCACCATGGTCGCATATGTATTTTTTTAAACAAACTTTTTTGCTGAGAACTTATTTAAATTCCAAAAACCGAATGCCAACTTGAATTAAAGGAACCAACACTGAAGTGAGTCAAAATGAAAATAAAAGAGCACAAATTTCTATGTAAAACAAAAGTCTCTGGGAATCCTACGAGACATCTGCCGGTCATATGACCGGTCATCCAAATGGGAGATCTGCGGTCTTTTGGCATCATATTTTACATCAGAATTGAAGGGATTTCTGAAAAATCTGACCAGTTCTTTTGTGTAACTGTGATTTTGCATCCCTTGTCAACATATGGCCTCGGTTGATGTTAACTTAAGGTCGTTGTTTTACTGCCTTAAAATTTAAGGGAAATTTTTACTGCGTTTTTTATGTGTATTGGTTTCTATTTGAGTGTATTGAGAATCGGTCAGTCTGAAACGGCCTTGTAGGGAAGACAATAGGTTTGTTCGTCGAAAATCCAGCGAGAATTATCACTCTAAACATCAGATAGTAAGAAAAAATGCTCCCAAATTCTCTCTTATGTAGAGAAACTTGCAGTTTTCTGTACGAACGACTTTGTACAGTCCGACTTTCTTCAACATACGTTTCAATTTCTTTGTTGGGTGTACTATATCGACTCTGGTTGAGATTGCATTCCGATTAAGAATACAGTTTTTTTTTGCCGACTACCTTTCAAATCATTGGAATTAACTAAATTAACTATTTAAACAAGTATTAACTTACATTTTTCATTTTAAAATCGCTCCAGTTTGTAAATTTTTAAATTTAACGAACTTGTTTATTCAAATTATCGTCGACAAAAAATCCCACCATGTGCCACAATCATATGTTTTTCCTAATTGCAAATTCTTGCTGGCAACATTTTTTCCGGCTCGAATTTGTAACTTCTCTCCAAGAAATAGTCTTTTTACTCGTGATTTATTTAAATAAAACATGAAACATTTTAGCCGTTTTTAGCCGGTTTTATTTACCAATTTAGCCGGTTCGTCCAAAAAGTTCTGGCAACACTGTTCATGACTATGCGATTGATTTTATATATCTCCGTACCAAGTTGTAGTACTCTACCATGAACTCTTCCAGAGATATGCAGTATGAAAAATTAGGTTTGTATGGGAAGTGTCACGTCTCTTTCCGAATAGCACCAATTTTTCTTCATGACTATGCGATTGATTTTATATATCACCATACCAAGTTCCAGTACTCTACCATGAATACTTCCAGAGATATGCAGTATGAAAAATTTGGTTTGTATGGTTTATGCCTCGCCCCCTTTTCCAAAAACAATGCGAGTATGCGATTTATTTCATATGCCACGCCTTTCTCCCCTCCTTTCCCAATAGCTCCAATTCTTCTTCATGACTGTTCGACTGATTTCATATATCTCCATACATGTTGGAGTACTTTCCCATGATCACTTCCAGAGATATTCATAATAAACAAGGAAGAGCCGAACATTAAATACCCGACGCAAATATTAAATATATGATTTTCACCTTTCCGAAAGCTACCGCTACATGGTAAGCCGGGGTGTATCAATTTTGAGTAAATTAGCGTCCTTAAATTTCAAAATATTGACGTTTCAAGCATTTCTAAAATTTACCGTTATATGAAAAGCCATAATTTTAGTCCGATTTCAGTAATTTTCATCGTTTTGCTTTTATGTAGCAAGCACAATAAAAATACCGAGTTTGGTACAAATTGGTAGAACGGTTACCGAGATACATATATGTGATCATAAGTGGGCGGTGCCACGCCCATTTTCCAAAATTTTATTATAGACGTATTTCCTGGTAAGGAATTGTTGCAAGCATCAATTTTGAATAAATTGGCTTTAATATTTACTGATTTATCGAAGATTTCGTATTTGGTATCCTGTACCAAGGCCAATAACTGCGCCAAGTTTGGAAAAAATCGGTGCAGCGGTTGCCAAGATATACACATGTAACCATAAGTGGGCGTGGCTACGCCCATTTTTCAAAAATTTATAACATTCTTATTTTTCGTCTGAAAATTATTGTAAATATCAATTTTGAGTTAATAATCTTCCGTAGTTACTAAAATATCGCAGTTTTCGTATTTCTGAAACTTACCGTTATATGGGAGGTAGGCGTGGTTATTGTCCGATTTTGCCCATTTTCAATACCGTCCATGGTACGCCGGAAAGAAGTACACGTACCAAGTTTCGTTAAGATATCTTAATTGTTACTCGAGTTATCGTGTGCACAGACGGACGGACAGACGGACGGACGGACAGACAGTCACCGCTTAATCGATTTCTCTTTTCATCCTGACCATGTATGTATACATTTGTCTATATCTATCTCGATTCGTTTTGCCTGTTATAAACAACCGTTATGTGAACAAAGTTATAATACCCTTGTGCACAAGTGCGCTCGGGTATAAAAAAATCGGCTCGTATGGGAGATGCCACGCCCCCTTTTCTAAAAACATACATTTTTTCCAATGAGTATGCGATTGATTTCATATATCTCCATACCACGATACAGTACTCTACCATGAACACTTCCAGAAGTATGCAGTATGACAGATTGGGTTTCAATGGGAGGTGTCACGCCCCTATTTCCAATAACCGCAATTTTCGTTCATGATTATGCCATTGGTTATATACATCTCCATACCAGGTTCCAATACTCAACCATGAACACTTCCAGACATATGCAGTTTGAAAAATTCGGTTTGTGTGGGAAGTGCCACGTCCCTTTTTCCAATAGCCCCAATTTTTCGTCATGACTATGCGATTGATTTTATATGTCTCCGTACCAAGTTCTAGTACTCTACCAGTAACACTTCCAGAGATGTGTAGTATGAAAAATTCTGTTTGTATGGTTTATACTACGCCCCTTTTCCAAAAACATCAATCTTTTCTATAGTATGCGATTGGTTTCATATATCTCCATATCAAGTTCCAGTACTCTACTATGAGCACTTCCAGATATATGCAGTATGAAAATTTAGTTTTATATGGGAGGTGCCATGGCCCTTTTCCCCATAGCCGCAATTTTCTTTCATGATTATGCCATTGATTATGTATATCTTCATACCAAGTTTCAGTACTCTACCATGAATACTTCCAGAGATATGCAGTGTGAAAAATTCAGTTTGTATGGGAGGTGCTACGCCCCTTTTTCCAATAGAAAAATTTTTCTTCATGACTATGCGATTGATTTGTATATCTCATTACCAAGTTCTAGTACTCTACCATGAACACTTCCAAAGATAAGTAAGCAGTATGAAAAATTCGGCTTGTATGGGAGATGCCCCGCCCCCGTTTTCAAAAAAA
>NW_023458563.1:16319028-16324791 GCF_013731165.1 Rhagoletis pomonella
TACATCTCCATACCAGGTTCCAATACTCAACCATGAACACTTCCAGAGATATGCAGTTTGAAAAATTCGGTTTGTGTGGGAGGTGCCACTCCCCTTTTCCCAATACCCCGATTTTTTCATGGCTATGGGATTGGTTTTATATATCTTCATACCAAGTTCCAGTACTCTACCATGAACCCGTCCAGAAATATGCAGTGCGAAAAATTCGGTTTGTATGGGAGGTGTCGCGCTCCCTTCACCTAGGGGTATGAAATATACTTTGCAACCTATTCTCATATATACCAAATATACATTAAAAATTTCATACAAATCGGTTAATCCGTTCCGGAGGAGTTCGACCACAAACACCGTGACACCAGATTTTTTATATTAGATAGTAGCAGACCCGGCAAACTTCGTCCAAAATTATTGATGTGTATACATATTTGGGTTCGGTAGGCGTTAAAATTGCCAAGCTGTAACGCATAGCTTAGCAGAAAATTTCGAAGAGCGAAATGAACGTGCAATGCATTGCAGGGACGATCTTCTTTCTGCGTAGGCGGCCTTCGCCCGCGCTTGGGGATTACAACCCTTACTAAGTAGAATTTTTCTTCCTGTGTTGCCAGAAAAGGGGGGGCTGAGTATTTTTGCGCAGAAGTTCTTTCTGTGTAGGCGGCCTTTGTCCGCGCTTAGGGATTATAACCCCTACTAAGTAGAAGTACAAGAAAACGAAATGATCCATATGCACATTTTCTTTAGAAAACCGAAATAATGCATATTGAAAAACGAAGTAATGCATACATGCACAGTTTCGGTTGAAAACCCGGTGCCCCTTTTTAAATATCTTTTTACAAAAAATATGCTGTGCCTTTAAAAATGCTATCATATCAAAAAATGGCGAAAGTAAGCTTTTTAGTTAACTGCATATTTTTATCTTCTCTAGGTATGACTTGCGCTGGTATCGCTGCACATAGGGGTATTTGACCGATTTAGGTGGCCAAAATTATTTTTATGAAAATTTTAACTCAAAATGTTTAGAAACGAAGTGTTACAATATTTAAAATTGTAAATGTTTAAAATCAAGTAAATAGAGTGGGAGGATGTCCAAGTATTCGACCAAAACAAACGAAAATAAAGTCGCTTGAAGCTTGACATCGATAGACTCCATGGTACCGAGGTCGGATTGTGGAAACATTGATACCTACGTATTCATATCACCGCGGAGAAGGTTTATATTTAGGTTAGAACATCAAAAGGGTTGCCACCTGCTAAAAGATCAAATGCAATTAAGTTAAATGATTACTACAATATGGGTATCAATATGGGTATCAATCGAATTAGGAAACTGAAAAATGTATAACAATATTGGTGTCAGACTGAAAAGTTTAATAAGGTTATAGTTTGAAACTATTTTTAACAGGGCTGCCACTTGCTTACAAATTAAATCCAATGTACATATATGAAAGGTTAAATTAATTTTAACAATATGGATTTGCCACCAGGCAAAAAATATAATTCAATTAATTTCAATGAATTACTACGCTAAGGGTATCATCCAATTTTCAATTACATTTAGTAGGCGTGTTTAAAAAAGCGAATTAAATCAAAATAACATATGATTAAAAAACACTATAAGGAGCAATCATTATGTTGAATTTCATTGAAATAATTTGCACCTTATCTAACACGCAAAAATTTCATACACTTATCGAACTAACTATAGATATAATAGTTTGTTTTATTTGAGATGTCTTTTAACTTTCATTTTTTAGTGAATCTTTTGTGCCTTCTTAGAATTAATAATTATAAATTATTTGGCAACGTGGCCACTTTGTACAAATATCTCCAGATAAAATTAAAAAAAATATCTGAATACAAAATTCCATCAAAATCGTTGGAGTCGTTTCCGAGAAAACTTTGGATATATATACATACATATTTACAACAATTGGTTGTTTAAAGTAATGTTACATATATGTAGTTTGAGAAAAAAATCGTACGATTTTGCTGCCTTAAAAACTTATTTGCAAATTTTTACAAGAACTTACCCTTAAGTAGAGAATTTTTTTTTTTAAATGTACTGACAACTAGTTTCTCCCTGCAACTCTCCAAATTTTTATATTGAACCCCTCCTCCCCCACTGTCTCAGCCCCACCCCCTCCCGCCTCCCTCTTAACGTTGTCGGGCGTCTTGACTTGCCTATCACGCCCCTTTACTCATTGAACACTTTTAGAGAACACCCTGTACATGTAAAGAAAACAGGTACAGTACTGCAGCAGTATTTTCGGTTTATTTTTCGGCAGTAGTAAATATCTCCAATGGTCAGTGCACAGGAAACGCACCTTTTCAGCAGTTTTTTTTGTTTGTTTCCAAACTACGAACTGTCAAGCATAACACCCAAGCAAGAGTCTCAGCGCCGTTGAGTGGTGTTACATAACTTTATGACTGTAGTTCATTTCTGTAATCCATTAAAATTTGCAAAAATACGATATTTTTCCTTGTAGCTCTGCCGGTACCAGTTCATATTATATTTGTATTAAACTATTTGGATTATATGGTATTTCTCTGCTTTATAATTATCTAATTTAATATAATTTAAAAAATGAACACACGATTTAAAACTGATTTTTACAACTTCGGCTTGTATTAAACACATTTAAAAACCAAATAAACAATTATCAACACGGCACTTTGACAGCGCAGTGCGAGCGAATTAAAGCAAAGAGGGATAATAAATAACGGAATCTAGTCAAAAATTATATTCTCTTCACCCTATATTCAGTTAAAAAAGAAAAAAGTGCGTTTGGAAAATTCGACTTTTGGCCGCCTAAATCAGCCAAATACCTCTCTGTGCGCTGGTACAAAAACTGCTTCACAGTATCTCCATTTTAAAAATAAAAGCATATTTTACAGTACAATATTTTTTGAAACAGTTTTCCAACAAAATAAAGGAATTCCTGGTGCTATGTGTACCTGTTGTGCACCCGGAGACAAAATTATATGTCTAACAAAAGCCATGTAAATTCAATTTCCTCATTTTGTAAAAAAATAAGAAAAATTCAAAAAGTTGCACAACAACAATGTTCTGGTTTGAAGTGTCTACAAAATACCTTTTATTTAAATATTTTGTTTTATGACGGCGTCACGCATTTTCTTGCATACAAAATCATTACATAATATTTAATAATAGTATGGCGCGCATACATACGTCAGTGTTTGGCCGAGCTTCTCCTTCGGGGAGGGACCGAAAAGCGATTGTATTTTTATGAAAAGCTGTTTGATCGCTGAACTACACTCGGAGGCTGGCCTTTCTCTCCCGAGGAGCGACCGCTATTAGAAAACAACTCTTTATTTTATTTTTTTTTGATGTTGGGTTTAACCGGGCTTGAACCCAGGACCTGGGATCTACTTGTCTAATAACGTGAAACTTGATTCACGGGGGAATGGCCAATCAAACTTCGAGCTGTATGACCTACAAGAATCCAACCTGCTTGAATCTTCATTTATTTTTCATGCATAGTTCGGGCAATTTTTATGAAGCGTAAAGAAGTATTTTGGGGTACAGTTTTACTTTTAGGAAGTTTCATTTTGTGAATTTGGTGCAAGGTCCATTTACAGAATCCCCTGTAATAAAAAGTTATACCATTTTATACAAAAACGCCAGATTAAGCAATATAAGTATATATGGGAGGCGTTTCATATCAAAATGGACGTGGTTCACACTTCATGTGTTTATATTAATGCATTAGGCAATTTATGGCTAATTTGTGCGCATGTTAGCAGAAGTGGGCATTCTGATATATTGCATCCCTTTAATCATGTAGTGAATCGAGGTAATACTGATTAAGCCAAGACTAATTAATTTATTTTAACCGTTGAATGCAGATATTTTCGCAAAATACGCTCTTATAATAAAAATTAATGATAACGGTAATGAACGGTTATAAATTTATTTTTAATTTTTAGTATATTTATCTAATTTTTAGTATATTTCCTATTTGTATGCGCATAAAATTGACTGGTTACAAAGTTGAAAGTGTAGTTGTAAGTTTACCATTAATTTTTGGGAATTTTTTTTGTTGAAGGTGTTGCTCAGTTTCTCCATAATAAAAATGGTAGCGCGCACTATTAACCACCACACTACAGCGGCCGGCAATTTGTTTTATATGGAAGAAAATAATAACACCGTCGGCAAAAAAAAATAAAAATTAAAAATCAATGCGAATTCTTAGCCTATTTAAAATTGCACCTTATTATTATTTTTTTATTTGGCGCTGTAAACGCTTAAGCGACTTTGGCCGAGTTCAACAAAGCACGCCAGTCGTTTATGTGCCAAATGACGCCAATTGGAAATGTCAAGTAAAGCCAACTCCTTCTCCACTTTGCCTTTCCATCGAAGTGGGGGCCTCCTTCTTCATCTACTACCACCAGCCGGTTCCGGGTTGAATACTGTGAGAGCTGGAGCGTCGGTGTGCATTCGAACGACATGACCAAACCAGCGGAGCGGCTGTTTTTAAACTTCTCTCGAATAATCCAGCCGCCTCATCGAATGTTGTCATTGTCTACGCTTCTGCGCCATATACCAGCACAGGTATGATGAGTAACTTATAAAGTGTGGTTTTCGTACGTCGATAGCACTTGTTGGCAAAAGTGATTCTTCGTTGAATTTCCATGCTGACGAAATTCTCTACTTTCTCGAATTGACGTGGGTGCCAAGGCGTGAATGTACTGACCAGGGACCAATGTTGATTTTTTGTAGGTTGTTCCATCTATTTAAGCTATGTACGGGTATATATGCGAATTGCAAACGTAGTTGCCTCTTGATTATTCCGAGTGGACAGTTCATTGTCTTGGCTTCCGCCCTGTCAAGTCAAGACATGCTCCGGCCTTAGTCAGTCACCCGAACATTTTAGAGTCGTAAATTATTCATTAAACTGCCTCTGCTCCAATTCAGTCTTGAAAGAAACTTAAGCTGCAATTTTTTCTTCCAAATCTTACATTTAAGACTCGATACGATGCAAGGGTTTTGGTACTCGATTCCAAAAAATATGGTTTGTAAACTATCGAGGATAAAGTTTCGGTATCGAATGGTTAAAATATTGATATGGTATCGTATCGAAATTCGTGTCCCTAGTTGTCAAGTAAAAAAAAAACTGATCTATTGTGATTTTTTGATGGCTAAGGGCTTAGGGAAATTCATGTTTTCCGAGTTATGGATGACAGTTTCCAGGCATCAATGAATACCCCCAAAGACAGCGATTTATTAAAAATGATTTTTAACGGAAGTACCATAGCAGCACAGTTTTTTAACAAGAGAGCCGAGAGGCCATCCACATCCGTTTGGGAGGAGGATTTGAGCTTTAGGACTCCAGTTGAAATATCATCATTTGAGAGAGTCGGTGATCCGAAATCACATGTGGACTTAAAGCCAGATGAGAAAGCATCCCAGGAAAGGTTTGATTTGAAGAAATATGCAAATAAATTAGCAGCCTCTTGAGGACTGCATGTAAATTTTCCGTTCAAGAATACTGTGGATGGTATTGTGGAGCACCCTTTTATTGATTTTATGAATTTCCTGAAGGCCTTAGGGTCTGAATGAATGTTATTTTCGAAATTGAGAATATAGTTTCTGTATAAAAATTTATCTATACAATTGAATTCTTTCAGATATTGGCGATACTTGTCATAAAACAACTGGCTATTGGTGGATTTAAACTTTTTAAAGAACTTATTCCTAATACTATGTCTCCATTGTGAGATTTAATGAAGATTTAGCCCTCTGAC
>NW_023458563.1:16344791-16347525 GCF_013731165.1 Rhagoletis pomonella
CATAGCATGTATTTAGGCGCCTGGTGTTAGCAGACGCGCCTAAACAAGCATCATGCATTTCAAAGTTTGATTTACAAATATTCAACACAATAGGTTTAAAATGTCTCGAGGGTCTTGTACAAAAATTTATCTCGCTCAGTAAAAAGGGACTAATGGCCATCCCGTTCATTATTTTAATTAAAAAAAGAACCCCAAGCATATCTCTACGACTTTGAAAAAGTCGGCAAATCTATAAGCTTCAGGCGATCTTTGTGGGGTGGGAGATTTTTAGACGAGTGCCAACGTAAATTTTTTAGGGCAAATAACAGGAACTGTTTCTGCACTGATTCGAGCCTGTCGCTATGAATTTGATAACTAGGATAACATACTACAGATGCATATTCCAAAATCGGTCTTACTAGAGAGGTAAAAAGAACTTTAGTGACATAAGGATTGTTGAACTCTTTAGCCCAGCGTTTAATAAAAGCAAACACTTCTCTAGCCCTAATCACGCAAGAGTTTATGTGAGACTTGAATTCTAGTTTTGAATCCATAGCTACACCTAGGTCAATGAAATTGATTACTTGCTCAACAATTGTGGTCAGATATCATATACGAATTTGAGTGGAACGATTTTCTAGAGAAGGACATGAATTTACACTTTTTCAAATTGAGTGATATGGAATTGGCTTCACACCACTCGAAAATGCTAGTTAGGTCAGCATGCAAATGCTCCTATCTTCTGCACTTAAAGAGCTTAACATCATCAGCGTACATTAAGCATTTGGAATAATTCAACACCTTAGGAAGGTAATTTATAAATAAAATAAACAAGAGGGGACCAAGATGGCTGCCCTGAGGTACACTGGACGTGCCCGAGAAGTACAATTTTTAAAAATTACTCTTTGTTTCCTATCTACTAAGTAAGAAGAAAGCCAGCTGAGAATAATAGGAGGGAAACCAATTCGATCAAGTTTCGGAGATTGTTTCTAAACCCATTAGATATATAAGTAGTTAATTCAATTAGATTAGACACAGTTGTTTTACCTTTGCAAAAACCGTGTTGCGATAGGTCAACAGCAGAAGTAATAGATTGGGATCGTTTTTCCGTAACGATTGCCTCAAAGACTTTAGGAATAGCTCAAAGCTTCGCAATTCCTTTATAGTTTGCGATGTTAGTCCTACATACTTCCGTTTTTATAAAGTGGCAAGATAAACGAATCCTTCCAGGACGATGGGAAGACACCCTGTTTTAAGGAAGCATTAAAAATATTTGTCAAAGGCTTATACAAATACTCTGCACAACTTTTAAGGATACTTGTTGGTATACTGTCTGGGCCAGCTGAATACGAAACTCTCAAACAATTCAAATGAATAAGGACATCATCAGCAGATATCGATGGAATTCGAATGCAATCAAATGATGGTAGAAAGAATGGGTAGCTAGATAGATTCGAATTTGGTTAGGAAGGTGCAGAGTAGTTTGACTCGAATAAACCAGCAAACATATCGGCAATAATAATTTTGTCACTGCCCTCCAGTACTGCTGGAGTCAATGGCTACCCTGCAGTACGGGGGAGCGACTACAGGACTGCTGAATCGGTAACTACGTGATAAACTCCGTCAATTACCGACCAACTACTTGCAGTATATTTCATCGATTACCGATGGTGACTACCACCTAGGGCATTGCCTTGTAAAAGTAATCGATGAAATACACTGCAAGTAGTCGGTCGGTAATTGACGGAGTTTATCACGTAGCTACCGATTCAGTAGTCCTGTAGTCGCTCCCCCGTACTGCTGGGTGGAGACAAGGTCATTTCAATGTCGAGGGATAACCGTTAGTCTTACGCTTTGTGTTCACAAAGGCTTAAAACTATTTGGGATTAGAAACTATGTTGAGTCGAACCCTGTTAATATAATTATGGTAACCAGTGACCGCAAATAACGATTATCCCTTGAAATTTCAACTAAAAAAATCACGCTGAAAGAGAAGTGCTACGTGCATAAGGAGTAAACCAAAATATTTCTTATTACACGGAATACCTTCAGCGGTACTGGCCGTTATTTTTTAATTTTTACTTATAAAAATCAAGTTTAATCATTAAATTTTGAGTTTTATTTTTTACTCAGAAAATAATCGTTATATTTTGAGTTTGGTTTTTTGCTCGGAAAATAATCGTTACGTTGTAAGTTTTATTTTTTGCTCGGAAAATAATCGTTACGTTTTAAGTTTTATTTTTTGCTCGTAAAATAATGGTTGCGTTTTAGGTTTTATTTTTTGCTCGGAAAATAATGGTTACGTTTTAAGTTTTATTTTTTGCTCGGAAAATAATCGTTACGTTTTAAGTTTTATTTTTTGCTCGGAAAATAATCGTTATTTCTTGAGTTTTATTTTTTGCTCAGAAAATAAAACTACATTTTGCGTATGCGTATGCGCATGCGTGAATAGACAGGGGGTGGCTGCATTGAATTTAACGCCACTGTGGAGTGCGTAATGAAAATACAGAGAGCAAGATACAAGGGCAAAACCAAAGACAAGGGCAACAACAAAACCACAGACACTCACAACCTATATTGTAGGATCAAGCCAATGATAAATATGAAGAACAGGACAAAGTTAAAGATAAATAAAAATACAAGGATAAAGATAATGACGAAGATAGGGATGAAGATGAAGATGAAGATGAAGATGAAGATGAAGATGGAGATGAAGATGAAGATGAAGATGAAGATGAAGATGAAGATGAAGATG
>NW_023458563.1:16347535-16391806 GCF_013731165.1 Rhagoletis pomonella
ATGAAGATGAAGATGAAGATGAAGAATGAAACTTAAATGGTTAGACTTTTTGATCATTTTAATTCGCCAGTAAACCACCGATCGTTAGACGTTACGTTAGCTTCCTTAACAAGAGGAAGGATTTTACTGAAAATATGGCGAAAGGAATTTGTAAAATGTAAGGCACTATCTTCAGTATTCTCATCATACTGGGGCCAAATTATCTTCTATACCTCTAGCCTAAGTTTACTATAATCTGCAGTTTTAAATGAGTAGCGCTCCGTCCTTAATTTTTTACTGGCAAAACAACATGAGCTGCTTGAATTTATCAAGGACAATTCTAGTGGTGGGTGGTGAGAATCAACAGGTGTAACCAAAGCATAACTATGGGCTATTGTGACTTTGGAAACGTCGTCCACAAAAACTAAATCCAGACATATGTATACCTAAATTAATACTAATAGAGTTGATCTGGAAAGACCAAGGTCTTTTAGTATTTTACATTAATTTCGTTTATTGTAAACACACCATTTAACTATGCCCAATAACTGATATGTAGCGCATGAAAGGGTTAATTAACAATTAATTGGATTGCTTTTGTTTAATCTTTACTATCAGTTCGTTTATTTGCTCTATCTTGCGAATTCATTCGTTTCATATGTGTGTATTGTAGCTTATTTTATATAATGTTAACGATATTTTAAGGTACTTATCGTGTATCATTATTTTATATTTGTATATTCGATTTAGCTTTAAAACTATTCATAAATATAATTAAAATTCATTTACGGTATACTTATTAATTAATGTTTGAGTAGTTTGCCTTAAAAAGACATTAAAGGAAGCACAGAAATGTATATCTCCGTCTTCAAAGAGAGAGAGAGAAAATATTTATTAAAGCAGAAATAAAAAACGATGCCAAAAAATCTACTAACCGAGAATCGGAATCATAGCATCGGTTAATATGAACTAAAATTTGAAATTAACATTTTCTCAACAAATATTAATGTTTAAAAAATTATATGAAAATCGTAAAGGCAAAAAGATGGGTTGTAGCTAAATATATGTAGGTGAATACCAAGTGAGAAGCCTCCACTGGTTCTTGTAAGATCTCAGATAGAATGATTTGCATTAAAAGTGCAACTAACAGATGAGCTTCGGAACCTATTTGCCACCTAACTTACTAAATCGATCCAAATAGCTTTTACTTTCTGTCGGATTATATCAGTGATGGCTTGAGAAAGCTTTTATCAGTGCGCTCATTTATAAAATATAGTAAAAATAATTTGAAAAGCTCTGTCATATGGCGATGTTTTAGGAGTCTCTTGGTTCTTCTCTCGTTTGACACCACTACCGCCTACGCGCTTTTATCCAATATCAATAAAGCACACTGGTCGTTTCACTTCTGTGCCAACTGACGCCAATTGGAAAAGCCAAGAGATGTCAAGTCCTTCTCCACGTGGTCTTTCCATCGCAGAGGAGGCCTTCCTCTGGTACCACCAGCGGGTTGCCTTGGTTAGATGAGGCTAATATACAGACACGTCAAGTCTTGAAAGCAATTTTTATCGCATTCTCTTTTGTGTTTTGTCTTTGCTTCCACACGCGTCAAGTTCTATTGAATTCAAGTCCTTGGATCTTTAAATGGGATGCAACGAAAAGATTAAAAGAGAATAAGAAAACTTGAAACGAATTGACGGTACGGAGGTATCTGTACTTTCCCTCTCTTCCCACCACCTTCACCAACGAACGAGCAGACTTGAAAGCAAGACTTGACGTGTCTGAAAGGAGACTTAATGCCTACTTAATACATAGATTAGTGATAACCAGTGAGAATTTTTAGCTTGTGCGCTTCCACATAAAATGTTTAAAGTTTCCCCCGCGGGATATATGTATGTATGTACATTAGACTGCATCACCAAAAAAAGTTGCTGTTTTTCCGCTGGGGTTACAAAATATATTATATTTTAAGACATCCACCAAAATATTTCGGCAAAATATTAAGATTTAAGCGAGCTGGACCGATTTGAAAATACCTCCAAAAATGGAGTTTTTTATGAATAAAAATAGTTTCTTAAAGAACTTTTTGAAAAAAGTCCCCTCAGATGACAAAACAGATTAGGCTTAAAAAATCTGCATAAAAATATTTAAAAATCTTTTCAACGGAATCGTAATAATGAGATTTTTGATGCTGTTTTTTTTACTTTTTTAAAGATTGATTCAAGAGAAACTTAAATAACTGGGCCAAAACTATTTTGATTTAGACTTATGGGATCTCGGTAGAAAGGTATTTTCCCACTTTTTTTTATTTATGAGCAAAAAAGGTCATTCGTGTCCTAATATTGTTTTTTTCAAATACCAACACATCTTAATTCCACTTTGAATGAGGTTCGTTCATCCTACCTTTCTTTTTCATCCTTTGAATGACTTTATTAGCAAAGAAATAAAAAGGGTGAGAAAATACCTTTCCAATAATACCTCACAAGTCTAAATCGGGAGAGTTAAGGTTCAGTTATTGAAGCTTTTCTAATACCAATCTTTGAAAAACGTTAAAAACAGCATCAAAAATCTCATTATTACGATTCCGTTCAAAATTTTTTTTAAATTTTTTAAAAACATTTTTATGCAAATTTTTTTAGCTTGAACCGTTTTGTCATTTGAGAGGATTTTTTCAAAAAAATCTTTAAGAAACTATTTTTATTCATAAAAAACTCCATTTTTGGAGGAATTTTAAAATCGGTCCAGCTCACTTAAATCTTAATATTTTTTCAGAATATTTTGGTGGACGTCTTAAAATATAATAGATTTTATAATTCCAATGGAAAAACAGTACCGATTTTGTTTTGTATGGGGAGTGATGCAGTCTAATGTACATACATACATACATATGTATTTTGGAACTTTCCTTTCAGTAGCACTATAGCCAAACGGTTCAATAATCTTTACGATTTACGTAAGGTGATAGTAGAGATACTGTTTTTAAATTGATGAAAACCATGATCGCCTAAGCGGTTGTTTCCGCTTAGATGATATTCATTATTTCGATTCAAGAATCGACTACTTTATTAATCAACGCATTTTGTTCAATATTTGTATACTCGAGCGCACTTGTGCACAAGGGTATATTAACTTTATTCACATAACGGTAGGTTGTAACAGCCAAACCGAATCGAGATAGATATAGACCAGAGGTGGGCACTACCTCAAAAAAGCGTGAACTAAAAGTGAGAATGGGTTAGTGTGCCTAATTCATTTTGCATGCTGTCGTGTTCTCATCGCTGCGCTCTCGCTTGTATACGTACACGCGACGCTTACACTCTTTTAGCACCTGCTAACTCTCTTCCCATGCCTGATATAGACAAATGTGTATATAAATGCTCAGAATAAATAGAGAAGTTGATTAAGCCATGTCTGTCTGTCCATCCTTCTGTCGGTCTGTCGGTCCGATCGTCCGTCCGTCCTTGTACACGATAACTCGAGCAAAAATTGACATTTACACGTAGGTTTCCCTTTATCCAAGGTAGGTTGGTATTGAAAATCAGCGAAATCGGACTATAACCACGCTTACTTCCCATATAACGGTATTTTCGAAATAATGCAAATACTACGATATTTCAGTAAATATTGCATCCAAATTGTTGAAAATCAGTACGTGAAGTCGAATTTTAGTTGAAAATAGTACTATTGTGATATTTTTGGAAAATGGGCGTGACCAAGCCCACTTATGATGAAATGGTGTATCTCAGTTGCCGCTTCACCAATCCATCCCAACCTCTGTATGAGCCTTGGCTGGGGCCTGGGTAAGAAATCTGTTGGAAATCTTTGAAATCGGGCAATAACCACACCCACTTCCCATATAACGGAAATTTACAGAAACACGAAAGCTGCGATAAATCAGTAACTACGGAAGCTAATTGACTCAAAATGGATAATTACAATAACCTCTTTGCACAAAATTAGATTATTATAAATTTTTTGATAATGTGCGTGGCGCCGCCCCCTTATGACCACAAATGTGTATTTCGTAACTGATTCACCAATTTCTACCAAACTTGGTGCACTTAATAATCTTAGTACAGGAAAAAATTCGTTGAAAACTATTAAAATCGGACTAAAATTGCACCCACTTCCCGTATAACGGTAAATTTTAGACATCGAAAACCCGATATTTCAATAACTTAGGACGCTAATTTACTCCACGTTAATAGTTACAACAAATAAGACTGCTATAGACTTTTAGTAATTGGGCGTGAGACCGCCCACTTTATGACTACAAAGTGTATATCGGTAACCACTTTATAGATTTCTACCAAACTTGGTTCAATTATTTCATTAAGTCTAATTCAGGGTATTATCGAAAAAGTTTGAAATCGGGAAAAACCCCCTGCTTCTCATGCAGATGTAGTTTAGAGAAAGTTGAAACTACGATATTTGATACCTGTGCCGGTTATATACAAAAAGTTCGGTTTCGCCCGTACTTATACTTCCTTACTTGTTTTACTTTTCCTTTACTAGAAGATACACAGGGGGCTACTCACAATCTATGTCAGAAATAATCGCTGCTTTAAAACCGCGTTATACATCAAACATTTTTATAAATTTTGTATTTGTTTGGCTTTTTTAGGTTCCTTCTTCTTCTTCTTACTTGGTGCTGTAACCGCCTAAGCGATTTTGGCCAAGTTCAACAAAGCGCGCCAGTCGTTTATTTTCTTGGCCAACTGACGCCAATTGGAAATGCCAAGTGAAGCCAAGTCATTCTCCAACTGGTCTTTCCATCTCAGTTGGGGCCTCTCTCTTCCTTTGCTCCCACCAGCGGGTTCCGAGTTGAATACTTTCAGAGCTGGAGCGTCGGTGTCCATTCGAACGACATGGCCAAGCCAGCGGAGCCGCTGTTTTCTAATTTGCTGCACTATGTCTATGTCGTTTTAAGTTCATACATCTATCGTTCCATCGGTTCTCGCCGTCGCCAACGCATAAAGGCCCGTAAATCTTGCGCAAAATCTTTCTCTCGAATACTCCAGCCGCATCGTATGTTGTCATTGTCCATGCTTCTGCGCCATATACCAGCACGGGCATGGTGAGTGACTTATAGAGCGTGGTTCTCGTACATCGAGAGAGGACTTTACTAACACTCAACAGTGACATGGCCGCCAAGGCGCGAATGTGCTGACTGTTTTTTTGATGACAGGAGCTACTTCGCCTTGTCCTCGTTTACCACCAGACCCATTTGCTTTGCTTCCTTATCCAACTTGGAAAAGGCAGAACAGACTTCGCAGTTTTTGTTACCGATGATGTCGATGTAATCGGCATAAGCCAGCAATTGCACGCCTATTATTATCTTCTCCAACATCAGATTAGAGAAGTCACATGAAAGAGGGCCGTCATTTTACACAGCTGTATCAGTTTGGCGGGGATGCCAAATTCAGACATAGCGGCGTATAGGCAACTCCTTTTAGTGCTGTCGAAAGCATCTTTAAAGTCAAAAAATAGGTCGGTGACCTTTTCTCGCTGGTCTTTTTCAAGATTTGGCGCATTGTGAATACCTGGTCTATGGTGGATTTTCCAGTCCTAATGCCACACTGATAAGGCCAAATCAGTTCATTGACGGCAGGCTTCAGTGTTTCATACAATATGCTAGATAAGACCTTGTAACCTAGGCTTAGAAGGCTGATCCGGCGATAGTTGGCGCGAATGGCGGGGTCGCCTTTCTTGTGGATTGGGCAGAACACACTTAATTTTTGAAAAATTAAATGGATTCATATTCTGGTTAAGCGGCCTCATATTCATCTAGAAAGTTTAATTTTAGTGCTGAAATAGCTCTAAATTAGTATTACTATGGTGAAAATATCTCAAGTGGGCCACCCAAAATTGGATTTTTACGATTTTTTCGCACAAATCACTTTACTCGGTTTACAACCATAAAAAATATATAATTTGAGCAATTTTACAAAAATTCGAATTTTTACAAGTTATTGTTATTAACTTTTTTTTTGATGAATTCAGTAATTATTTATTATCCACTGATTCATAGCATGTAGCTTGCTGATTTTTTGCGGGAAATTTTTTCTAAGCATCTTCACTTGCATATCGCGTGCTCTTTCTTTAAAATGTTGCACTCTGATAATGTTGCCGCATAAGAAGGTGAAGTTTTTTTTTCGAGAAAAGAAAACGCCATAAGCTTTCAATTGAACAAGGTATAATAACGCGATCTATCCCGGGAATACCTCATTCATCAAGGATTCGAAAAAAAATACTCCTTGAAAACGCCTTTTTTCGTTACATTTAAATTGAACTTTTGCTTAATAAAAATATTGACAAAATTTAACACTTAATTGCATTATTACCTTCTGTACGCGAATCCATCACTACCTCTTATAATGAAGATAGCAAAATAATAACTTAAAACCGCCACGATCTTTCTCGAGAGCGAACACTTTTTTATAAGCAGCGTTAGAATATTTTTTCCCGGTCAACGGTGAACGATCGTTGTGCAAGTTAGAAAAGTGAGACGGACTGGGATATTATTTGGAATTTGACTAATTGTTTACGCTTCCTTCAAATTTTGTCAAGTTGGTTTGTGGCCGCCTAGATCGTTCAGATACCCCTATGTGCACCGTCAGCAAAAAAAGTTTCCAAAAATCATCGAAATTTTTGAACAGCTTCAGACTTGCTTACTAAAATTTAATGGACTATAAAACTGAATACCAGAATTTTCCTAAAACCTTCTTACATTTTTTTAATTTGTGTACAAAATTTTAGGCCTTGACTTATATGGCTTTTGTTATTGAAATATATTTTAATAATATGTGGTGTAGTGGTAAGCGGTGCGCGCTTCCACTCCTCAGGGCCTGGGTTCAAGCCCTGGTCAAAGCGACATCGCAAACAAGTAATTTTTAGCAAAAAAAAAACCGACTTCAACTCTCATATAAAAAAAATATATATATATATATCTCATGATCCGCTGATCGGATCTTAACCAGATTAGTATGGGACCACCTCTGAGACACTACCTTTCCGATGCAAAAAGAATTATCGAAATCGGTTGACGTGGTTCAAAGTTATGCGGTAACATACATAAAAAAAATAAAAAATATTCCGACGAACTGATAACCTCCTCCTTTTTTGGAAGTCAGTAAAAAAATTTAGAAAAAAGGTTTTTTCTTAACAGCAGTCGCCCCTCTGCAAGCAATGGCAAACCTCCGAGTGTATTTCTGCTAAAGCAGTGTTTGCATTATTCAACTTTGCGTTCAACAATTGCGTTCAACTCAACGCAGGGTTGCACGAAAAAAAAGTTGAATGGCTAAATGTTGGCTGGCGACCAACTTTGTTGAAAGCGATTAGTTGAAAGGCCATTCAACCAAAAGTTGAATGCAAAGTTGAACAATGCAAACACCTTTTTATGGCGAATATTTTGATATTTTTTCATATTTTGATATTTTTAGCCATTCAACTTTTTTTTCGTGCAACCCTGCGCTGAGTTGAACGCAAATGTTGAACGCAAATGTTGAACGCAAAGTTGAACAATGCAAACACACTTAAAGAAAAACAGCTTCTCATAAAAATACAATCGCTGTTCTGAGTCGGCGTTGTGTGACAACATAAAGGCACACGCCACAAATCGGAGGAGAAGCTCGGCCAAACACTGACATGTGTAAGCGCCAATTTACTATATCTATCTATATATATAATACGCGAAGGGATTTTTTGTCCATCAGATCTGCACCGTTCGTTCGATTTTCAAAAATGGGGTGTCAAATTAAAGGGATCGTGCTGTAGATGTGCAATAAGGATTTACTTTTTCGAAAAGAGTTGCCACCTTTTAAAAAATTGAATTTGAATAATTTAATAATCAATGCCATCAGATCCACACCGTTCGTTCGATTTTCAAAAATTAGGTGCCTAATTAAAGGGCTTGGCCTGCAGATGTAAAATAAAGTTTTTTCTTTTCAAAAAGAGTTGCCACCTTTCAAAAAATTGATTTAAGGTTATTTAAGAAGTTAAATCTATTATTACAATATGGTTATTAATCGAAGTGGTCTTGAAATTGCCCTATTTCTTAACTACGGCTAGAGTTGTTTAAAAAACCAAGTTCAACTTAAATTAAGGCAATTGGGTAATTTAAGCTGGGTTTAGTTTAAAAAAAATATAATATGGGTTACATAAGACATCTTTAGCTTGAACATTAAACAATTTTTTTTCGGTTTATGATGAGGGTTGCCACCTGGTGAAAATGTTTAATTCAAATTAGTTAAAATGTTAAAGTAATTATTAAAATATGGGAATCAATCGAAATGTGTTTAGTAAGGTTTTATATTTGTACTAATTTGAAGGACGTTGCCATATGTTTAAAAAACCAATTCAACTAAATTTATCAGTTAATTTAAATATGTATCACAATGTCAGACGACGGAGATATAAGAAATTTTATTTTGAAAGCACTTTTGAAAAGGGTTTCCACCTGTTGGAAGAGTCGAATTTAGTTCACTTACGTTTATAAAAGTTGTAAGAAAAAATAAAATATGGGTGTCAAACGAATAAGTGTTACGAAATCTTTCGTTTGAACATTTAAAATAGTTTTGAGGTGCTTGAAGAGGGTTGCCACATGTTAAAAAAGTTAAGTTCAAATAATTTAATAACACTGTGAGACAAATGGTAGGGGTCAGTGATCGGAAAGGGTTCAAACTACCGGGGAAAGTTATATCGGTAAAAAAGAAGTTATACGTGTCCCGGCGTTGCGCTGGCTCACGTCTAGGAATCGAGACATATCGATTTGAAGTTAGTAACTATCATATAGGGGAAATTGTCACCTTTGGTGGTCTTTTTTTTGACATAACTCGAGAACCACTAGTCCGATTTTGCTCAAACAAATTTAAGAAAATTAAAAATTACAATTCCTTTAATCTGTTCATATAACGCCTAAAATATTAAATTTTTTTATTTTTTAAATTCATAAAAAATCCAAAACGGAAAAAACGGCAAGTCGTATTACTTTCACGCAAAGTCACATAACCTTTAAGCAAAATGAGACATAGATCATGAAAATCGATGGACGCGTTTCGCTTTTATTCACAATTAAGTGAAGGTATCTCATTTTGACAAGAATATTTCCCCTATATGATAGTTACTAACTTCAAATCGATATATCTCGATTCCTAGACGTGACCCAGCGAAACGCCGGGCCACGTATAACTTGTTTTTGACCGATATAACATTTCCCGTTGGTTTCATCCCATCCCGATTTTGACTATCGCATAGTGTAATTGAAATGAATTATTAAAAGATGGGTATCAATCGAAATGAGCATGAAAAAGCTTTATTTCTGAACTATAAAGGAGGGTTGCCACATGTTTAGATAACAATGCATGAAGTTGCATGAAATATTAAAATATGGGTGGAAAACGGAAGAGTGGTAAGATTTTTTTTGTTTGAACATCTAGAATATTTAAGAGGCATTTGAAGAGGGTTGCCACCAGTTTAAATTCAAATTATGTAACAAGTTAAATGAATTATTAAAATATAGGGATCAATCGAATGTGTTTGAAAAGGCTTTATACTATATTTAGGAGAGTTGCCACTTATTTGGGAAATTGAATTCAAGTTAATTGATCATTTAATTGAAGTTGATCTCAATGTCAAACGAAAGACATTTAAGAAGATTATAATTTGAAAATTATTTTTAAGAGAGTTGTCATATGTTTGCAAAGTCGAATTAAGTTAACTTATATGCAGTTATGCAAAATATTAAAATATGTGTTCAATTCAAAGAGATTTTGATTAGAGTTGCCACCTTTTCGAAAATTCGTATCTACATATCTAACTTCATAAATATATATAATACGCAAAGGAAGTTTTTGTGAAAGTCATCAAATCTGCACCGTATATGTGCAATAATGACGAAGCTACAGCACCATGCGAAAACTCTGTTGACTTAGAAACGGCCATACAGATTTTGATGAAATTTGGCCCACCGATCGCCTAAAACTGACTTACATTTCGATTATTTTTTTTAAATTTTGAAGAGGGCTGCCACCTGTTTATTAAGCTAAATTCAATTTTGGCGTTTAAACGCCATGCGGGTTTACTAGTTATTATTAATATAATAATTTAAATTAAACAACAAAACCTTAAATATCCAAACCTTGTCAATATATTGTGAAATTAAAATTTTTTTAGAAGCGCTATATAAAACAAGTATTAAATACATCATTTTCACCTTTCCGAAAGCTACCGCTACATGGTAAGCCGGGGTGTATCAATTTTGAGTAAATAAGCGTCCTTAAATTTTCGAAAAATTGAAGTTTCAAACATTTCTGAAATTTACCGTTATATGAAAAGCGGCCTCAAGTTTCGTCCGATTTCAATAATTTTCACCGTTTTACTTTTATGTGGCAAGCACAATAACCATACCGAGTTTGGTACAAATTGGTAGAACGGTTACCGAGATACATATATGTGATCATAAGTGGGCGGTGCTACGCCCATTTTCCAAAATCTTATCGTAAACGTATTTCTTGGTTAATAATTGTTGCAACCATCAATTTTGAATAAATTAGCTTTATTATTTACTGATTTTTCGAAGATTTCGTATTTCTCCAAATTACCGTTATATGGCATGCGGGCTAACAACTGTGCCAAGTTTGGAAAAAATTGATGCAGCAGAAATACGAAAACTGCGATATTTTAGTAACTACTGAAGATTATTCATTCAAAATTGACATTTACAATAATTTTTAGACGAAAAATAAGAATATTATAAATTTTTGGAAAATGGGGGTAGCTACGCCCTCTTATGATTACATGTGTATATCTTGGTAACCGTTTCACCAATATCTCCAAAACTTGGCACAGTTGTTGGCCTTGGTACAACATACCAATTGGTACAATATACCAAATATTTTAAAAGTCGAGTTGAAATTAGAGATGTTCAGCTTGAACATGTAGAGTTTTCTGAAGCTTTTGAACAGGATTGTCACCTGTATTAAATCTAAATTCGAATACAATTAAATTATTAGTTTAATGAGTTATTACAATCTAGGTTTTAATCGAAAGAATCTTGAAAAGGCTTTATTTCTAAGCACCATATGTATAGCAGGGACTCCACATGTTTGAAAATTCAAACTCAACTTGAACTATAGGAATTAACGCTTTAAAAAGTAAAATTCAAAATGTTCAATCATTTTAATGAATTATTACAATATGGGTATCAATCGAAATGATTTTTAAATGGCTTTATTTCTAAACTATATGTACATAAGTATGAAAAAGTAACACAAGAGAGAGGTTTAAGAAAGTTTTAGTTTGAAAATATTTTGAAGATATTTGAAACATTTAAAGTCTCCTGATTTTCGCATATTTTAAGTATGTTTAAGTATGTTTAATTAAAATAAACTACACGTCGAAATTTCATACACTCAACGAAGCGGGTGAGAGCGATCTAGTCTTCGATAAATAGGTAAATACTAAAGCTAATTTATTCAAAAGTTTATGATAAAATTTTGGAAAATGGGAGTGGCACTGCCCACTTCTGATCACATATATGTATCTTGGTAACCGTTCTACCAATTTGTATCAAACTCGGTACGGTTATTCTGCTTGCCACATAAAAGCAAAACGTTGAAAATTATTGAAATCGCACTAAAATTACGGCCACTTTTCATATTACGGTAAATTTCATAAACGCTTGGAACTTCTATATTTCGAAATTTAAGGACGCTAATTTAGTCAAAATTGATACTAACAACAATCCCTTGAAAAAAAGTAAAATTATTTGGAATGTTGGAAAATGGGCATGAAACCGCCCACATATGAATACATATATAAGTTTATCTCATTATGTCTAACTGAACTTTCTATCGGAGATGTTTAAAATAAAGGTAAAACCATCCCGGCTTACCATGTAGCGGTAGTTTTCGGAAAGGCGAAAAGTATAAATTTAATACTTGCGCCGGGTATTTAATCTTCGGCTCCGCCGAACTTAGACTTTCTTACTTGTTTTAATTTTGTACTATTTTTTTTATTGAACAAATTATATACCAACCGAAAGTATTAAGCTATATAATGTGAAAACGTTGGGTTGTCTATTTTTTTCCTGGCCTACCTGTCGGGTTGGCAGGTATGAACAGGTAGGTAATACTAGTAATTTTTACTCATCTGTTTAACACCTTCTATAGGCTTTATACTTTCGATTTGTATATATAATGAGTGCAATATTAAAAAAAAAAAAAACAAATAATAATTTATGAACATTTGATTAAAAATATCCTGACCAGTAGCTCGTTTCTCTAACAATTCTCTACCAAGGCGAATTGAGATATGAATTCGCCGCCCTGTTCTCTACTGCTAATGAGTAGTAGAGAATGACGTATCTTCTCTACCAGTAGAGAAATAATCGGTAGAGAAGAGTTACAGAAACGAGCTACAGGATTTTTTCCGCCAACCCACTCCAGAAATATTTCCTAATACGTTAAATTTCATACATAGTAGATTTCATCCACTAAACAGATGGATCTCCGACTATAAGTATACCCAGCGGACCAAATGCGCGCAAATGATACCGGATGCGAGTGAAATGCGAGAAAAACTCTCGCTAAAGGCTCGTTTGTTGGTAATTACATATCGAGAGCTTATATTCAATACCCTCTATCTGCACTTTTCACAAAAATTAGATTCTGATATAAAAATCCACCTAAGACTTAATTGTCATCGGCGACCTTGTATAACGCTTGACAGAAGAATTTACAATTAAATTGCATATTCAGAATTAACAGTGATGACAGGTAAGTCCCAGATGGATTCTAACATCATAAAGTAGTTTTTGTGAAAATTGCAGGTAGAGGGTATTGAATATAAGCCCTCGATATGTATTGTGTTGAGTTATGTTGTGTTGTGATGTGTTGTTTTGTTTTGTTTTGTGTTGTCTTGAATTGTTTTTTTATTGTATTGTGTTGTGTTGTGCTGTCTTGTGTTCCGTAGTGTTGTATTATTTTGTATTATGTTCTGTTGTGTTGTGTTGTTTTGAGTTGTGTTGTATTTTGTTGTTATGTTGTGTTATGTAATTTTATGTTATGTTATGTCATGCTATCATATGTTATGTTATATTATGCTATGTTATGTTATGATATGGTATGTTATGGTATGTTATATTCTGCTATGTTGTTCAACGCATTTCACCCTGAATTCATTTCAACTAACTCAACTAAACTCAACTCTGCTCAGCTCAGCGCACCTCAACTCCCCTTAATTTTAATGGTTGAATTTCAACCCCTGGGCGAACACTGGTTTACATAAACCGTTAACAAATATCTTCAATGCTTTTTTAAAGCAGGGCATGCTTCTCTCCCCGTGGAAGGAGTTCTTTATCTTACCGCTCTATAAAAATAGAAGCAGATCAATTATTTTAAACTATAGGAGAATTGCGAAGTTTTGTTCGATTCCTAAAGTATTCGAAGCAATAATTTCGTCCCTACTGGCTTCCCCAATGATTCCCTTACCATTATCACGTGTTACGAGCTAGGGATATAGCTTGGATTATGAGCTCTGTGGAACAGGACACCCTTTTACTGGATTACTACCGCACGTATCAAAATTACTGAAAGAATACATTGGAAATCTTTTTAAGGCGATTGCTCCAGCTTTAAAATATTTGTATTTGAATGCTTTTTATTGCATAGTGCAATTGCAATAGATGTAATCTCTCTGGTAGCTTTTTCTATGGGTTGGTAAATTTTTTTTTAATTAGAAATTAGCAAATTTTTTCTTTATATAAAGTATCATTTCACGCTGAATGGCAAAAATTAATATTTTTAAGATAACATTTTTCATATGCAAATATTAAAAGTAAATATGTGATCGAACGCACAAGTATTTCATAAATTTTTGTTGTCCGAAATAGCAGCTATAAGATCTACCAAAATGTAAACTAGTGTCGTTTTTCCACAAAATTTTCATTAAGAAAAACCCAGCCACTATCACAATTAAATTGTTGATTTTTTTTGTAATATGTATGTAAGAGGATAACACATTTGGCTGTTTTTTTTTTTAATTTGGTTGCTTTTCTTCTGATTTTGGTTGGTTATTTTTATAACAGAATAAAATTTTCTGTAGACTTATTAAATAAATAAAAGAAAGCATGAAACGGCGCCAATTTCCATTGATAATTGTGTTTGTTCACGCGATTGAGAAAGGCCTTGGGCAGACATTGTAGAAGGTTGGACTATACCTTAAAGATGACCGTTTCATTCATGGCCCAGTGTACGAACAGTTGTTCACAAAATATTAGAAGTGCGATGTTTTGACCAGTCGTTTCTTTTGTTTATTAATGCTTATTATTTTTTGTAAAAGTCTAGCTGATTACACAGTAAACATAGGGTTGCCAACATTACCCAAGAAATTTATAGTACTTTTTCAAACAAAAATATGAAAAAATATAGTACACTTCAAATATACATAGTATTTTTTTTAATAAAAAGGAAAAATGCTTTATAGGTGTACATCTTTTTTCTTTCTTATGCATTTCCTCTATAAAAAAATATATTTCTTTGAAAGTGTCATATGCTATCAATATTTAAATTAATATAAATCAAAAGTTAATTTTTTATTAGTGAGATATTCGCTTTATTTCTCTCATCTCACCATTTCAAAATCTGAATAGAAAAAACTCTTTCTGTGAATGCCGAAGTTGCAAGAATAGAGAGCATAAGCGAAATAAGGGAAAATTTTCCAATGCGGAACGCGCCTTTAAAAAAAAAAATGAGGGGGTTTAGAGCGGCTTTTTGTGATTGTAAATCTGAACCCCCCTCCGGAGGCTTATAGTTTTTAAGAAAATTGAATTTTAAGTTGCAAAAAATGTCAAATTCAACCTCACTTTTTGCTTTGCAAACCAATTGAACTAAAATATCGGTGCTGCCACACAACAAAAAATTACCAAAAAAAAGCACTGAAAACGAGAAACATTGTAATTAATTTTTTTAATTAAATATCGATGTATTGATAAAAAAAAGTAATTCAATCTAAAATCGTGAGATTTTGTAATAAAAATCTTAACTTATACTACGTTTATACGCACGTATTATTTGCAAATAACAATTTGCAAAATGCTAACTTTGCCGTATAAACGCTGAGTTAATTTTTTATTTGCAAATACTAAATCACGCAAATAAGTATTGATTAGTGGTACTATTTGCAAATAAGCGCTAGACGCCGCCATTATTAGGTTTATTTTCATTTTCGATGGTCATCTTATTGCCATTTTATAATCAAGACGTTGCCATTTTTAACTTTATTTTCTTTTTCGACGGTCATATTATTGCATTTTTATAATCAGGTAATATTAAAAAAGAATTTTTCACCATCGAACAGTGAGTTAGGTATTTGCAAATTATTTTGTTGGCAAATAGCTTACGTATAAACGTAGTATTAGTTATTTATCGAAGTAATGATTTTTATGGGAAAAGCGCTCATTCAAAAATGTTAGGAACTGTTGAAAGGTTGGTTCTTCTATTTTACGCGTTTCTCTTGACCATACAAGCTTGGAGTCATTATCCACCTTTTTCAATAAATGATACAGCAGTAGCCTCGACCATGACTGCACCGGCTGCTTTAACACATGCAGGGCGTGGTAATTCTCGTTTGTTGTGAAGTAAAATTGCTTTAGATCATTCAGGCTGCCTGTTTTCATAGGAGATTGCTCAAATAGCATCTACAATGAGATAAGTTTTGTTGTAGCGATCACACAATAAAGTCCATGCTGTCTCGAAATTTTCATCACTTGGTGTTTAATGATCGATAATGCTTCGCCTTTCAATCGACCTTGGAGATATTCCATTTTCTCTATGCCCGCTAGATCTTTTCGACCTTTTATGATCGCGGCAAATAAATCTCGAAAACGGATCCAATCCTCAAACGCTCCACTGAAGTCAGGTATTGCTAGCTCCGGCAATGATGATTTTGTGACTGTACGATTTATGGTTATATCTCGTTGCGACGTTGATGTTGATAATTTTTCTAATATATTACGAATAATAAATGACACAACTATTATTGTTAACGATACAAAATAGTTTATTAACACGACTTGTAATTAAACAAGATTAATTGAAATGCACGTGGTGATTCTTATATTTCACTTAACGAAGTGACAGAAAGAAAATTTTATTATACAAGAAAAGAACAAAGGTAACGAAAATTCATAAGAAAGGAATGCATGATAATTAACATGTCAAACAACTAAAGCTAGGGTTGTATTTTCTGATAACATCTCAAACATACTCCCCCGGTTTAAGCTGGAGCTTTAACTAGGCGTTTATCATCAATGGACATAGCTTGGATATGGATCTGCGATACGTGCCACTCGCAGTTTTTACCTCTACCACGCGTACTAAGCCGTCGTTTCCAGGATAAAGCTGAGTAATGCGACTCAATATCCATTTGCCAGGCGGTAGGTTTGCGTCCTTTAATATGACTACATCTCCAATCTTAAGGTTCGTTATTACCTTTTTCCATTTGAGCCTTTTGCGTAATTGAGTCAAATAATCATCAGACCATTTGCGCCAAAAACCCCTTACGCGTGTTTGCATATAACACCACCGGTTTAGAGCCGATACTGATTCGCCTTCATCCGGAAGACATTTCATGGAACGCATGATTAAGAATTCCGCCGGTGTTAAAGGGTCCATATCGCCTTAAAATCGTTGACATAATGGCCGAGACTTCGCACAGGCCTCTATTGAGAGCTCTTCGAAGGTTAACGAAGTTACGCCCATCACGCGACGAAGATAGAATTTGACAGTTTTGACGCCGGCCTCCCATTATCCCCCAAAATGAGGAGCATGAGGAGGCGAGAAATGC
Organism: Rhagoletis pomonella; assembly: GCF_013731165.1. Taxonomy (NCBI): domain Eukaryota; kingdom Metazoa; phylum Arthropoda; class Insecta; order Diptera; family Tephritidae; genus Rhagoletis; species Rhagoletis pomonella. The sequence continues at coordinate 16,364,357 of NW_023458563.1, forward strand.
CAAGATATACCAAGGGTAGATGACTCATTTACAACGGCTCGCCTGTAATCTTCTGTATTGTGTAAATAAGATATACTCCGTAAATGTTGCGACAGAGACCTCGACGTGACACGAATCTCCGTAGTGCGGCAATAAATGCTTCAGTGGACAATTCGGTCACTGCTTCGAGATGCAGAGCCTTCGTTGACATGCAACCAAATAGCGCAATATAGGCCTTATGCGTTTTAGCACCGCGTCCCTTCCATGTCCGAATTGTTATAGGACCGCAGTAGTCTATACCGGTGTTGACGAACGGAATACTCGGTTGAACTCTCGACTGTGGCAATTGACCCATCTGCTGCTCAAAACTTAGAAATCTATACCGCATACAAACGGGACAGCTGTATATAAGAGTGGTCCAGAAAAATAAAGTCGGAGTTTTAATGCCGGCACACCCTAGGATTGATCTATATCGAAAAAAATATACCCCAATTTTTTTATTTTGAAATCAAAAAATATTTAGGGAGTGCTCAAAGCGCTCAAAGAGAAAAAACATCTTTTCTTAGAAATAGTGTATAATTCTTGAAAATTAATATTTTTCGATCAGAAGACTTTACTTATCTTAAGAAGACTCCCAGTAATAATACCCAATTGTTTTTTTAACAACTTTTTCATGGTAACTATATTTTATAGGTCCTCCAAAACTCTTAGAAAATGCAATGGGGGGGACCAATAAAAAATCTTTTATCATAAAAAGTGGTTAAATAAACAATTGGATATTAATACTAGAAGTCTCCTGAAGAGAACCACAGTTTTATGGTCGAAAAATATTGAGTTTCAAGAGTTTTATACCATTTCTACGAAAAATTGTTTTTTCCCCATATAAAAAAAAAAAAAAAATTTTGTGCGCTTTGAGCACTCCCTAAATATTTTTTGATATCAAAATAAAAAATATGGGTATATTTGTTTTCGGTATATAACAATCCTAGGGGGTGGCGGCATTAAAAATACGACATTATTTTTTTTACATACCACTTTACTGTATATGCATCGACGTACACCTCTGCTGCAACCGATTATGTAATATGTTAATGAGGTTAAATTAATCGTTTGGCGAAGACCAGAATGCATATTCCGTATGTGCATCCACCTAATTAGTATCTTACTAAAATGATGATCGTAATGAAGAATCGGGGGGTACGCTTGATCGTAGGGAATCCTTGCTGCAGATAGTCTGCCGTTAATTCGAACAATGCCTTTTTCGTCGAGAAATGCATCCAACCCTTTAAAACTACTTCGTTTGTGAAGAGGACGTCCTCGTTCCAGATTTTTTGTGTCTGCTTCAAACATCGAATTCAATTTCAATTTGTGAAATACGGTTGTCGACAAATACGTTTCTTTGGCGAGGGTACCCTTTCATCCAATAAAGTACCGCCGTAGAGTCCGACCAACCGAAATACTTTATATTAAAAAGAGCTATTGACTGGCTTACCCTTTCAATTAATTGAGCGGCTAAAAGCGCCGCACATAATTCTAAACGTGGAATACTTAGCATGGATTTAGACGGAGGCTTTACTGGCGACGAGTGAAATATGAACGTTGTCCTGATTGTCTATAACACGCATATATACTACGGCACCATAAGCCAATTTCGATGAGTCAGCAAATACATGTAATTCTACATTGGAATCCTCTACGAGCTGCATCCATCGGCGTATGGAAACTTCAGAGAGGTCGTCGGAGCCATTACGAAAGGCATTCCAATTGGCACGCAAACCTTGCGGTATCGGATCGCCCCACCCAATACCCGTAGACCACAGCCTTTTCATACAAATTTTTAGATATACCACCATGGGCGATAGCCAACCCAACGGACCAAAAATTCGGGCGATCATGGATAATGTTTCCCTTTTAGTGGAGGTTTCAGAAATTTCATTGAGTTTTATTCGAAAACGGAAAACATCTGGTTGCGGTTGCCACCACATCGCGTTTTAATGGCGCCCCTTTCTCCGAAGAATAGCTGATCACTAGTTTCTCGATCGGACGGCGGAATATCTGCTATAAATTTTGTACAACTCAACGACCATTTGCGCAGCTTCATTCCAGCTGAAAGGAGCACATCACAAAGATTACTGGCGATGTGTGCAGAAGCATCCAAATTGTGTGCTCCCACCAATGCAGTCGCCCATATAAAATTGTTCAAGAAAATGTTGTTCATGTTGTTTAGAGCGATTTGTTTCAAAGTTCTGGTGGCCAAAACGGATGCAGGTGTCGTTCCGTAAGTTACCGTGTTTAGCTGGTAAACGCCAATGTTCGAATTCTCAGACTCCCGCCAATATATTTGTTGGAAACGCCTGTCTTTGTGGTTTACCAGGATTTGCCGATACATTTGCGCTATATCGGCAGTTACTGCAACTCGAAATGTTCTAAGTCGTACTACACCGCCCGAACAAAGTATTGTCACAGCAAATATTTCATAATATATGCAACAATTTTTATTCTATAATTTTTTTGCCAATTTCGTATAAAAATATGGTTTATTCAACAACAAAAAACATAAAAATATAATTCCTAAACTTTGTGCAAAACTCGCGAGAATTCAGCAAATTTTCATGAAAGTTTTACACTTTTTAAGAAAATTTTTTATAATTTTTTTCAGTATGCAGATTTGTAGCCCAATCAATTTTTTTATAATAATGTGCAAGATTTAAGTAGCTAGGAATTATTGTTGATTTTTAGTATTTTTTTCCACGCAGTCTCTTCCATACAAGAAATTTTTTTCGAAAATACTTTATATGGAAAAAATGCAAAACACCTTCAACAAAAAAAATTCTCAAAAATCAACGCGATTCTTGACTAACTCCTAACTTGCATTTTTTCACTAGAACTTAATGGGCTGCAAAACTGCATACTCAAAAAAATTCTAAAAAATCTTATTAAAAAGTTGAAAATTTTGCTGATTTTGTGCGAGTTTTGCACAAAGTTTAGGAATTTTATTTTTATGTTATTTGTTGTTGAATAAACCATTTTTTTATACAAAATTGGCGGAAAAATATTAGAATAATTGTTGCATTTTGGAGATGCCCAGCCCTAGTGTATCACTCTATTTTTCCATTTTATCAATTTTTTCTTTTTTTTTCCTGGGCTTTCATAGCCAATGCATAAATTAAAATTTCTTCCTCCATAATTTCACAAATTTCAAAAATGAACACAATAAACAGCTGTCAGCACCTTTTCTAGAACTGACAAGACTGTCAGCAAAACAAGCTTTTGTTAGAGCGCTAGAATAGCGAACAATGACTAGCTGTCATGAAAGTGACTGTGGTGAACTTGTCAGTGATGCGGAATCGGACTGTAAATGGCAAACTCACCATATATCGACCATCATCACTAACTGTATAATAAGGCTTTCTTGCTCCCAAAAGCTTCTCACGAGGCTATCAAGGTCAGCAACAGACGCTTGCATTACACTTATATCAGTTGGACAAACAATAGCAGTTGTCTTTCCTGCTATAACCCAGCCGAATAGTGTATTTTTGGCAATTACCGTCTGTGAGGGATGTGTCATTCGGCCATCGATAAGTACTTGAAAAACTACGTCGACACCAAGCAATACTTCAATGGAGCCAGGTTGGTCGTAGTGCCGATCCGCTAGATAAAGGTTTCTGAAAAATTTTGTATTAGAACTTGGCAACTTAGTTTGAGGCATCTCCCCTGTAAGTGTTGGAACGATATATGGGCATTCCCATGGTGGCGCACGTGACAGTCGTACGATTTCAATGTGATACAAAAAAGGAATACCATTTGTTTTCTTTAACTTTTTTTGGGCCATTGTATAGCACATAATTAGCTCTATATTTAACCGAAAAATGAAATCAATCGAACTGCTTGGTCCTGAAATATAAGCATTTAAAGAGAGGTTCGTTACGTGACAAAAAATGGAAGTTGATTTTTTTTTCTTACAAAATCGCAAAACTCTGCGAATTGTAGATGGCTATTTTCATGAAACTATTTTTAATATGATTTGGAGCAATTCTAGTTGTTTTTAGAGTTTTTTGAATTAATGCAAATTGTTTCAATTATCTTTTACTACCCCAAGTGTGAAACGTGACGAGACGTGGCGTCACGTGACATAAATTTCCATCGTTATATTTTTGTTAATATTGCTTTTAAATGAATTTTCAACGCAAATAAAACATGTATTTTATGTAGAATATACTTTATACTTTGACTTCAGCGCCAATTCAGGGTCAGTTTATTAGAAATCTATGATTTATTATGTTTCAACCACATACGCCAAATTCGAACCAAATCGGGCCATAAATACGGTTTTTGAAATATCTCGACCTTGGCACCACCTAGGAAGACCATTTTATGCAAACATGATTCTACTTACATAGCCAGTATATATTTTAAAAAGCAGACAAATCGACCCGTAAATACGTTAGATATAAAACTTTTATTTTTTTTTTGTCGTCGTGGACCATCCCCTGGAAACACCCATATGTGGAAGTTGAAATACAAGTATCGTTTGTCGCGTGAATATTCAGCATGACCTTGCCTCATCATGCATTTTTAGGTTGACCGATTCCGCTTATAGAAATTTTTGCAAGAGTGCGAGCTAACATTAATCGCTGAGCACATGATTCAGTTATTAACGTTGATTAGGAACCGGAGTCTAACAACGCACGACAGGGCTGTAGAACATTTTGGTTGTCTTTTACCATTATTATTGCTGTTGGTAGAATACTAATATTTGCAACCGGCCGTGTACAAGAATAAACGGAGATCGTGTTTACCGGTGATTTATTTTCATGTAATAATGTGTTGTGTCTGCCCTTGCACATCCTGCAGTTTGAAAATTTGCACTCGGTCAAGCTATGCTTTGTACGCAGGCAGTTTGGACATATACCGTTTGTCCGTACAAAGTCATTTCTCAATGTCAACGACAGTTCTTTGAATGCTGGGCATTGATAAAGAGAGTGACCTTGTTTGCACTTGAGACACGATGGAATTGAAACGGCAAGTATGCGGGGCTTTGTACGCTTTGATGCTAAGGATTTTTGCGATGCTCTTGTACTATCTTCAATTTTCTCTTTTTCTTTTATACGCTCATTCAAAAATGTTAGGAACTGTTGAAAGGTTGGTTCTTCTATTTTACGCGTTTCTCTTGACCATGCAAGCTTGGAGTCATTATCCACCTTTTTCAATAAATGATACAGCAGTAGCCTCGACCATGACTGCACCGGCTGCTTTAACACATGCAGGGCGTGGTAGTTCTCATTTGTTGTGAAGTAAAATTGCTTTAGATCACTCAGGATGCCTGTTTTCATAGGAGATTGCTCGAGTTTTTGCAAGTGAGCATCTACAATGAGATAAGTTTTGTTGTAGCGATCACACAATAAAGTCCATGCTGTCTCAAAATTTTCATCACTTGGTGGAAGGTGTTTAATGATCGAGAACGCTTCGCCTTTCAATCGACCTTGGAGATATTCCATTTTTTCTATGCCCGCTAGAGCTTTTCGACCTTTTATGATCGCGGCAAATAAATCTTGAAAACGGATCCAATCCTCAAACGCTCCACTGAAGTCAGGTATTGCTAGCTCCGGCAATGATGATTTTGTGACCGTACGATTTATGGTTATATCTCGTTGCGACGTTGATGTTGATAATTTTTGTAATATATTATGCAGGGTATTTTGGCTATTTGGATTGCTAAGAGCAGCTGCCGATTCCTCGAGCATTTCGAACATTTTTGCTTTAATTTTGAGGCGGTTTGTTTCGAATTCATCACGAGCGTGTAATTCTTGTTCAAATTTATCTTCCGCGACTGATTGCTCAATAGATGTTGAACCACCTCGAATTGTTTAATAATGTCGTCAATTTTCGCATACCGAACTTTATTATCAAGGGTTGTGCACTCGGGCTTTTGCAACAAATTTTCAATGCGCGTTATTTGAGCCTTAATCGAGGCTCTTTGACGTATTAACGAATCCATTTATCCGGTTCGAAAAGGACAAATTTATGTTACGAATAATAAATGACACAACTATTATTGTTAACGATACAAAATAGTTTATTAACACGACTTGTAATTAAACAAGATTAATTGAAATGCACGTGGTGATTCTTTTATTTCACTTAACGAAGTGACAGAAAGAAAATTTTATTATACAAGAAAAGAACAAAGGTAACGAAAATTCATATGAAAGGAATGCATGATAATTAACACGTCAAACAACTAAAGCTAGGGTTGCGCGATTTTTTATTAAAAATTTTCATTATTTATCGAAGTGTTGATTTTTATGGAAAAAGCGCCGCAGGCGAAAACTTGTAATAAAAAATCGCGCGATTTTTTATTAAAAATGTTCACTATTTATCGAAGTATTGATTTTTATGGAAAAAGCGGCGCAGGCGAAAATTTTTAATAAATACGCGCGATTTCCCCAATATCCCCTACCTGGGTCCGCCACTGCAAGTATTAATGCCAAGCGAAGACGCCTCGATCCAGATACAGTACCATCAAAGATGTTGCACTGCCAAGTGCGGTTTCTGTACCTTCGTCAATACTATTTATTTATATGTGTAAATAACAGTAAATATTTATTCAGAAAAAAAATACGGTTTAATGACTAGTTGCTAAAATCGAGAAAATCAGGAAATCTCTAGTGCAACTCGCATAAATTCTGAAAAAAAATTTAAAATATTGAAAAACACCCTATCACAGAATTTGGTTGAAGAACGCCCTATCACAGAATTCGGTTCTAAACCAAAGCCGAAAGAGGGTTAATGTAAACAAATATACGAATTGTTTACATTTAAATTTTCAAATAAGCGTACGTCAAATATTGATTTCCCTTTGTTTATTACATTATGGTATAAATGTCACCCATTTTAAAACACTTCTATCCAAGGCGAATTTATATAAGATGGTGTTGTTTAATCAGCTGTGTGTAGCGTTTGATTGTCAAAATTTTATATTTTGCTAGTGAGTGAGTGAAAACGTGAGAGTGTTTGCATTTTCTGTCGCCCTTTTTCATTCGGAGAAGAATAGCTGAAATTTGACAATCACCAGCTAAAAGCAAAAACAAAATACAGGTAATTGTTGAATTTGTTGCATCGATACCACCTTATATGAATTCGCCTTGCTTCTATCTTACAAATGACTGAAATATATTTATATTTATAATTGAAGGAATATAGTATGTTTGCATACTATATTTTGTTCCAACAGTGTATAGTATGCAGACCTAAAAAGTAGTACAATACTATACATTATAGTACAGTTGGCAACCTAAGTAAACACCATGTAAATTCACACGTTAAACCTCCTACAAAAGTTCTGCAAAGTTTCACCAAAATTTTAAACCTTTCAATCAGAATCTTTAGACAAAATTTTAATATGCAGTTTTTAGTTCATTTAATTTTAGTACAGTTACCAGCTAGATAATATTAATTGATCAAAACGAATTTGTTCACTTTTGTGAATGTCAAAATTAAGACTAAAAATAATCCCATTTTACCCCAAATTATGCATTTTATGGATATCTGCATTTATGAAACAAAATTCGATGGATTTATTCAAAAAAGAATAGAGCTCAGAAATTTTAAGTGTTCATTTTAAACCAAAGTTCTTTCAATAAAAATAATTTTACATCATAGGAAGAAAACGCATTATGTACCTATTCTTCTTCCTGGCTACACTTGTTCCTTTTTTTAGACAATCTAATATATCTGCTTTTTCTTTTTCAAACCGTCCCGTGCCCAATCTAAGTGCGTATGAATTAATTCTCATGACTTGAACACGCGTTAATTTGAAATCTGCAAGCCAAATACGCACATTTCGGAATAGTACGGGATTCCCCGAACTCAGAAATTGGTACTAAAAGGATTAAGAAAGCTTTACTTTATATGTATGAAACTAATTGTCTTTCACCATGAAACGGCGCAAATTTCCATTGATAATTGCGTTTGCAATTACGATTAATAAAGACCTTGTGGAAGATTAGATACGACTGTTTTACTCACGGCCCACTGTACGTAGCAATGAGCATAGTAAGGTCCTTTAATATTTTAACATTTTTTGAATATTCAGGTCTCATGCATTAAAAGATTAGCTATTGTCTTTCACAAAGTTATTTTTTTCTTATTTTTTTAGGTAAATACGTAGGTAGAAGGACTAGTTTTTGGAGAGAAGTTGCAAATACTTGCCAGCAAGATGGCTGGATTTTTTGTTGACGATAATTTTAATAAACTTCTTCTTCTTCTTTTTTGGCGCTGTAACCGCCTAAGCGATTTTGGCCGAGTTCAGCAAAGCACGCCAGTCGTTTTTCCTCCGTGCCAACTGACGCCAATTGGAAACGCCAAGTGAAGCCAAGTCCTTCTCCACCTGATCTTTCCATCGTAGTGGGGGCCTCCCTCTTCCTCTGCTACCACCAGCGGGTTCCGAGTTGAATAGTCTCAGAGCTGGAGCGTCGGTGTCCATTCGAACGACATGACCAAGCCAGCGGAGCCGCTGTATTTTAATTCGCTGCACTATGTCCATATCGTTGTAAAGCTCATACAGCTCATCGTTCCATCGTCTGCGGTACTCGCCGTCGCCAACGCGTAAAGGCCCATAAATCTTCCGCAAAATCTTTCTCTCAAACCCTCCAAGAGCCGCCTCATCGGATGTTGTCATTGTCCATGCTTCTGCGCCATATACCAGCACGGGCATGATGAGTGACTTATAGAGCGTGGTTTTCGTACGTCGAGAGAGGACTTTACTCCTGAATTGCCTACTCAGTCCAAAGTAGCGCTTGTTGGCAAGAGTGATTCTGCGTTGGATTTCAATGCTGACATTATTATCGGTGTTAATGCTGGTTCCCAAGTAAACGAAATTCTCTACTTTCTCGAAATTGTAACTGTCAACAGTGACGTGGGTGCCAACGCGTGAATGTGCTGACTGTTTGTTTGATGACAGGAGATACTTCGTCTTGTCCTCGTTTACCACCAGACCCATTCGCTTTGCTTCCCTATCCAACATGGAAAAGGCAGAACAAACTTCGCGGTTTCTGTTACCAATGATGTCGATGTCATCGGCATAAGCCAGCAATTGCACGCTCTTGTAGTAAATTGTTCCTGAGCGGTTCAGTTCTGCAGCTCTTATTATCTTCTCCAACATCAGATTAAAGAAGTCACATGAAAGGGAGTCGCCCTGTCTGAAAGCCCGTTTTGTGGCGAACAGCTCGGAGAGGTCTTTCCCAATTCTGACGGAGCTGGTGGTATTGCTCAACGTCATTTTACACAGCCGTATAAGTTTTGAGGGGATGCCAAATTCAGACATAGCGGCGTATAGGCAACTCCTTTTAGTGCTGTCAAAGGCGGCTTTAAAGTCGACAAATCGGTGGTGAGTGTCGATGCTTTTCTCGCGGGTCTTTTCCAAGATTTGGCGTAATGTGAAAACCTGGTCTATGGTGGATTTTCCAGCCACACTGATAAGGCCCAATCAGTTCATTGATGGTGGGGTTAAGTCTTTCACACAGTACGCTTGATAAGACCTTGTAACCTATGCCTGGAAGGCTGATCCCGCGGTAGTTGGCGCGAATGGCGGGGTCACCTTTCTTGTGGATTGGGCACAGCACACTTAAATTCCAGTCGTCGGGCATGCGTTCATCTGACCATATTCTGCACAATAGTTGATGCATGCACCTTATCAACTCCTCGCCGCCGTACTTGAATAGCTCAGCTGGCAGGCTGTCAGCTCCAGCAGCTTTGTTGTATTTCAGCCGCGTTATTGCATATCATAGTCAGGCGGTGGAAAGTCGACTCCGTCATCATCGACTGCGGGCTCGGGTTCTTCTTATGCACAACTTTCCGTGCTGCTTCCATTTAGTAGGGCGGAAAAGTGTTCCCTCCGTAATTTAAGTACGCTCTGGACATCAGTTACTAGGTCGCCATTATTGTTATTACAGGAGTACGCCCCGGTCTTCAAACCTTCCGTAAGTCCCCTAACTCTCTGGTAAAATTTTCGGGCATTCTTCCTGTTGGCCAGCGTTTCTTCGCACTCCCGTATTTCGGCCTCTCTCTTCTTATTGCGGCAAATACGTCTCGCTTCCCTCTTCAGATCCCTATAGCGGTCCCACATAGCGCGCGTTGCGCCCGATCGCAGTGTGGCCCTGTAGGCGGCATCTTTTTTTCTGCAGCTTCCTGACACTCCTCATCGTACCAGTTGTTCTTTCGGGCTCGCTGAAATCCGACTACTTCTTTGGCGGCGGTACTTAATGAGCGGGAAATGTGGTTCCACTGCTCGCATATGTCGGTTTGTTGAAGAGTGCTCTCTGAGAGCAGGTGTGAGAGTCGAGTAGCAAAAGCGCTGGCTGTCTGTTGTGATTGCAGCTTTTGGACGTTAAGCTTTCCTTGCATATTTGGGCGCACATTTTTTGCTGCACAGAGGCGGGTGCGTATCTTGGCTGCTAGAAGACAGTGGTCCGAGTCGATGTTTGGGCCTCGGAGTGTGCGTATGTCTAAAACACTGGAAGCGTGCCTTCCGTCTATCACAACATGATCGATTTGGTTTCTCGTTTTTCGATCCGGAGACAGCCACGTAGCTTGATGGATCTTGTTATGCTTGAACCTAGTACTGCATACTACCATGTTTCGGGCCCCGGCGAAGTCGATCAGCCTCAATCCGTTGTCGGACGTTTCGTCGTGGAGGCTGAATTTTCCGACGGTGGTTCCAAAGATCCCTTCCTTGCCCACCCTGGCATTGAAGTCGCCAAGCACGATTTTGATATCATGACGGGGGCAGCGCTCATAGAAGAGATCCTTAAATGCCTCATCCTTCTCTTCCGTCGGGGCATGTGCGCAGATGAGCGAGATGTTGAAGAATCTCGCTTTGACGCGGATTGTGGCTAGACGCTCGGCCACCGGGGTGAACGACAGTACTCGGCGACGGAGTCTCTCCCACCACAAATCCAACACCGAATTTACGCTCCTTTACATGGCAGCTGTAGTAGACGTCGCAAGGCCCCAGACATTGCATGCCTTGCCCCGTCCAACGCTTTCTTGGATGGCGGTGATGTCAGCTTTTGTCCTTACGAGGACATCAACCAGGTGGGCAGAGGCACCTTCCCCATTAAGGGTCCGGACATTCCAGGTGCATGCCCTCAAATCGTAGTCCTTTAAACGTTTGCCGTGGTCGTCATCATAAGGGGGGGTCTCATCCGAGGCTTTGCCGTGCTTCTTCACTGGAAGTGGTTTTTACGTGGCGGGTCCCAAGCCCAGCGCACAACCCATTGCTGGGACAATTTTAATAAAGAGGTTCGCTAAATTTTAAAATTTACAGACTTGAGCGATTTTAAAACGAAAAATTTTAGTAAACACTTCTTTACTTAATTAATTTAGTTAATTCTAATGATTTGAAATTTACTCGGCTGAAAACAAACTGTATTCGTAATCGGAATGCAATCTCAACCAGAGTCGATATAGGAAATCCGACAGTTACTACGACAAAGAAATTGAAACGTATATTGAAGAAAGTCGGACTAACAAGAAATATACATCGCACACAGAGCTTTTATTTACCTTTCAGCAAAAGCTGGAGCAATTTTTTGTTATAATTTATTAAAAACACCTAAGGTAAAGTCGCCCTGCCCATATGATTAGCAAGTGCTACGAAATAGTTTTTCGCATTTTCTGACGAACGTATTATTTTGAGTTGTGACTCTTTTGAAGACGGTGTGCGACATGTAGATCCTGTTTTTTGCCCCTCTGAAAGAATTTTAAAAATTCTTTACAAATTTCTTATGTTTGTAATGCAACCGTGGACACTAGCTGGCAGGGAAACTTGCAAATTCTTGCAAATTTGCGTTGGTTCTTTTAATTCAAGTTGGCCTTCGGTTTTTGGAATTTAAATAAGTCCGCAGCAATAAAAGTTTGTTTAAAAAAATACTTATGTGTACATTAGGTATGTTAATTTTTTCGCTTTTTACGATCCCGGGATTTTCGAGATGTCGTTATCACAATCCCGGCATCCCCGGATTAGTCCCGGGATTTAGATATTCATTACTTCTCAACAACTTAAGTCGAAAAAATTGCTTCTATATTGTTTGAGAAGCTCTCCTACCATAAAATAAAAAATAGATAAATGGGTTTGAAACCTACTTTTTAATTTAAGGTGGCGATTTTATTTTTTCCCTCTGCTTATGCACCAAAACATTGAATCTTCTTAAATTCTACAGAATTCCCTCTTTAATTTGATACCCATACTTCTTCGCTAAGCGCATTTCACTGAATTTTTTAAATCATTTTTGAATTACTGACGTCAGAGTGAAAAACTTAAAACGCAATTTTACTATATTATACCCATGGTTTCGCGAATACATTGCGTGTAAAATTTACTATCGCTCGGTGTTGTATGTATAATGAGCTAGATATTTATAAAAAAAAAATATAATAATTATTTTTGAGCTATAGGCCGTATGTTAAATAAAACATTAAATGTTTTATTTTTATTTTGGTCGATATTTCGCCTTCAGTCTGAAGGCATCTTCAGGACTAAAAAAAGGAAAACAATATTTTTACATCACAATATAAACCAACAAAAACATACATATGCACAAGTGCATTAAAACGACTTACACTATTAGCTTTGTCCGGTCGACTAATCATATGTTAAAATGTAAAATAACAAACAAGCACGAAGAAGATATTAAACATAAACAGGAAAACTAATAATTAAAATACAGTAATTGTAAACAAAAATTGTATACAAACAACAATACATAAAGCGCTGAACAGTAAGACAAAGAAATGTTTGTATGTCATCTCAGCAGATCAATGTTGTTGTCCGAAGAAATCTTGGCAGCAGACGGACGATGAGTTAAACATGAACACACGATCACACGACACCTACTGTAGGTTTGTTGTTGTGCGTTAGAACTAAATTCCGATAAACGTGGGCGCAATTGTCGGTGTCCGTTTTATAGTTCATCCTTTTGTGATTAGGGGTGTTATATGTAGCATCTGTAAAAAATTGCGTTTATTATAGATTTTTTCTTCTTGCAAGATTGCTACTTTATCAAAGTCGGGATAGTGTCCCGTATCCTGGCAATGAGATGACAAGGCTGTCTTATTGTCCGCCGAATTATTCCTCAACTTAATGTTTGATTTGTGAGCGGAAATCCTTGTCTTTAATTTCGATTTTGTTGTCCCCACATATACCATATCGCATACGTGGGACGCGTCGCCACTGCATGGTATTCTATAAATTACATCAGACTTCTCATTTATTGGAATTTTATCTTTGGTATTTGAGTAAACTTGTTTCAGCGTATTGTCATAAGTAAACGCTATGCGGAAGTTGTGCTTGTCATATATTTTTGAGTATTTAATTCTCTCAAATAATCCTGGTACATATGTTGCCGATTTATACATTTGGTTGTTCCCGTCACTATATGATTTCTTTTTACCGGTCTGGACACAGAAGTCGCGGATAAGCTTATTAATTAAGCAATGTGGAAATTCATTTTTCTGCAGGATATCTTTGATAGTGGCAATGTTCTTCTTATGATAATTTTCGTCACTTATCGTGAGGACTCTTGTTATAAAATTTTTGGCGGTATTTCGAATTATTTTCTTCTCATGTCTCGAGTTAAAATTAATGAGCCTCCCTGATGCTGTAGGTTTCTTATACCAGTCAACTGTGATACCGTGATACCCTACATTCTACTAAGACGTTCCTAAAAAACAATGACCAACTTTTAATTCTCAATGCGGACAAAGGAAACGTAACTGTAATGATGGAAAAATCGGAATACGATATAAAGATGCAGAAAATAGTCAATGATATTTCGACATACAGGGTTATGAAACGTGATCCCATGAATAAATTTCAAGCTAAAAATAACGAAATTGTAGAGAAAATGTACACAAACAAAGTGATTGATTTAAAAGAAAGGAATAACCTAACTTGCAAAACGGCCCATCCCCCTAGAATTTACGGTCTGCCTAAAATTCACAAAGAAGGAATCCCACTAAGACCTATATGTTCGTCCATCAGTTCTCCGTCCTATAACCTATGTAAATATGTTGTCCGCGTGCTCAAAAATGTAACAATTTCCTCCAAGTTTAATGTGAAAGACGCAGTCGAGTTTAAAGAAAAGATCGGAAAAACATATATTTACGACGATGAAAGTCTTGTGTCGTTTGATGTCGTCTCGCTTTTTCCAAGCATACCCGTGGATTTAGCCATAGAGATAATAGATTCCAAGTGGAGTTCAATACAAGAACACACAACTCTAACCAAAGACCTTTTCTTAACCATATTGAAATTTTGCATTAAAGAGAATCGCTATTTCAAATATAACGACAAGATTTACGAGCAGAAGTCAGGAATGCCTATGGGTTCCCCCGCTTCACCGGTTATCGCAGACATAGTAATGGAGGAATTATTAATCAAATTTGAAAATGACGCCGAAAGCAAACCCCGATTACTAACTAAATATGTCGACGACATCTTTGCAATTGCTAAAACAGAAAATATTGACAAGATGCTGAACACACTAAACAATTACAACAAGAAAATAAAATTTACATTAGAAATAGAAAAAGATGGACAATTACCCTACCTGGACACCCTAATAATAAGGAAAAATAACATATTAACAGTTGACTGGTATAAGAAACCTACAGCATCAGGGAGGCTCATTAATTTTAACTCGAGACATGAGAAGAAAATAATTCGAAATACCGCCAAAAATTTTATAACAAGAGTCCACACGATAAGTGACGAAAATCATCATAAGAAGAACATTGCCACTATCAAATATATCCTGCAGAAAAATGAATTTCCACATTGCTTAATTAATAAGCTTATCCGCGACTTCTATGTCCAGACCGGTAAAAAGAAATCATATAGTGACGGGAACAACCAAATGTATAAATCGGCAACATATGTACCAGGATTATTTGAGAGAATTAAATACTCAAAAATATATGACAAGCACAACTTCCGCATAGCGTTTACTTATGACAATACGCTGAAACAAGTTTACTCAAATACCAAAGATAAAATTCCAATAAATGAGAAGTCTGATGTAATTTATAGAATACCATGCAGTGGCGACGCGTCCCACGTATGCGATATGGTATATGTGGGGACAACAAAATCGAAATTAAAGACAAGGATTTCAGCTCACAAATCAAACATTAAGTTGAGGAATAATTCGGCGGACAATAAGACAGCCTTGTCATCTCATTGCCAGGATACGGGACACTATCCCGACTTTGATAAAGTAGCAATCTTGCAAGAAGAAAAAAAAAATCTATAATAAACGCTATTTTTTAGAGATGCTACATATTATGAACACCCCTAATCACAAAAGGATGAACTATAAAACGGACACCGACAATTGCGCTCACGTTTATCGCAATTTAGTTCTAACGCACAACAACAAACCTACAGTAGGTGTCGTGTGATCGTGTGTTCATGTTTAACTCATCGTCCGTCTGCTGCCAAGATTTCTTCGGACAACAACATTGCTCTGCTGAGATGACATACAAACATTTCTTTGTCTTACTGTTCAGCGCTTTATGTATTGTTGTTTGTATACAATTTTTGTTTACAATTACTGTATTTTAATTATTAGTTTTCCTGTTTATGTTTAATATCTTCTTCGTGCTTGTTTGTTATTTTACATTTTAACATATGATTAGTCGACCGGACAAAGCTAATAGTGTAAGTCGTTTTAATGCACTTGTGCATATGTATGTTTTTGTTGGTTTATATTGTGATGTAAAAATATTGTTTTCCTTTTTTTAGTCCTGAAGATGCCTTCAGACTGAAGGCGAAATATCGACCAAAATAAAAATAAAAAGTAAATAAAACATAAAAACATTTAATGTTTTATTTAACATACGGCCCATAGCTCAAAAATAATTATTAAATTATACTCAACGGCCAATAAGCAACACAATCATATAAAAAAAATATTAATTGTGAAATAAAAAAAAGAAATATAGCCAATACTGGTCAAGAAAAGGAGCTTTCTATTATTGCCATCAGTGCAAATTACAAATCCCGAAAATGTCTGAATTTTTTTCCAAGAATCCCGGGATTTTCGAGACCTAAAAAGGCCGGGATTAACATTCCAAGTGTACATAGTGCTTGAAAACATCAATTTTTCCCTTACCTCAAACTTTTCAGCGTGGGCAACAATGATGTTTTGTAATTAAGGCAGAATTGAATATGCGTTATCTGGGAAGACAATACCTGTAATATTTATTCTAAGTATTTGTTGGCACTGTATCGAAACACAAACGCGTGCTAAGCAAACAATGAAACAATTCGTGAAATTCTAAGTTTGCGAATAAAATTTCACACTTAAATTTAAGATTTTCATAACAAACTTTTTATGAGGAAAATCCCCGCTACGGCCTTCTTTAGAAAAAATATATTATTTTAAAATAAAAATAAGCGAAATGGGCCCAATATAACCCTGCCTGACATGAAACTTTTCTCCGCGTTAAGGCTAGTATAGGGCTGCCATACGTCCCTGTTTCCAGGGACATGTCCCTGTTTCGGACCCTTTGTCCCCGTGTCCTGGTTTACAACCAAAATGTCCCCGTTTAATGCTTGGGACAACAACATATAATTTGCTCTTTATAATTTTAAATGGTTAGCGAAAACTTTTTAGCCTATCAGATTCGAAAGTGAAAAGTGAACAATTTTGGCCGAAAATAAAACTCATGTTAACGGTGCATTGACATAAGACAATTTCATTTAATTAAATTGTCAAGTTTTTCTGAAAAGTAGGCGTCCGGACAATTATAAAGACAATACACTTTGTAGCAACCGTCGCACAGTGCATAATTTCGGTGATTTATGGGCAGGAAAATCGATAATCGAAGTTGGTAAAAAAGAATCCATCAATTATTTAATGGGAAAAATTGTAATTATATCCGATGAATGTTATGAGGAAGTAACTTATTTAAAATCGTTTATTGAAAAATGTACATTAAAGTGGAAAGAAATGCCGCTCTTACAGGCTAACCTAATATTCGCGGCTTGCGTTTTGGTACGCATGCCGTCGAATTTGTTTTTTTGCGTCACCCGAAATTGACTTGCATGCGTTTGCATTTGATTTCATTGAGCGAAACGTCAAATCAAAATGTCACGCAGAACAAAAATTGGAAATTGAGTTAGCTTCATACGCACGCCGTTCAATTTCGGTTGATCTCATACAAGTTGCATGTGCATGAGAAATTTTTGACAATAAATTGGCGGCGTGCGTGAATATTAGGTTAGACTGTTAGAAAAATGGAGTTTATTTTTAACTGACTTCAAAAAAAGGAGGAGGTTATCCATTCGTCGGAATATTTTTTTGTGTGTTATGTATGTTACCGCATAATTTTGGACCACGTCAACCGATTTCGAAAATTCTTTTTGCATCGGAAAGGTAGTGTCTCAGAGGTGGTCCCATACTAATCTTAGGTTTAGATCCGACAATTGGATCATGCAAAAATTAACGCTACTCCTAAATATTATATGAGAATTGAAGTCGGTTTTGTTTTAAGAGAAACTCGCTTACCATTGGCACTGTGGAAAATATCGTTCAGTGTAAGTTCAACTTTAAAATAACGTGCACTGAATTTTACCATTATGTAAAAAATTAACACGAACTTTTAAGCAAAGTTAAAACTAGTGAGAAATACGAATGGTATACACGAAAAGAGACCCTATAACATGTAATATGAGTTCGTTACGTAAAAATGTGTTTGAATAGTTCTTGTTTTGTCTGCTTCGACTTACGTTAAGAAGTCCAAATACAATCCTGAATTGAACTGAACTTTTTCTTTGATCTCTAATGGTTGTTATCTTTATTGTAAGTCAATCATATTTTAATATTTTGAAACAGTTATTGTTTTGTTTGTTTGTATATTAGGGTGGTCCAAAAAGAGTGAAGTCGGAATTTTGATGCTCTAACCCCTAGGATTGTTCTATGTCGAAAAAATTATACCCCTATTTTTTATTTTGAAATCAAAAAAATATTTAGAGGTCGCTCAAAGCGCTTAAAATTTTCCATGTATTTTATATGGGGGAAAAATAACTTTCCGTAGAAACGGTATAGAATTCTCGAAAATCAATATTTTCGATCGGAAAACTCTGGTTCTCTTCAAGAGGCTTCCAATAATAATTGTTTATTTAACCATTTTTTAAAACTAACGATTTTTTATTGGTGCCCCCATTGCATTTTTTGGTGTTATTTTCTGACCTATAAATTATAGTTACTATCAAAAAATGGTTAAATAAACAATCGGATATTATTGTAGCGAAGCTCCTGCAGAGAAGCAGAGTTTTCCGATCGGAAAATGTTCATTGTTAAAAATTCTATACTATTTCTACGAAAAGTTGTTTTTTTCCCATATAAAATACATCGAAAACTTTAAGCGCTTTGAGCGACCTCTAAACACTTTTTCATTTCAAAATAAAAAAGTAAGGGTATATTTTTTTCGGTATAGAAAAAGCCTTGGAGGCGAGAGCATAAAAATTCCGACTTCACTTTTTCTCATGGATTTTTTGACCACCCTATTTTACATACATACGTTAAAACGCAGAAATGTTCTTATGACATATATCACAAAATACGTTAGGTGTATAAATAGTACGTTCCTTCAGTGAAGATTTTTCCATGATCTCTATTTATTATGGTTTATGCAATTTCGTTTTTGTATGTATTATAACAGAGCAAAGCAGAGAATTTCGTTTACTTGGGAACCAGCATTAACACCGATAATAATGTCAGCATTGAAATCCAACGCAGAATCACTCTTGCCAACAAGTGCTACTTTGGACTGAGTAGGCAATTCAGGAGTAAAGTCCTCTCTCGACGTACGAAAACCACGCTCTATAAGTCACTCATCATGCCCGTGCTGGTATATGGCGCAGAAGCATGGATAATGACAACATCCGATGAGGCGGCTCTTGGAGGGTTTGAGAGAAAGATTTTGCGGAAGATTTACGGGCCTTTACGCGTTGGCGACGGCGAGTACCGCAGACGATGGAACGATGAGCTGTATGAGCTTTACTACGACATGGACATAGTGGAGCGAATTAAAATACAGCGGCTCCGCTGGCTTGGCCATGTCATTCGAATGGACACCGACGCTCCAGCTCTGAAAGTATTCAACTCGGAACCCGCTGGTGGTAGCAGAGGAAGAGGGAGGCCCCCACTACGATGGAAAGAACAAGTGGAGAAGGACTTGGCTTCACTTGGCGTTTCCAATTGGCGTCAGTTGGCACATAAAAGAAACGACTGGCGTGCGGTAAAAAGCGCCAAAAAAGAAGAAGAAGATAACAGAGCATCAACTAAATTTTCCTTTGCAATTGAACGAGACTATAAATGTAAATATGATTTAAAACAAGTAACAAAAAAAACCGACTTCAATTCTCATATAAAAATTTAAGATTATCGTTAACTTCTTCATGATCAAATGATCGGTTTAAACCAAATTAGTATGGCACCACCTGTGAGGTAACACCTTTTCTTTAAAAAAGAATTATAGAAATCGGTTAACGTAGTCCAAAGTATGGGCGTCGCCAGGATCGAATTTAGGGGAAGGGGGTGGTCGACATATAAAAAAATCCCAAAATTTTCACCTTTACGCATTCATGTTTCTGGCATGCGGGGGACGATAAGTACTTGCCGATTTGTTTTACAAAAATTATTTAAAAAGCAGACGTCTCGGTTGCTCAGCAAACCGGTTAATCGTTTCCACAATTATTTCACATTGATTCTCTAAAACAAATTTTCGATGTATGCTTAAAATGCATAAACCTAAAGGTAAATTTTATAGGAAAAATAAACCAACAATTTATGAAAACTAGTAGCAACCCCCGAAATACGGGTGAGTACTTAGCTCAAAATTTATTTAAAGAACTTCGTGAAAGACAACAATTAATCTTGTATTGCTAGACACGCAGTGGCAGATACAGGATATTATTTGTGGAGGGGCGATTGGAATGGACTTGTCGCACTGAACATAAAATTTTGTAAAAGTGATACGAAAATCTTTCGTAGTGTTGGTTTTTGTACAATGTACGAAGCTTTCGTTCATAATACGAACCCATTTTTCACAACGAAACAAGATTTTACGAACCATACGTAAATATAGCAAAGGGACTTCCGTAAGGCATTTTTTCAGTACAATTTACGAAATCTTGCCTTTATTTTACGAAACACATTCGTAAAGCACTGAACAAATCTCTGTACGAATAATTTTGTATATTGTAGGAAGGCATTCGTAATATTTACGTATGGTTTTAAATTTACGAAATCTACAATTCTGTATTCGTACAATTTAGTTAATACTTTCGTATAAAGTACTAATGCAGAAACATATTTTTTAAATTCGTACAACATACGAATATTCTCGTACAATATACTCTATCCATATTGGAACCTCCATTTTGAATTTTGGAAAACGAACATCGGATTCTTAATCAGTGACCTCGTTTTCGGTGTCAACGACATTTTTGAGTTTTACATTAATCCGAACAAATTTTAAATTTTTTCCGCCATTTTGAATTTTTAAAAACGAGCATCGGATTCATAATCAGCGACACCAAAAACATCCGAGTAACGAGTTTCAAGCGATTCCGATCAATTTTTAAAAAAGTCATCCGCCATATTGGATCCACCATTTTGAATTTCGGAAAACTAACATCGAATTCGTAATCAGCGACCCCGAAAACCACCCGAGTTACGAGTTTCAATCCAATAAAACCTTCAGAAGCATCAAAATCAACTTGGTAAACTTCAAAGTCGTTTTTCTCGAAATCTTTTTGTCTGAGCGTAGGTCCCTTTTAACTTTACGTGTCAAGTTTTAATCTTTGTGCAAAATTAAAAAAGAAATCAACACACTTTTTAAAATGTTGAGCTTTTTAATTCGATTTTTCAGAAACATTTTGAAGTACCATTGATTTTTGGGAATTTTTTTCGTCGAAGGTGTTGCTTATTTTCTCCATATAATCATATCATCGAAAATGTTTTGTATGGAATAAAATGGCTAGCAACGTCAACAAAAAAATGCCAAAAATCAGTTACTTTAAACTTGCATTATAATTGAATGGGCTAAAAAACTGCTTACTCAAAATATTTCTTAAAAATCGAATTAAAAAGTTCGAAATTTTTACGAAAGTTTGTTGATTTTTTAAAACGTTGCACAGAGATTCAAGCTTGGATTTATATGGTTTTTGTTAAAGATTATACTATATTTTTCTAAACAAATAATGAAAATTTAAAGATATTAAGACAAATGGTCAAATCTTATCAAAATGTAAATGCCGTAAAGTTATGACAAGGTCTATAAATTCATAGTATTTGCATACCCATTGTAGTTTTTAATTTAAGAGATTTACATGCTTTCTTATTCTATAAATAATCTTGTGCAAGCCTAAAAGTTATTTTGATTGAAGATTAAAAAAAAAGTATTTTTTTTTTAATTTCTTTTCAAATTTCTCGTTCGAGGTAATATATTGTAACCGAAATTTTTCTCCAGCCCTGGGGGATGAGGTCGCCCCCATTGCCCCTCCCCTGTATCCGCCACAGTAGACACCTGATAACTCAGGATAATTTTTAAGTTCTTAAAAGACATTGCTTTACTCTAAGCTTCGTGCAGTGGGCCTTTCACAATATCTGTTATTAGTCGTAATCTGAAACGCAATAATCATTGAAAATTGGCGCCATTTATGGTGAAAGGCATTTAATATCACACTTTAAAGCTAAAGCTTTCTTGACACTAGAAGCCTAATTTATTTTAGAGTAACGTAAAGCCTTAAGTCTTAGAGGCTTATGTACTTAAAAGATAACCTGTGAGCTAAAATATACTTAACATTAATATAACATAGTTTTATTAATAAAAACTATTTATAAGCAGATTTATTTAAAACAACAAAATAAAAAGTCAATTTTGTGTTTTGGGTTAACCCTTTTAGTAAAAAAATTCAACCACTGGTTCTAAAAAAATTTTAACATGGGTACCGGCCAATTTTGGATCGTTCATTTTAAAAATCACATAAAACATGTGTAAATCTTTGACGTTCGCGGTCATTCAGAGTCCTTTTTAATGGTCAGTGATATCCTATCTGTTTAAAAAAGAAAAGGATCTCAGCTATTTTTATTTTTTGCTTTCGTGAAATATATTTCAAAACTGTGAATAATACCGAATAACTTTTCCGAATCTCAGTTCCACGGAAATATGGTCAATATTTTCCAATAGATTATATTACTCACTATCGACTTTTCTGTCGATTTTTACTTTTTTGACAAACACGGTCAACTGCAACTGCAGCTTGCACTTTAGTTTGATATATAGCTCAATTCTGTGGCTGCTACAGATCCGCCTAACTTAGTCGTATGACTGAGCAATTATATATAGATACTAAAGGTGTGAACTACAAAACATAGAGACATGTAACACATCATGCAAGTGCCAGTTTGTATCATGTCGCTTATACATGTTTGAAAATGATATATCAAGACACTGCCGAATAACTTCAAATCAAATCATGCATCAAATTTATGCATGTCAACAAAAGGAACACATGCGACATATTCAGCATTATTATTTACATTGTATATTCGGGAAGAGATTTTCCGAATTTTGCAATTATTTTTTTTATTTTGTTACTAAACAATTATCTACCTAATTAAAAATCTATATACATTTTCATACAAGGCAGGAGTAAGCAGTATTAAAAATATGTTACAGAAAGACAACAGCGAACAACAGCTGAGCTAAGAAGCAATGACACGCTATAACAGTATGTTTGAGATGGAATGACATGGCATAGCAATGCATGAAATTTTCAAAAATTAAATTTTTTTTAATGTTGAATTTTGCTGCACTTTAATAGATACGCTGGGAAGAAGTTAAGAAAATGTTTAAATTTATATTTTGTTACCTACTTCACCGATTGGAAATCTGAAAACTATACCTTTCAGGAGCATGAAATGGTATTATAACTTTAGTCTGATAGTTGTAATTACCAGAATAAAAAGAGATAGACTCATGAAAATGTATACGTATGTGACCAGAACATCGAGCTGAGCCGACTTAGCCATATGGCAACCGAACTTCAGTTGGGTGGCCACTGGCTGAAATGGTTTTACAGATGGAAACTGCAAGCTGGCAACTGAGTTGCTATATTGGCAACTGCATTTTTGTGGTCGCTGCGGTAATTTTGAATGAGATATTTTATTTCTTTTTATAGCTGTTTGTTCAGCTTATTTACACTAAAGTTTTAGTTGCTGGCCCTTTAAAATTGTATTACTATATATATAACTTAACTAGTTGCTATTCATAATATATGTACATTTTCATTTCAGTGGCGTTGTTCATCGGCAACCCAACATCAATACATAACACCGGCACACAAAAAAAAATTAATGTGATGTGCATTTGACCGGACCTACCTATGGTTATGTATTTCGACCTGCAGAATCCGAATTTGAAGTCAGTTTGGCCAATATACCTCCTAGATTTTGAGAAAACTTCAAAAAACCCGTTTATTGTTGCCAATTTTCGCTATTTTTTCGTTTTCGTTTTAATTCGAGAGAATTAATTTCGGTAAGGAATACGTTACCTTGGGACTGTTTTATATGCACGCGAAGGGCCCAACGTAGTTCGTCTGCAGTCAACACATCATTTCGATGGCCCTGGCAGATTGGCCGTATTCTGCGAATGCGCACCGTGATGTTCAATAGTCGAGTCATTCGGCTGCACCTTTCCACTAGGGTTATTCGTTGATTGTCATTATAAATGGCGTTTTCGAACCCACTCCAAGTAGAATTTGAGGCCCGCGACCTTCATTCAGGACCACTTGTTCTTCTGCTGTTGTCAGCTCGGGCATCTCTGTTACGAAGGTAGGTGTCTGACGAATACATGACGACCCAGACCACCATAGTGCATGCCCCTCCAGAGCGGCTTGAGCCACTCCTCGGCTTGCACAATATGCAGGATTGGATTCTGAGCGTATATGATTCCAGCAGATCACCTTGGAGTTTTCCTGAATGAACGCCACACGATTTGCAACGAATGGCTCTAGTCTTGATGGCGGTTTGCATATCCAGTGAAGGACGATAGCCGCGTCACTACAAAGGGTATATTGTACATTCTCGAGATGTAGAATTTTACAAACATTTTCTAAAGTAGCCACCCGGAGGTGAGCTGCCCTCAGCTCTAATCGGGGTATGGTAACATGTTTAACAGGTGCGACCTTAGTTTTAGCTGGTCCGTATTGCCGGACCTCTCCGCACAAGGTTTCACTTCTCACGTAAATCACAGCAGCGTAGGCTTTACTGCTCGCGTCGCAAAATTCCTGTAGCGTCACAGTGCCAATACGGTGCATGCCAAGCCAGCGGGGTATGCGAATTCGACCTACGACGACTAGCCCATTTCGAAATATAATCCACCGTTCCTTCAAGTCAGCTGGCAGTGGCATGTCCCAACATATATTGGCCTTTCACAGTTCTTGTATGAATATTTTCGCGGATACCACAATTGGAGCCAACATTCAAATCGGGTCGTATAACCGCGCGACTTCGCTCAGCTGGGAACGTTTAGTAAGCGTTAATTGGTCTTGATCTACTCGCACCTTATAGAACAGTTCGTCACGTATTGGGTCCCACTGTAGTCCTAAGACCTTAGTATGACACTCACCCAAATCCATTTCTGAAGCAGACACAGCGAAGCCATTAAGAGCCTTCAAGACTTCCGCGCTGTTGGAGTTCCACTTACATACCTCGAATTTGCCTTTCATCAGAATATCATACACATCGCGACAACGAGTCACTGCTTCGTTTGATCATCTACGCTATCCAAGTAGACATCTACGTAGAAATTGTGGGCGATACTATTTCGTGCCGCAGCTTCCCAGCAAGCGTTAGTAATTATTCCGTGGTTGTCGATCGCGCACTGTTGTAACGCACGAACAGCATTATATGGGCTGCAATCCATTCCATAAGTAATGGTGCTCAGCTGATAGGTGCGAAGGGGATCGTCCGGAGACTCCCTCAAATGCGATGTCTGGGGTCTACTTCAACTTGTCGAAACATCTTCTTGATGTCACCCGTAATCGCTACAGCGTATCGATGGAACCGGTGTAGAATGTCAACAAGGTTGTCGTGAGTTGAGGACCGGAAAATCGTGTATCGTTCAGCTATACCCCGTTCCTCGATTAGGCCGAGGCGTTGAACACTACCCCAAACTTCGTCAGCGCAGCATGGTGTGGGATGAATATCAGAATCCCCAATCAATTGCATGTGACCCAGTGCCTCGTATTCTCGCATAAATTGCACATATTTCTCACGGAGGTGCTGATTGCTTGCCAACTTGCGTTCCAACTGAAGAAATTGGCGGAGCGCTGCCCTGCGAGAATTCCCAAGTGCCAGGGCGTCACGACGAAATGGAATCTGAATACTATATCGCCCGTCTGGCCACCGCGTGATAGTGTTCATGAAGATGGGTTCACACTCCTCCTCTGAAGGGTTTCATATCTCTGAGCGTGCTTCTTCCTCCTCCCAAAATTTCTGCAGCAAAACATCTAGCCGTTGTTCATCGAATTTTTTAGCTGTATATGCATGCGCTGTTGTGTCCTGATAATTGGTCGTTGTCTGACCGAACACGATCCAACCGAGGCGAATCTGCAGTTTGGTTACACGGTTGGTTTGCATTAGCCGCAACTACCCCGTCCTGGATAATTGCGCTACAAGTATCAGCACCTAGAAGCAGATCTATACGTCCAGGTGTTCCAAATGTGGGATCGGCAATTCGTAACCCATTTATATGGTTCCAAGAAGTGGTATCAATTGACGTTACCAGCTTGGTAGACGTAATTGTACGCAAGATGTATACATCTAAGTTGATCTCCAGGTCTGCGTTGACCGTAAAATGCAACCTTATGGTAGCTATGCCCTTTGTGTTAGCTGACGGAGCTCTTCCAATGCCCTCCACCAGCACCTCGCAGCGTCGCCTACGTAAATTCAGCTTATTAAACAATGACTCAGTTAAAAGACTAACCTGAGATCCCATATCACACAGCGCCCGGCAGTAATGTTGATTCTCATGGTAATCGGTAAGCCGACGCCATCCCCATGGATGAGGAATGACTGAACCTTGTCGGTTATTCATTGACCCCGAGGCAATGATTGAGGGGGTGTTTTAGCGGGAGCTGTCACTTTGCTGGAGGGCTTGTTGGTCCTTCTGCAGGTGAAGTAATACCACTAGTATTCGTAGTCCCCTTATCTCCTTCGCGGCAAAGTAGCTTACGTTGACACATGGTGCATAGGCCTGAGAAGCAGTCAGTAGACCCGTGCCCTAATTACAAGCAGTTAAAGCAACATCTGGCAGTTTCGGTAACAGAACCGGAACCACGATAGCGTCCCACTGATGGACTGGTAATTTCATGACGGAAAGAGCTCGGTAACTATTGCGCACACATTCAATAATATCGCGCAAGACCTTTGATGTGTCAGCTGGATTGTTAGGCAAGTCCAATATGCGCTGTACGTGAACTTGCGACAATAACGTAGGGTTATCATAACGGCGTTTAAGTTCTGACCATACCTCTGCATAACCACCAGTATGCAGTCCACCGATCATGGAAACCTTTTCAGCCTTTACGTATTGTCGCAACTTACCGAGTTTGTATGTCGGATCGAGGCCACTACAGTCATGCACAAGGTTCCCGTACATGTCCTTAAACACCAGCCAATTCGAAAGTTGGCCATCAAATTATGGTATGGAAATGGGTTCTAACCTCAAACCGCATGTGCGATGATGGGTAGAAGCTACTTCTGGAACTCGCTCGGATCTCAGATGAGAACGCATTCGGCGCAGGCGAAGACAAGCCTTTGTGAACATCTCCTCAGTCTCTGCGAACAGCTCATCATGCACTTCTACCTCAGTAGGTAATGATGCGGCAACGAGGTTATAGTGGTGTTCCACAAAACGGTCCCAATATTGCTGCGGCATTTGACTAGTGTAGTCCACTTCCACCAAGTCAGGTGAAAAATTTGCCGCCTGCACCGTACCAAGAACCCGCGCGATTGATGCTCGAGCATATGTTCGAATATTTAAAGATGACATGAAAAAAATGTGAAATTCCTCACAGGAGGCACCAGATTTTATGTACAAGAATAAAACGTCCGGTTGACTTCAATTCACGTTCGCAAGTAAATTTATTAAGCCGTAAGCAGATCTGCTCTACCTAGGCGAACAAATACCATATAACCATTATAAGCGGGACTGGAAAGGCATCTTTCAGAACCATTGTGTTCAACTTTCGGAAATCAATGCACACTCTATATGTACCGTCCTTTTTCTTCGTTAGCACCACTCTGCTTGCATAATCTGATGATGATGGTCGCACTATTCCCTGCTGCAACCATTCTTCAACCTGCTTTCTGACAACTTCTTGTTGATGCGGAG
>NW_023458563.1:16391816-16444836 GCF_013731165.1 Rhagoletis pomonella
GCTATTTTATTTTGCCTTTCCAGCCTATTTCGTTACTTTATTTTGCCTTTTTTATACGTTTTTAGGTCCTAAAAATCCGTTCCCTGGTAATTACCTATTACTTGAGTAAATAATAACTGGAGCATTTCTTAGTCCCTTTGAATAAAAATAATAATTTTTTTCCAATCAAAAAAGAACGAAAAATCAAAAACCGTTTTTAAACGAGCCACATAGAAAATTATTGCTTTTATTATTTTTAATTAATTAATAAAAGCGGTCGCAAAGTCGCAAAAATTATTTTAAAAATAAGGTAGTTTAAACAAAAAAAAATTAAGCGAAAAAATCAAAAATGCAATTATGCAGCTGAAAAGTGTATTGTTTTTATTTTTTTTAACAAATTCTTAAGCCGCTTTCCAAGTCCTTAAAAATATTTTAAAAATAAGGTAGTTTAAACAAAAAAAATTAAACGAAAAAATCAAAAATGCTTTTAATTCACAAACCGAGGTAAACGGCAAATTATGCAACTAAAAAAATAATTATTTTTATTATTTTTAACCAATTTTTTAGCCTTCTTTCGTGGCCCAAATTTTTTTTAAATAAGGCGGTATAAACAAAAAAAAATTAACGACAAAATCGAAAGCAATTTTAGTGCACAAACCAAGCCAAACGGCAAATTATGCAACAAAAAAATTAATTGTTTTTATTATTTTTAAACAATTTTTAAATCGCTTTCCAAGTCCCTAAAATTATTTTAACAATAAGGTAGTTTAAACAAAAAAAATTATGTGATAAAAGCAAAAATACTTTCGATTCACAAAATGAGGCAAATGGCAAATTATGCAACAAAAAAATTATTATATTTATTATTTTTAACGAATTTTTAAACCGCTTTCCAAGTCCCTAATTTTTTTTTTTAAATAAGGCGGTTTAAGCAAAAAAAACCAAATTAAACGACAAAATCAAAAACAGTTTTTGTGCCAAGACATGAAAAACGGCAAATTATGCAACAAAAAAATTAATTGTTTTTATTATTTTTAACCAATTTTTAAACCCCTTTCCTAGTCCCAAAATTTTTCTTTTTATAAGGCTGTTTAAACAACAAAAAATTTAACCAACATCAAAAACAGTTTTAATGCACAAAACAAGCCAAACGACAAATTATGCAACAAAAAAATTAATTTTTTTATTATATTTTTATGTCGTTTATTTTTTGTTTTTTTGGACAGCCTTATTTAAAAACAAGTAAGAAAGTCTAAGTAAGTCGGGCGGAGCCGAACATTAAATACCCGGCGCAAGTATGAAATATAAGTTTTTCACCTTTCCGAAAACTACCGCTACATGGTAAGCAGGGGTGGTTTTACCCCTATTTTAAACATCTTCGATAGAACGGTCAGTTAGACATAATGAGATAAATTTATTATAGTCACATGTGGGCGGTATCACGCCCATTTTCTAAAATTCCAAATAATGTTACTTCTTTTCGAGAGATTGTTATTAGTATCAATTTTGAGTAAATTAGCGCCCTTAAATTTCGAAATATCGAAGAATTTCTGAAATTTGCCGTTATATGAAAAATGACCGTAATTTTAGTATGATTTCAATCGTTTTCAAAGTTTTGCTTTAAATTTCGCCATACACCCGAAAGAAATACACGTACCAAATTTTGTTATGAGAACTAAATTTTTACCCGAGTTATCGTGTGCAAAGACGGACGGATGGACAGATGGACAGACAGTCACCGCTTAATCCATTTCTCTTTTCATCCTGATCATTTATGTATGTATACATTTGTCTATATCTACCTCGATTCGTTTTGCCATTTACAAACAACCGTTATGTGAACAAAGTTATAATACATACTCTTGTGCACAAGATCGCTCAGGTATAAAAATTTAGGAATTTAGGAAAGCGGTTTAAAAATTGGTTAAAAATAATAAAAGCAATTAATTTTTTTGTTGCATAATTTGCCGTTTGGCTTGTTTTGTGCATTAAACTGTTTTTGATTTTGTCGTTTAATTTCTTTTGTTTAACCCTTCGTCTGACACATGAGTCCAGCCAGGCCTTTTCCATTTTAAAATTACAAAAAAGGGTACTTTAAATATAGCTAGAGGCTTGAAATTTCAGGTAGCTTACTAAAGTTTAGTGAGTTACCAATCTGTAAAAAATCGTGTTGGTATCATATATATAAAGCTAGATATATAGAGATGTTGATTAATACATCACATTCGTAACACATAGGTCTGGCTGGACCCACATATATTCCTATGTAATTTTAACCTAAAATGAAGGAATGCAACCGTTTTTCAAAGTTTTATTTTGAATTTTCGAATTAGCATGGCAAGAGATGATTTGCATTTTTAACCGACTTCCAAAAAAGGAGGAGGTTATCAGTTCGTCGGAATATTTTTTTTATGTATGTTACCGCATAACTTTGGACCACGTCAACCGATAATTCTTTTTGCATCGGAAAGGTAGTACCTCAGAGGTGGTCCCATACTAATCTGGTTAAGATCCGATCAGTGGATCATGAGCGCTTGGCCTGTAGATGTGCAAACTGGTTTAATTTTTTCGAAAGGTATTTACTAATCAATGCCCTCAGATCCGCACCCTCCGTTCGATTTTCAAAACTGAGGTACCAAACTAAAGGGCTTAGGGTGTGGATGTTCAAGAAGGTTTTACTTTTTCGAAAAAAGTTGCCACCTGTTAAGAAATTGAGCTCAAATTAATTAATAAGTTAAATCAATTATTAAATATGGGTAGCAATCGAAATGTTTTTGAAAAGGTTTTATAACTTAACTATGTATAGGAGGGTTGCCACATGTAAAAAAAAAATTATTCAATTTTAATTATGTAAAGGAATTTGGCAAGTGAATAAGGTATCGCTATATGGGTGTCATATAAAAGAGGTTTAAGAAGGTAGGAGTTTGGAAATATCTTGGATAGGGTTGCCACCTATTTAAGAAGTCTAATTGAATTATTTTATACCCAAGTTATATGAAATATGAGCGATGGATGTCAAATGAAAGAGTTACAAGAAATTATTGGGGGATTCACAACGGTGTCGTAAGTGTCGTATTGTTGTATGTCGTAAACTTTAAAAGCACCACTGAGAAATGGTTTAGATTAATCATTAGGAATATTTTTAGAGGTTATTGAATAGGTTTTCACCTGTTTAAATAGTTTAATTAAATGTTGGCGTTTTGACGTCATGCGGGTTCACTAGTATATGTAGTTTTTTAAATGAGAATTGAAGTCGGTTTTTTTTCAAAAAATTACTTGTTACCTAAAATGATGTTACTCGGAGCTCGCTTGTGCTATGCTAATCCTCTCTTGACCACAGCGCTCAATTTTGCGATGGTGTTGAGGTCTGGGATTTGTGCTGACCACTTCATTACAAGAAAATTTTTCCCAAGCAGCCGGCGGTGTCGAATATTTTCAGAATCCTTTGGATCTCGGTCCTGCTGGCAAACAACTTCTTCCGCAGGGTTTGCGCTTTTGTCTACAAAGTCCGGCAAATTTATTTGGAGGATATGTTCATTATACCTTTTATATTAACCCAAGACACTAAATGCCAGCAAGCAAAACATCCCACGCCATTAAGCTGCCACTTAAATTTTGTAAAAGTCACGAGAATTGGAGCTTTTGCACTTAAAAGGGGTAATATGGTCCGATGGAACGAAAATTAATTGTTTCCAAAACGATAAAAAGGCATATTTTTGGGAAACACCTTATCAACATCTTCAAAAACACCATTCAAAGAAAAACATGTAACATGGTGGCCAGCACAAATCCCAGACCTCAAAGCTATCGAAAAATTGAGCGCTGTGGTCAAGAGAGGATTAGCATAGCACAAGCGAGCTCCAGTAACATGAAAGAGCTTTGGAGGTGAGCAAAATTATAATGGGGTAATATTCCAAGCGAAATCATAGAAAACTCAGTAGAGAACATTCCCGGACGTATGAAAATCGCTATTAAAAGCAAAGGAGTCTCCACAATCCTCTTGATATATACCTCCTAAAAGTTCAAAACTGAGTGAAGATAGTTGCCTTGCGTTTTTGCTGTGAATCACTTGTTAATTTTTCTATTTACTGGGCCTTATACCCTAGATAATAAGGAAAAATTGCTGAAAATTTCAAAGCAATCCGCTTATTATTAAAAAAGTTATGTTACTGTAAGTAATAAAATGTCGAACATGCACCCGGTTTTGATCGCCAGTGTATTTAAATAATAAAATAAAAAAGAAAGCCCTTAAATTAAGTAAATATTTGAATAACATACAATAAATAAGTTTAATAGAACAAATGTTGCACATAATTTCTATATAAATTCATACAATTTGCATGTGGGTCCAGCCAGACTCATGCGTACCGAATGTGCCAATCGAAACATGTGTCTGACGGAGAGTTAAACAGCCTTATTAAAAAAAATTAGGGACTTGGAAAGCGGTTTAAAAATTGGTTAAAAGTAATAAAAACAATAAATTTTTTTTGTTGCATAGTTTGCCGTTTGACTAGGTTTGTGCATTAAAACGGTTTTTAATTTTGTCGTTTAATTTTTTTTTTTTGTTTAAACAGCCTTATTTAAAAAAATATAGGGACTTGGAAATCGGTTTAAAAATTGGTTAAAAATAATAAAACAATTAAGTTTTTTGTTGCATAATTTGCCGCTTGGCTTATTTTGCGAACTGAGAGCATTTTTTTTGTCGTTTATTTTTATTTTTTGTTTAAACTACCTTATTCTTAAAATAATTTAAGGGACTTGGAAAGCGGTTTAAAAATTGGTTAAAGATAATAAAAACAATAAATTTGTTGTTGCATAATTGCCGTTTG
The DNA here is from genome assembly GCF_013731165.1 of Rhagoletis pomonella. Lineage (NCBI taxonomy): Eukaryota > Metazoa > Arthropoda > Insecta > Diptera > Tephritidae > Rhagoletis > Rhagoletis pomonella. Next base: position 16,396,625 of record NW_023458563.1, read on the forward strand.
GCTTGGTTTGTGCATGAAAACTGTTTTTGATTTTGTCGTAAAATTTTTTTTGTTTAAACCGCTCTATTTAAAAAAAAAATTGGGACTTGGTAAGCGGTATAACAATTGGTTAAAAATAATTATCTCTTTAGTTGCATAATTTGTGGTTTGCCACGTTTTGAGAATTGAAAGCATTTTTGATTTTTTCGTTTAATTTTTTTGTTCAATGCACCTTATTTTTAAAATAATTTTAGGGATTTAGATAGCGGCTTAAAAATTAGTTAAAAATAATAAAAACAATACATTTTTCTGTCGCATAATTGCATTTATGATTTTGTCCTTTAATTTTTTTTTAAACTACCCGAGCGCACTTGTGCCTAAGGGTATTATAACTTTGTTCACATAACGGTTGTTTGTAACAGGCAAAACGGTTCGAGAGATATAGACAAATGTATACATAAATGATCAGAATGAAAAGAGAAATCGACTAAGCGGTGACTGTCTCTTTGTCCGTCCGGCTGTGCAGACGATAACTCAGGTAAAAATTGAGATATCTTAACGAAATTTAGTGCGTGTACTTCTTTCCGACTTATGACGGATGGTATTGAAAATGGGCAAAATCGGACAAAAGCCACGCCTACCTCCCATATAGCGGTAGTTTTCAGAAATACGAAAATTGCGATATTTTAGTAACTGCTGAAGATTATTCACTCAAAATTTATATTTACGATAATTTGTCGACGAAAAATAAGAATATTAAAAATTTTTGGAAAATGGGCACGCCCACTTATGATTACATGTGTATACCTTGGTAACCACTCCACCAATTTCTCCCAAGTTTGGCACAGTTGTTAGCCTGGGTACATCATACCAAATGGCTGAAAATTTTTAAAAATCGGACAATAACCACGCCCACATCCCATATAACGGTAATTTAGATAAATACGAAATCTTCGATAAATCAGGAAATACTAAAGCTAATTTATTCAAAATAGATACTGGCAATAATTCTTTTCCAAGAAATACGTTTATGATAAAATTTTGGAAAATGGCCGTGGCACCGTTCAACCAATTGTACCAAACTGGTTATAGTTATTGTGCTTGCCACAAAAAAGCAAAACTTTGAAAATGATTGAAATCGGACTAAAATTACGGCTACTTTTTATATACGGTAAATTTCAAAAATTCTTGAAACTTCGATATTTCGAAATTTAAGGACGCTAATTTAGTCAAAATTGATACTAACAACAATCTCTTGAAAAGAAGTAACATTACTTGGAATTTTTGAAAATGGGCGTGATACCGCCCACATATCACTATATAAATTTATCTCACCACGTAGCGGTAGTTTTCGGAAGGTTGAAAAACATAGTATATATTTAATACTTGCGCCGGTTATTTAATGTTCCGCTACGCCCGAACTTAGACTTTCTTACTGCTTATACCCGAGCGCACTTGTGCACAAGGGTATATTAATTTTGTTCACATAACGGTTGTTTGTAACAGCCAAAACGAATCGAGATAGATATAGACAAATGTATACATAAATGCTCAGAATGAACAGAGAAATCGATTAAGCCATGTCTGTCTCTCCGTCCGTCTGTCCGTCTGTCCGTCCGTGTACACGATAACTCGAGCAAAAATTGAGATATCTCAACGAAATTTAGTATGTAGGTTTCTATTTATCCAAGGTAGGTTGGTATTGAAAATGGGCGAAATCGGACTGTAACCACGCCCACTTCCCATATAACGATAATTTCTAGAAATACGAAAACTGCGATATTTTAGTAACTACTGAAGATAATTCCCTCAAAATTTATATTTACAATAACTTTCAGACGAAAAATAAGAATATAATATATTTTTGGAAAATGGGCGTAGCCACGCCCACTTATTGTTACATGTGTATATCTTGGTAACCACTGCACCAATTTCTTCTACAGCATACTAAATGGAAGAAAATTTTAAAAATCGCACAAAAACCACGCCCACATCCCATATAACGGTAATTTTCGGAAATACGAAAACTGCTATATTTTAGTAACTACTGAAGATTATTCACTCAAAATTGATATTTACAACAATTTTTAGACGAAAAATAAGAATATTATATATTAATTTCCATTCAAATCACCCATGGAGTCAGAAAATAAACACCGCTGCTAGCCTGATCAAAAAGGTGTACATGCTAAGCAACAACGAGTTCGTGGAGGAGAACAAAAATAAAATTAAAAGCATTCTGCACAAAAACGGCTACCCGCATGCGCTAGTTAACAATTTATTAGCAACGACGATAAACAAAAGTAAACAAACAAATCAAAATAAAAATCTTCAGGCTAACACCACAACTAACAATAAAAAGTACATTGGAGTAACTTACGTACCAGGACTAACAAATAACCAGGCGCTCAGGAGAACAATAAAGAATGAAGATATTACATATGCTCACAGACCGCACAACACAATAAGCAAACTGTACACTAAAACAAAAGACAGAATTCTGTAGGAACAACAACATAATGTGGTGTATCAAATAGAATGTAAGGGGAATGATACTGAAAGCTGTAACAAATGCTACGTAGGCACAACAAAAAGATCATTGGGTACAAGAATAAGCGAACATAAAGCGGATGAGAGAAACAAAAAGATGACAACAGCACTGGCACAACACTTGACGAAGCACGAACACTTTGCGGACTTCGGGAATACGAGAATTTTGGACATCGAAAGAGGGGTAAAAAGGAGAATGGCATTAGAAAGCCTACGTATACAACAAAGACTTGAGAATGCGATCAACTTTGAAGAGGACGTAGATAACACCAACAACGTGTATGCAGCTGTAATCAATAACAAATATAAATAAGAAGATAGGATTCGAATTTGGTAATATTGCTGAAAAGATACTAAAAATGGTGCTACGTTTATCGTTTTGTTAAACAATTTTTGCCAATAATATTTATGTAAATGTGAGTTCAAAGTCAGAATTACTGTAAAGTAATTGTCGTTAACTATGTTTATTGTTTTTGCATCAGCGAATTTTACTCGCTTATCATGTTTATTGTTTAATTGTTTTTTATTTTTCGAATAAAGACTCCCTGATGAAGACGCGAGAGCGTTGAAACGCGTAGGAGGGTAAAAGGAAAATTGAATTTTTTTCGCTTTTTTAACTCTATCGGCTGAAGCAGCTCCAACCCAGCAAACATAAGAATATGGCTGACTTCCAAAACGTATCAATACAATGTTTGGATACTGTTATTCTGCGGTATTCAAACTGTTTGTATATGCAGAGTTGCGACACATTGCAACCATACACATTGCATATTTTAAATATTCAATATAGCAATGAACAATTTCTCTGAATTTTCCATTTCTAAAACACCAATGGTAACCAATAACAAACGAAGCATCAACTTTGTTTCTGATGCGCTGATTGCTCTAGCGATGCGTTTCAACAACTTTTCATATGCGTTTTGGAAAAGTATACATTGCCAATATTGTGTAGTTCGGCGTTATGGAACATTATACTTTGTACGTATGCAAAACAATTGGCGTTTTGGAAGTCAGCCTATTATACATTTTTGGAAAATGGGCGTAGCCACGCCCACTTATGGTTACATGTGTATATCTTGGTAACCGCTGCACCAATTTCTTTCAAACTTGGCACAGTTGTTGGCCTTGGTACAACATACTAAATGGCCGAAAATTTAAAAAATCGGACAATAACCACGCCCACATCCCATATAACGGTAATTTAGAGAAATACAAAATCTTCGATAAATCAGTAAATATTAAACCTAATTTATTCAAAATTGATGCTTGCAACAATTCTTTAGCAGAAAATACGCTTATGGTAAAATTTTGGAAAATGGGCGTGGCACCGCCCACTTATGATCACATATATGTATATCGGTAACCGTTCTACCAATTTGTACCATACTCGGTATTTTTATTGGGCTTGCCACATAAAAGCAAAACGTTGAAAATTATTGAAATCGGACTAAAATTACGGCCGCTTTTCATATAACGGTAAATTTCAGAAATGCTTGAAACTGCAATATTTCGAAATTTAAGGACGCTAATTTACTCAAAATTGATACACCACGGCTTACCATCTAGCAGTAGGTTTCGGAAAGGTGAAAGAACATATATTTAATACTTGCGCCGGGTGTTTAATGTTCGGCTCCGCCCGAACTTAGACTTTCTTACTTGTTTTTAAATAATTTTAGCGTCTTGGAAAGCGATTTAGTAGTTCATTAAAAATAATAAAAGCAATACATTTTTTGTGGCATAATTTTCTATGTGGCTCGTTTAAAAACGGTTTTTGTTTTTTTTTTTATTTTTTTAACCCTGGAACACTAATCATATTTTTAATACGCTAACACTAATTATTAGTCGAATCGACTAACATGCATTTTGCACAGATTTTTTTTTAGTTTTAAAGCATCAATCGTCAACAAATATTCCATACTTTTTTATTTTAATACTTTCTTACCGAAATAAAGCAACAGTTATGCGGTTATGTTGTAGTTTAATTAACGAAAATTCAATTTCAAAAAATGTATTTTAAAGAAACTTCACCACAAAACATAAACTGTGCCAGTCGAATCAGCTAGCATTAGTGTTCCAGGGTTAATTAATGGGTAATTGTTATTTGGGGCGAAGATTATGAAGATGGCGAAAGGGTGATAAAAATTATATAGCAATTTTCTAAGAATGTTGAACTCTTTGCTAAACTTGATATGGATGCTTCATAATTTTTTGAGTTTTAACCATGGTGATTATTGTTTGTTAAATTTCAAAGTGGTACATAAGCAACCGGTTTTACTTTTCTATTTTATTAGTATTCGTTTCTCTTAAAAAGGATTGATTATTGAAAAAATTGCCAAAAAAATAATCCTTTTTCAAAAGTAAACTAGCCAATCTTGGAACGACAAAAAACGGCAAATTTTGATATACATCCTAGTCTTATATTTGAGTTGGAGGAGTGCTTCGCGTGAATTTTCAGAGAGATCAAGAAATTTATGATTGTTGTTACGGTCTCATTTCGCTGCAATGTTAAACATGTTTTTCGCACTTGTGGGTTTTCCTTCTACTGTTTTCCTATTCTATAAAGCCGACATTTCCTTTGTAAATAAAGTTTTTTTTTTAAGTCTCATAGAGTAAAAATTTTAACTTCAAAGGTAATATTAAAATGGTGTTTAAGTATTTTATTAACTGATTTGTTTATTTGCTAGATGCCAAAGCAAGCTAAAGCATTATCAGTCCGTTGGACTGAAGTTTTGTGTTTCATCAATCGATTATTAATCGATGAAATTGTAAAATAATCGTAAAAATATTTTCAAGAAATATAAACTCTGTAGTTGCGGATTTTCGAACATTCTCTTTTGCTAGTTGCATCAACTTTACTCGACCCGACGTTAAAAAAAGTCATTTCAAAGATGCGTTAGCATTGGCCTCAGTAATGAAGTTCTTGCGATATGAAATAATGTGCCCAGATGATCTTATGGAAAGGGATAGCGAGTCGTCACTAGCATAAGTAGCGAATGAGGTCGATCTGTGGACCGCTCATAAATCTCGTGTACACAAACAAAGGCGAAAAGATGATGATTTGGGTCACCCATAAGAAGAAATGAATTTATTTATTATTTGAATTGTCAAGTCCTAGAACGCTTGGGAGGAAATGAAAACTGTTTACCCAAAACTTTACAGACTTTCGAAAAAATACTATCATTTAGTTGGTGCCTCAGTGCCTGCTGACCGCCTTTTTTCAAAAGCTGGTGCTACTACAGCCACTGAAAAATGCATTTAACAACAAAACACTAGTAAAAAATTTGTTTTTGCAATCTTGGTTAAATACGAACACATTTACCACATTTACCAAATCTGAAAAAAACTACCAATAACTTTTTTTTAGCTTTTTTATTAAAAACTATAGTTTTGTTCTATTTCCATAGAAATTAAAAGTTTTTATTGAGGAACTTTTTATTTAACTATTGATAGGCTTCCTTCAACCAAATTCGAAAATGATGAAACACAGGCAACAACGAAATTTCATCATTTGAAAAAAACTTAACTGGATTTATTATAGAAAAATACAGCGACTCAAAAAACCCCTTGGTGATTTTTCTTATATTCACAATGTTGTTCAATTATTTTTTTCTTTTGCTATAGACAAATACAGTGATCAAAAAACCCGTTTTTGTTTTTTTTATATTCACAATGTTGTTCAAGTATTTTTTTGTTATTTTTGTTTGTATAAGAATAACAAAAAAAAAAAAAAAAAATATTGTTTGCGGTTAAACCAAACCCATAAAAATCAAGAATTCAAGCTATATAAAACATTTAGAAAAATTTAAAAAATTTTCGTCTAAATTTCGAGTTTTTTAATCAGAATTTTTTGGTATGTAGTTCTATAGTCGATGGAAGTTTAGTATAATAAACAATGTAGAAAGAAATTTATAATATAAAGATAACCACGAGAAATAAAGCGGGATCGAAAAGTTTTATTTGTTTTTCAAACAAAATACTTTAACAAAAATCTACCAAAATGAACAAAAATTTACCTTTTTACCAATCCAAATTTTTTCTACTAATTTTGGTAATAATTTACCAAAGTGGCGGCCCTGCTCACTGTAAAAAAGTGCCTTCAAAAATTCGAGTAATCGATCATTTCTCAATAACTGCAATTAATTAAAATTTTTCTTTTTGGCTTGTGATTATTCATATGATTAATTGATCGATTATTTTATTTTCTTCAGCGAACTAAAAGGCTTCTTAGGAAAATATATGCCATATAAAATACCTTCAGAAAGAACACTGCGGAGAAGTATTGAAAATATCTATCACTCCACATTAGAAACGATAAGGAATGCTGCAAGAAATCAATTCCTGTGTATTGAAACCACGGATTCTTCCGGGCGGTGCATTGCAAACGTTGTTATTGGGTTCCTCAACTGCGATACAGATCTTTGGCGAACCTTTGTTCATTCGGATTGTTTCATACTTTTTTATTTATTATAAACTTCATGAACATGAAGTGGTATTATAACTTTGGACAAATGATCAGAATGTCGAGATGAGTCGATTTAATCATGTCCGTCTGTCTGTCTGTCCGAGTATTTGATGGGTTCTAGTCCCTCAGTTTTAGAGATATCCGACTGAAATTTGGTAAGTGGATGTAGTCTTATAATGTATTAATCAAAGTCGGAGCCGGTAAAATCGGACCACTATAACGTATAGTTCCCCACAACTGAATGTTCAGGTATGAGATTTTTTGTTATAACTCCTCAAGTGATAAAACTACAAATACACACTACAGTAAAAATGACAAAGATCGAGTCACAATAACCCATAACCGCCACACAACTGATTGTTCAGGTATTGGATTTTTTGTTATATTTTCACTCAGTATCAACAAAAACCGTATAGCGAAAATGTCAAAGAACGGGTCACTTTAACTTATAGCCTCCATGCAACTGATTGTTTAGATATGGGATTTAATACTGAATATAATGGAAGGAATACAAGGTTGCCCTGAGAATCATACAGCGGTTGGGGGCGGTAGTAGATCAGACGAAGATGAGAGAGAGCGAATTGCCTGGGCTAGACAGACGGTTGTCTACCGTAGAACCGTAAAACCCTCGATACCAATAAATTCGCGGCCAAAGACAAAAGCTTTGTTAAGTCAATCGAAAAACTCCTGGGACCAAGAATCCTAAGGTAAACACATCGATCTCTAGAGCGGGTAAACCGAAAGAGGCAACGACGCGAATAGAAGCGATGGCCAGTGAAGTGGCGAGACAACACCTCGCATTGGCAGTACTGGAAATGACCAAGTTAATGCATACTGAGCAAAAAAAGCCTATGCCTTCTTTCGATGGCGCGGGATGGTTCCGTGGTGTAAAACTGATCAAGTGTAACGACGATAGCACTCTCATATGGGTAAGGGTTTGGTCCAGAAGCTCCAGAACCTATGTGGCTATGCTAAGCTTGAAGTAGTGTATAGAGCGCTGATGTGTGGTTACCCTGCGTGGTGAAGTCCGAAAATGCACAGGACTTGCTCCAGCGCCAAAATCTGAGTATACCAATACAAGACTGGAAAGTACTCCATGTATCAAGACCTACGCATGAGGGGCAGAGCTGCATCTTACAAATTAATAAAGAAGCAGAAAACTTGTTGTATCCCAAATTCGGTAAAATGTCACAGGGAAGCGTGTACCTACACTTAAAGAAAATAAGCCCCAGTGATAGCAACTTCAACAAATTAGAGGCAGGAGAGGTCGAAGAGAACCTCGGCATAGAAGTTTCCGATAGTCTAACAATTACTCCGGCGGTGAAAAGTGCTAACAAATCAGAAGCGGAGACGAAAGCGCGAGCCAGATTGACAGAAGGTACTGAGGTAGTGCATGCCGAAGGTCCTTCAGGTGAACCTCCAACGCAGTAAACTCGCTTAACAAGAGCTCATTTTTACATTGGAGGATGAGGCTTACGACGTAGCCCTAGTGCAGGAACCATGGCTCTCTTCGGGAGGTAGGGTCTCTGGGCTTAATTCACCAAATTTCCAAACATACCACGCGAACCAAGAAGGCAGGGTACAGTACCAGCGACCTAGCGACCGTGCTGGTAGAAGGGAAGAAAGAAGGGTATTTGCTACTAGCTTCCTGCTACATGTAAAAGTAACGAAAATTTGGATACCCGTAGGTATTCGTTACTAATCCAATCAACATCCGTGTCTTTCGTATCGCTACTTTACTCGTTACTTTTGATACAAGCACTTGTACCTTACACGAATTATCGCAACGAATCTTGCAGCGTTCATACACATCCATACATGTACATATGTATATACATACATATGTGTACACTAGGAATGTTAATCCCGCGATCCCGGTCCCAAAAATCCCGGGATTCTTGGCAAATAATCCCGGGATTTGTAATTTGCGCTGATGCCAATAATAGAAACTCCTTTTCTTGACCAGTATTGGCTATATTTCTTTTTTATTTAATATTTAATATTTTTTATAAATGTCTAGCTCATTATACATATAACAATACGCGATAGTAAATTTTAAACACAAATATCAATATATTCGCGAAAACATGGGCCAAATATAGTAAAACTGTGTTTTTACTTTTACTCTCTGACGTCAGTAATTCAAAAATGATTTAAAAAATTCAGTGAAATGTGCCTGGAGAAAACGTATGGGTATCAAATTAAAGAGGAAACGCTGTAGAATTTAAACAGATTCAAGTTTTTGGTGCAGCAGGACTGAATAGTAATTAAAATGTCATTTTAAAAATGTATCCTTGAAGTTTCGCAATATTTGTTTTTGAAAAAATTATGTGTTATGGACTTATATAATCTCGATAAAATCCCCATACTTCACCCTTCTAACTTTATCACCTTAAAAGATTCACTATTCGTCCTTGTGAATCCAAAAAGTAAATTTTTTTTTAATTCAAAAGAAATTTCCTTTTGCATTTGGTAGTCATATTTTTGTTCAACATTCCATTGAATTTTTTAAATAATTTTTGGAATTAATCATATCTTTGAAATTACAAGGTCCTTTAAAATAAATCCTGACGTCAGAAAGAAAAAATAAAAACGCCACTTTAAATAAAAAGTAGGTTTCAAACCCTTTTATTTATTATTTATTTTATTGTAGGAGAGCTTATAAAACAATATAAAAGCAATTTTTTCGATTTAAGTTGGTGATAATTAATGAATATCTAAATCCCGGGATTGTGATAACGACATCCCGAAAATCTCGGGATCGGAAAAGGCAGGAAAATTAACATCTAGTATACACGCAATGTACTTTTGTATCGATTCGAACAATTTGATACAATCAAGCACTAGTACCTCACACCAGGCTTGTTGCGAATATTCGCATTCGCCTTCGCAACCGCGGAACTTCCGCATAATTTTAACATTCGCATTCGCAATTATCAATGCGGAGCTTCTGCGAATGCGAATATTGTGCAAATGCACTGATAAAACGTATATCTGGCAAACAAAAAATTGTAGCCAACATGTTTTGCCTGCGGAGATGCTACGTTAATCGCTAGTTTTTTCTACTTTTTCTTAGAAAAGTGTAATTTTTTTTTTCTCATAAAACTTAGTATGTTTAAGTTCCGTGTTCCCTTTTATTAGTCTTTCAGCTCAGAAAGAAAAACATTTATTTTAATTTTGTGTAAATTGTCAAAATTAGCACGCATCGAAATAAAGATGAAATGATATGTTCTAAATAAGTTGACAGCCAAGTTCACAAATTAAATAAGAACTACGCTTATTTACTCAAAATTTTTACTAACAAACCCCTGAAAAGAAGTAACATTATTATGGAATTTTGAAAAATAGGCCCATATATTACGATAAAAGTTTATCGAAGATGTTTGAAATAGGGGTAAAACCACCCCTGCTTACCATGTAGTGGTAGTTTTCGGAAAGGTGAAAAAAACCATATTTAATACTTGCGCCGGCTACGTCCGAACTTAGGCTTTTTTAGTTGTTTTATCTCAATTTGAAGTTGGATAAATAAGATCACAATGAAAACCTATAAGTTAAAAACACATTTTCCAAAGTTGACGGAGCGGGAAAGGGAGGGGATGGGAGGATTTTTGGCACAGCTCAATGTTCAACTAAAAAAATTTATATTATATACATATGTTGGTATATATATATACATATATGTATGTAGGTATAAAATTTGTGACCGAAACCAAAAAAAGCATTGTACTTGTTTATTTTTTATTAAAAAATTTTTAACCTTAAATTCACAACTTCAAATCGATATAAAAGTAAATGGGAACCAAGTTTCACAAATGCGTTGGTATTTATTCATACACTGACCCCTTTTATGTAATGCTATTGGTGCCAATCCCGTCACTTTTTGAGTGTTGCACTGTGTAATTATCGCCGCTAAAAATATTCTTTTTATTTTAACCTTTATGTGAACAGCAACATATCGTCGTCTCAGAAAACGGATGTCGAATGTTACAAAACACGGTTTTGAGAAAATTGACTTTGAAGTTTAAGGTCGAATTAATCCGAAACTGTACGGTAGATTTTTGTAACTTTTGAAGGAGACGTAGTTGGTGTTATTAGTTTTGATTTCCCATATTTTTACATTTAATATCTCTTAACGTTAATGAGAAAATTTACTTTTCATTCCGTATACATTTGTCGTAAGTAGCGTTTACTCACCACTTTGTTTTGTCCACAGAACATACGACAATAGTAAAGTATCTATTTCAACGACGATGGTATAATTTGATGAAAAAAACAGACATATTTATTAAATAATGATTACTTATTAGAAAAAACATAACAAAAACATAATCATGTATTTAATAAAAAAAATCTGTACATCTCTTATGCTGTAAATAGGTTACGAACATACATAAGTTTTCTTTATATAAAAACAAAAAAACAATACTTAAATTCAGTCTTTTGTACATTTTTATCTCTTTCATTTCATTGGAGACTCAGTGCAAGCTAAAATTTAAAAATTTAAAATTTTAAAATTAGTTACTTAGTTAATTTTCAATTTTAATTGTATCGTTATAGTAGAGGACCATCCAATTGTCGTAAGTTCAAAGTTTTGCGATACATACGACAAATGTTTTATGATTAAAAAAAGATTACATTTGTATGGGAATTTGTCGTATGTGCCACATACGACAAACGTTTTATGATTAAAAAAAAGGTACGTTTGTATGGGAATTTGTCGTATGTGACGCACATACAACAAAAGGCATACCCAATCATTAATATTATGTAACATACGACAAAATGCGCACGAAATATCTCAAAAACTAATGGAGATATAAAAAAATGGATTGCAGAAATCGAAAGAGCATGCCCAACTTAGTAAATCTGCATCAAAATCCCAAAATCGTGATTTTGCACATTCGTCATCCGTTTTCTGAGGCGACGATATGTACCCTGGTATGTTTTGCGTTTTAAAATTTTTATAACTTGGAAGCTATACATTGGATTAATTTGAAATTTCATTATATCCTCTACAAAAGTTGGATTGGAGCACTTGGACTAGAGATCTGACCATTTTTCGACTTTTACCCCTTACTTTAACAGCTGCATACCCGGCTATATATGTGAAAACGCACGCAAATATGTTGATACATTTGAAAAGAAAACTGTATTCCGAATAAAGTTCTTAATATAGTACAGAATATAACGATAATATAATATTATAATACAGGTACAAAAAAAATAAAAATATGAATAAGTTGGAAAATGTGAACTTTTAGTTACATATATTGCATTGCGGCAAATTAGCTTTGTTTTTATTCTGTCACATTCTTCATCGTCTCCTAGTGCAACATCTATTATCCTCAAAGGACCGCCGTTTAGTGCTTCAATGGCGTTGCGCGTAGAGAATATTCTGCTTACTCGACTATTAGTAGCGCCATTCTATTTCAGGTTTCGCCAGGTGCTCACTAAGATGAAGAAGGAACATCATACGTCGGTTTGTAGAAGCCTTCTGGAGTGGGTTGTCTCCACGTAAATGATGTACATACGAGCAAAGGCAGCCACGTCCAGAATATTATAAAATAGTTCTAAGGGACATCTATTCGTTCGCCGCTTGATTGAATATTCTGCTAAGCATTTAACCATGTTATTAACATCCCCTTTGGTTTTGCTGTGATGTAATTTCAAAAGAGACTTTTTCTTAAGACCTCTTATTTCGGGTTTGTAATGCATTCCTGAAAGGATCACAACTGATTTATTTTTCTTCGGCACGAGCTGGTCCATTGTTTGCAGACTGGATATGTTGTGGGTTCAAAACCGGCAGTTTGTGGTGGTACAGTTTCATCTGCCGGGTCGTATTCTAGTTCATCTGGAGTTAAATCATATTCGTTGTTCTCCAAAATATCTTCAGATACCAAAGGCTCTCCGTCACTATTCTCCTCGCTTAATCTTCCAACATCTGGCGAATGTACTCTTGCACTCAATTTCTCAAATCTTGTTTTACATACTTAAAATAAACATATTGGTTTAGAAAATAACAAAAGAAGTTTTAGCCAGATTAAAAGAAATGTGTTAAATATTCACATTTTCGTCATAACACAATGCCATTTCCCATAAGAAATGTATGTGCATACCCGGGTATGCTGCTGTTGACGTACGTATAAATTTTCTCTGTTGACATAAAAGTTACCCCACGTCTCCATTTTCTACTAAATGTGTCCTAACATCTGTAAAATTTTTGTTTTAACGTTGTCCCGTTTTCTCATGTGGACAACTTGCTATCTTAACATATCATTTTCAAACTGGCATCAAGGCAATCAGATCGATCTGTACCCAATGTAGATGGCGTGGCAAAATCAAAACTGAGTTGTCAAACTACGAAATGACAGCTGATGTTAAGACAGCGATGGTAAGAAATTCGGCAAGACAGATATGGTTTAACAGTGGAAATTTGCGGTCTCCACCTGACATTTCTGTCTTACCACTAATCGATTATTTCTCACTGTACTGTATTCTTTTTTTATAGGCTTGTGATTAATCATATGATTAATTAGTGGATTATTTAATTTTTTTTGCCATCACTATTTCTACATAATTGCCTTTTCATAGTAGCTTGACATACTAGAAAAGAAATGTATTGTTAAAAAGGGAAATTATTATAAAAACAATTATTTGTATCAGTTTGACATTGTATTTTTTGTATGAGAAAGTATAAATACTTATTTATAAGGGTACGAAATTTCATTCCGCTATCTATTGTAGTTTAAGAGAAATAAAATGTTCAATTCTTCATAGTCTAAAAATAATTGCCCATAGGACAAATATAAATTTTTTTTCAAAATATTGATATCACAGCATAAAGATTATAATTACTTTACAATGGTATACTTGTCTTTTCGAAAATCCGTGACTTGCGCAAATTATCTAGGATCAGTTGACGTGGCCATAAGGCTCAGTTATGCATACTTAGCATTGCACTGCAGAGTTAAACATTGCTTGTGAAACGTAGTTGTGATTATACTTCACGCAGCGCATCTATTACCTTGTTTATATGGCGTCAAACGCGGTATCGAATTAACTCGTGTCAGCGTAGCTCGTTTGAAATGCAAGTGTTTATATGCAACACAAGAAATTAGTCGATCGAACACACTTTCAAACAGAGTTTATCCAGATGCAACACTGTTAATACATGAATGATGAATAATGAAAATTGAAAAATAATAATTAAAGACTCAAACAGCCTTGTAAAAATTATCTTAGTTATTAATTTTAAACAAAGCTTAGCCTAAACGTAATTTCAAGAACTATTTAAATGGTTTACTTTATACAGAGTTGCATGAAATAACCGTGTGGACAAATTCCGTGTTTATATGCACTCTTAAAACGATTCAACAACTTTTAACTCGCATTCAAAATGTGATTTATGGTGGCACGGTTAAAAGTTTCAATTCGATTAGAGAATGTGTTTACATCTGTGTGTCCATGTAACATGGTTTGACTTAGAACGAAGAGAAGCATCATATAAACGTGGTATATGAGGCCTTGAGGGCCAGAGTGGCCTAACTGACATTTCAAAAAAAGTTGAGGTGCACCTTAAAATGCATTACTATAATATAAAGCATGTTTTTTGGGTAACCATTTAATGATTAGATACGAATCTTTGCACGTTTTTAATGATTAATAATTAATTACTCTCAAAAAAAAATTTAATTAATGAGTTAATTAATTTTAATTGCATCATTATTTTGTTATTTTTGATTATTTTCAATTATTTTTGAAATTTTTTAATTACATGATTAATATAATTATTTGATTATTTTTTAATTTTTTTGTAATTGCATGATTAATATAATTATTTGATTATTTTGAATTGTGTTTGATTTTTTTAATTATACAATTAATATAATTATTTGATTATTTTTGGTTTTTTTTTTTCAATTTTATTTCAACTTGTGAATAATATATTGTATGTTCGGGAATGTCATTTCTGTGGTTAATGCTGTAGTGGAACGATATATAAGAAATTAGCAAATTAAAAGTTATTGTTATACACCGCACAGTGTAGATATTGACAAAATTTTATATCTCGAGAACAAAAATACCTAGCGAAATAAATTCAACAGCATTTTAAAGCCTTTGAGATAGAAGATCGAGGAAAAAGAATTTCGTTAGATAAAAAGTTGCCTTCACCTTTCACATCACCTTCAAATTAGGGGGTTCTCAATTGTTTTAATTTTTTACCTAAAAACAGTATGAGGTGAACTTTTAAAAAGTTTGAAAGAGATATTTTTGGTGTTCTTGCATCAAGGAATCCTTTTCAATGGTAGCAGGTACCGGAAAAGGCATTTAGTATATTGTTAGAAGTTCATTATATGCTGTTTTTAGGTCAAAAGAAAGACAAAAAATCTAAAATTATAATTTTGAAGGTGAAAGTAATTATTTATTCAATGTGCCTTTGTTTTGACCTAAAAACAGCATACAATGAACTTAAAAAAATATATAAAATGCTATAATTAAAAAGGATTCCTTGATGCAAGAACACCAAAAATTCTCTTTAAAACTTTTTAAAAGTTCACCACAAACTGTTTTTAGTTCAAAAAATGAAAACAATCGAGAACCCCTAATTTGAAGATGATTTTGATATGTAAAGGAAATTTTGTTTATTCAACGAAAGTATTTTTTTCGCGAAAAAAGTTAAATCTCCATACTGTGCAGCGTTGCTTAAAATCCAAAGCAATTTTTTTTTTTACATAGCACTGTATATTTCAATGTTTTAAATCAGGGCATTTGCTTTTAGCAAAAGTAGTTTTTTAAGACCAAAATCGAGCAAGGATTGGCGCCTGGGTGAATTTATAATTCCTGCAAAAGAGAAGAGCTTTTCAACCGGGCCCGACGAAGTCAACGGAGTATTAAACAATATAGCAACTTCTTTCAGCAATTCATAGCTTTTCCAAATTTCCATAGAGTTGGCTTTGGACAAGGCTCTTTAAGGTATCTTTATTGGGCGAAATTTGCTCAAAACTCGAATCATCTTCATTATTAGCGCAAGTTAACATTATTTGATGTTTATCTTACCAATTTATTGAAATTAATTTATTTACCATCATCATCGAAATTAAAGAATTTGGATCGCTTTGACGTTTGTTTAGTCTTTAGATTATCCATTTCAAAAGAGATCTTTCCTTGCTGATAAAATAAGCAAATTGTTGCTACGACTCTTTCATAAATATTATTTTCCGTCAGATCACTGTTTGTCTTCTGTAACACTTCTATCCAGTTGAGTTTTACATCAGGCGTCAACACAGATGCAGTAATTGCGATGTTTGCTTCGGGCGTTAAGGAAAAGAAAATTATGAATCTTTGTCTTAACTGCACCTCTAACTTGCCCGCAATATAGCCTAAATTATTTTCACTTCTTTTACTAAGTTTTGTAAGCTTGTTCCTTAATTTCTTAAGTACAGGAAGAAGATAGCCGTAGACAACGTTACCTTGTAAAAAATCTAAAGCTTCTGCAATGGGTTCCATTAAACATTTATATGATTCCAAAAAATCGATGTCATCTAAAGAGAAGTGTGGGAGACTTAATCTCTCGCATAGCTTTGTATCTTGTATCTGAAGCAAAGAAGCCTACAAACTGCATCATAAAGAGAATTCCAACCAGTTGCTACTGGGACAATCAAAGATGAATTCCGACGATTTTGGCTATTTGCTATTTTTCCAAATGTCGTTACATTTTTCAAAAACCTAAATAAAGAAGTGTTTTATAAATTTAATTCCTAGTTAAAAACGCAGATGTTACATTTAACATTTAAGAAATAGTACCTTCGTATGCCTGACATGAAGCTCCTTGTCACTTTTTATAATTTTGATATAGTCAGCAGTGGGTAGTAAATTTTACGTATGACTAGAGCATCTGTGATGCTTTGGCAAACAGTTTGGGTTACTAAAATCTGCTACATCAACTTCATCTTCATCTAAATTTTTTCCGCAAATCTCAATTATTCCAAAGTCTTTGAATACTTTAACAAAGTTTGATCCGTTGTCTGTTACCGTCATGACGATATTTGAATTATTAAGACCAAACGGATTGTTTATTTCTTTAATCAACTGAGAAATTTTTTCTGCGGGATATACCCCAGTGATCCTCTTACATGCTAGTGCTACCGATTTTCGTTCAAAATTGTCTACGAACCAATGGCACGTATAACCCAAAAAGCTGCGGTGATTTCCAGCCCAAACATCAGTCGTCGCACAAGAGTATTTGACTTCAGAAATGGCTGATTTTATTTTGACCAACATTCCGTCATACATAACTTCGAGCTTTTTTCATGCTGTTTGCCTACTCATCACTTTCAATCCAGTTCCTTCAAATAAGTCTACACAGAACTTTTTGTTCACAATTGCAAGTGGCAATGAGCAATCAACAATAGCGTTCAAAAGTTTTTGGCTAAAAAGCTCTTGAGAAGTAGGATAGAAAGAAGACGTTTCTTTACGCTTCTTGTAACTTTCGTAAACCTCATAATGTTTAATTCTTAAGTGTGTTATAAAGTTACAAGGTTTATTTCCATCTCCTTTTATTATGCGACTACAACTTGAGCACTTAGCTTTTGTAACTGACTTATTTTGATTAAAATATTGTAGTTGTGAAACAAGGAAATTTTACTGAACTGTAACATTTAAAATATTAATAACACGAAATTTTTGGGGTCGTGGTTTTTTTTTGCTGGACTTAGTTCAATTTTTACGTGCTGATTTCGGAGACACAATGTTTCGCAATGCCCCTTAATAATAAAAAGAAAATATCCTACATATCTTACACTGTATGAATTCCCTTAATTTTGAGACACGTTTTTTTCTGATGATTTGTTTTTCTGCGTACAAGTTTTTAGTAAAAATTACTTAATTAAAACTCAGCAGCCCAAAAAGTTTTAAAAATTCTTGTTTCTACAATAATCAAGTCCATGCCTTTTGCCGGTAAATTTTGAAACTCGTGTTTGGTAATAATGCCCTTAAATAAAATAACAAAATACCACGACGATTCCAAGCTTGCCTGATTACATGGCTCGCAGCCTAATTTGCTCGCTTGCCATGACGTATTATTAAACTTTCATCATTTAGAGTCTAGTAATAAACAAAAGAGTTATGAAAAAACGCGATCTCAATCCTTATCACCCTAACGTACAACACAAAAATCATTAAACTTTTGTATTATTGGCCGTTTAAAGTTTATGACACACAACAATATGGCACTTATGTACAACAACGGTGTTGGAAAATTAGACAAAAATCGCGCGAAAACCATTGGCATTAAACCCTCTGGATTATCATGTTTCAAATAGAAAAAAAAATCACTAAAATCACCACACACAATTTATCCAACAGCTTTAACCCCCAAGCGCAGACCAGTTCAATAAAAAGAACACCTACCCTTTTAAGGTCCGTGTATGGGGGTCAAGGCTCTTGATATTGCTTCATACGTGTTGTAATGTTCTGATCAGGAGCGGATGGCTTAAGACCGACCATACGTGGCGACGAGTCACACCCTGCGAGAGGTGCCCCTGCTTTTACTGAATATGGCAGATCTAGAGAGGACAACTCGATAAAACCCGTAATTCCGAGTGTCATCCGTACTGTGCTTATGGGATGAGTGGCACTACGTAAGTGTGTCTTATAACGGTGTAAGAAGTCTTGCTTGGGATACTGGGGGCTATGTCCCAGCTGACATCCCTTTCCCCATACTCGTGGGATACACATGGAAAGTAAAAAAAATTCAAATCAAAAGCCAGAAGGAGCTGCACAGCTCCAAACAATGACCAATGCTGGCCTTTCGACTTCTGTAGAAACAGAAGCCATCGCTACACAACTACTGGGGGCGCATAGTCCCTCGTATGATGTAGAGATGGTGGATACTAGCATGAGACAGGATGCAAGTCCCGTCAGAACGCTATCTGATATCTCGCCTTAGGATGAGCAGAAGTTGCTTGCCTCTCCGGTGAAAAACTCATCTCACCAAGTTCGAGAGCGGGAGCGGCTTAGCGGAGCCGATCGGAAACGCCTCAAGCGGTACATGGAAAAGGGAATGAGCTATGAGCAGGCTAGAGAAAAAGCCAAGAACCCGTTGGCCCACCACGGAGGGGAAAAAAATTCTCCAAAAAAAGGCCTAGGTCTGATAGCTCCACCCCGCAGGAGCGATCCCCGAAGAAATTGGCCAAGCCAGGTGAGGGATCTGAAGGGGGAAAGCCAGCTGGGACTGCATCTGTGCCAACCGGTGAGGCAAGCGTGCCGCATGCACCTGCAGATTGTCGCGGGGAGCCAGTTTCCTTTAGGGATGGACTGTGCGGAGTGAAGCTGGGAATAGTCCCAAAGGAATATCCAACCACTGTGTGGTTAACGGATGAGCTCAGAGCTATCCAAAATGTCATCCTCAGGGCGGTCAGGAGCAAGACAGTTAGCGCTGTAAATCCTATCTTCAAGGGTTGCACCTTCCACTCGGGATGGCTATCCATCAGTTGCAGAGATGCTGCGACCGCGGGGTGGATACGGAACATTGTTCCAAAGCTGGCTCCATGGAAGGAGGCGAAGATGAAAGTGGTCGGGGAGGCAGAAACACCTCGCCGCATCATTCTTGTGGGACTCTTCCCGGAGCTGGATAGCTCTGCCAGTGAGGATGCTGCTTCAGGCACAGAATGACGGCCTGAGAATTCCGGACTGGCGCATTGTGAATCGAGTACGCAGGTCAACAATGGCGGAAATCACCATTGCAGTTGACCCGCTATCAGCAGACACGCTAAAACACCGCGGGAACGTGGTAAACTATGGCTTTGGCGTAGTAAAACTTAGGGAGAAAGCCAAACGGTCGATGCCCGTGGTAGATAAAGATGCCGCCGACACCGATTATCCTAACTCGGAGGAGCAACCTTGCTGCTCCAAAGACGTCGTCGTAGCTCCCAGGCAGCTACCCACTGACACGCAAGTCGGAGGTTGACACTGGTATAGACCCAACAGAGCTACAAGTAATACACAAAGCTCAAACAATGCCTCCGGAAACAGCAACAAAAACATGCCCGAGCCTACAACAGGTGCTGGAAGAAGCCCAAAAGAACGTCGGACCCATCGCATCCCCAAAGCCTGCAAAACGGCCACCACTACGTGGCAGCTCCAAAGCGGTTATTTCCAGCCGCAAAGGCAAGGGAGATCCGAGGACGGCCGAAGAAGCGGTCTTGCTGAAGGGCAACGGGGGGAAGAAGGTGGCTGCTCGCGGCCGAAAAGACCGAAAGTAATGGCACCTCACCCCAAAGACTTCACAAATCCGAAGCACATTAAATGCCTCCAAGTGAACCTTCACCATGCTAAAGCAGCATCACATCTTTTGAATAAGAGGTTCACAAACGATGGCTTAGGTGTAGCCTTCATCCAGGAACCCTGGATATTAAGAGGTAATGTCAAAGGCCTTAATATAAAGGATGGTAAGATTATCTATGCCGCCAGCTGTCGCCCAAGAGCGGCAAAGGGGTGAGTTCCTCCTTGAGTTTATAAGTAGTTATAATATAAGTATTATAAACCATGGCAATGAACCAACGTTTAGGAAGGCTATTAGAGGGGAAGTCTTAGATCTTACTCTAAGTAGTCACAACATGGCAGCGTCAGTCACAAACTGGTCCGTCTCAGGGGAGGTATCAATGTCGGACCACATGTACATAGAATTCGACATCGGCCACTTTCCTGAGCATGAACTAGTTTTTAGAAATCCCAGAAAAACGAACTGCGAACTTTTTCGCTTTATCATTGAAGAAGGTATAAACAGCCATGGTGGTCAAACTACGACTGCGCACGACTTGAGACTGAAGCTGAACAGCTTCATTCAGTCATTGGAATAGCTTTCAATAGTAGCTGTCCCCAAGGAAAGGTAAAATCCAAACGTGATGTTCCTTGGTGGAGCAAGAAGCTTGAGCAAATGATGTGCCAAGCCAGAACACTATTCAACAGAGCAAAGAATACGGGTGATTGGAATCCGTACAAACTTGCGCTAACTTCTTATAACAAATAATTGCGGAAATCCAAAAGAGCTAGCTGGCGAAACCACTGCGAGGAAATAAAGAGCCTCCCAGAGGCAGTACGCCTCCAAAAAGCTCTAAATAGGGAACACAAAAATACGATCGGCACTCTAAAGAAACCAGATGGTAGATATACTCAGCATCCGGGAGAGACTTGCAGACTTATGCTATAAACTCACTTCACGGGCTGCAAAGCGGGCTATTATCTACTGGAATTGGGTGTCCCAGCACGCATTTCTGGTAGAGATCAAAGCCTTGCAACTAAACTTACCACGGTAGAAAGAGTGCAATGGGCGGTATCTACCTTCAGCCCATACAAATCACCATGACCAGATGGGGTCTATCCTTGTCAACTCCAACAAGGAAGTAACTACATAGTCCCAGTCCTCTCCAGACTATACAGAGCGTCGCTCCTACTGTGCCACATTCCCAGTAGATGGACAGAGGCTGAGGTTGTATTTTTACCGAAGGCAGGTAAACCGGAGCAAATGCCTTCATCCTACAGACCAATTAGCATCAGCTCCTTTCTCCTAAAAGGCATGGAGAAAATCTTGGATCAACACATCGGAGAAGTCAACCTAGCGGAACGACCACTGAATAAGAACCAATTTGCTTATCAACCAGGCAAGTCCACTGAGACTGCCATTCACAGCCTTACATCGAAAATCGAAAGGGCTCTGCAGTCTAAGAACATAGCCCTTTGTGCCTTCATTGACATTTCAGGGGCTTTTAACAACACGTCATACAGGGCAATAAGAGATGACCTGATATGCAAGGGAGTGAGCCCCATCACAATAAATTGGGTGCTTTCTATGCTAAAAACAAGGAAGATCAAGATGGAGCTGGGAGGCACGAAAGAATCTATAACAGCCACAAGAGGTTGCCCTCAAGGGGATGTACTCTCCTCTTCTGTGGACTATGGTTATAGATGAACTCCTCTTCCTACTGAACGACCATGGCTTTGAAACACAAGGCTATGCAGACGATCTGGTTATTTGTGTAACAGGGCTACATGCCGAAACGATCACCAATCGCTTGCAACAAGCCCTGCGCATTACGCAAAGATCCTACTAAATCTATTCTGGTTCCGTTTACCCGGAGGAAAAAGTTATCCATGACAGAATTTACTCTGGGCGGCACTACAATAGGGCTCTCAAATGAAGCAAATTACCTGGGGGTGTGGCTGGATAAGACCCGGAATGTACATTTGGATGCAACCGTAAACAAGGTAATGATAGCCATCTTCGCATGCACGCGACTTTACGGGAAGACATGGGGACTCTCCCCCAAAATGACTTACTGGGCATTCAACACAGTTGTGAAGCCGATAGTCACCTATGCATCCTTGGCATGGTGGACAAAAGCGACACAAAGAACTGCTAGCGCAAAACTTAGCAAACTGCACCGAATGGTGTGCATTGGTTTAACAGGGGCTATGCGGACCGGTCCTGCTGATGCACTTAGTGCTCTTGAAGGCATAGCGCCCTTCCCAATTCTAATAGAGAGGGAGGCCAGTCTCTCGGCACTGAGAATCCTAAATACTTCCGGGTTAAAAACCGGAAACATAACAGGTCATGTGAAGGTCCCTATGAAATTCACAAATGTCCCCAGAATGCATATGAGGGACTCAGTAGCTCCGATACTAGTAATTTCTAGGAATTTCAAGGTATCTTTTGCGGACCGAGCATCCTGGAGCACAGGAAACCCTTACACCAAACCCGGAGCTGAAGTTTGGTACACTGACGGATCAAAACTTGAAGATGGAAAAACTGGAGCTGGTATATTTGGGCCGAATTTTAAAAGATCGATACCAATGGGCATTTTCCAAGCAGAGATTCATGCGATTGATATCTGTGGCAGAGAATGCCTCAGAAGAGGCACATCGTCTAAAAACATCTGCATTATATCAGACAGTCAGGCTGCCTTGCTAGCACTGAGGTCCCACATAATAACATCAAAACTACACGTTTTCAACACTATAATGAGAAAATACAAATTGATAATGAGAAATGAAAATTCATCTTGAGAAAATACAAATTGATAATGAGAAATGTAAACTCATATTGAGAAAGTACAAATTGATAATGAGAAATGTAAATTCATATTGAGAATATATAATCTGATAATGAGAAATCTAAATTGATGTTGAGAAAATACAAATTGATAATGAGAAATATACATTAATATTGAGAAAATACAAATTGATAATGAGAAATGTAAATTCATATTGAGTGTATATAAAATGAGAAAACGTAAATTCATAATGAGAAAATACGTACACTCAGGCCTATCGCTGGATCGTTAGCGAAGATACGGAAGCAAAACCAAGAGGTGTAAGCGACCGAAAAAGCTGACTGAAGACAACGTGATGACTATGTTATCCTGGCTTGAAGGTGACTGCAGTTTTACCCTTGGACAATTGAAAAGAAAAGTACAAAACCAGTTTAATGTAGAATTGAGCACCGCAGCAGTGGCAAATTATCTCGAGGGCAATCTGTACAGTTGCAAAAAAGTCCATACGCAACCAATAACCATGAACTCGCAGGATAACAAATTAAAACGAGCCGAAAGTGGTAAACAAATAGCATGGAAGGATGAAACAAATTTTAATTTGTTTTGCCGAATGTCACGTGGCCGACAAAAAAATTGGCCACCGCGCCATTCTACAGCTCCCTGCTTCCAGAGGGCCAAACGTCCACTTTATTGATGCAATAACCACAGCTGAAGTGTTACACATAAAAAGGCAAACGGGGGCGCTCACACACACCGGGGGTGTAAATGCGTTGTCCAACTGTAATTTCGGGTTGTATATATTATAAATTTTTTTGGCAGTGTCCTTTGATGCTTGCTTTAATTCACCTAATATCACGACATTAGCTCGCGGGCTCCAGAGTAATGTACTTGTAGCTCTTCATTGATATAATTTTTTATGTTCTCATTATCAATTTACATTTTCTCATTAAGAATTTACGTTTTCTCATTACACTGTGAGACAAATTTTGACACATCGCCGTCAGCCTCAATAATTCCAACGTGGAATGAAAGTAGACCACTGGATAAACAAAAATGCCAAGGGGTTTTGCAAAGTTAGTTCGAATTTCCTTTCTATGGCCTCTTGAAGTTGAGATATTTTTGACCTTTTTTTCAATATTAGTGAGAATAAAAATATTTAGGCAAAAATGCATTACTTGGGCGGGCCTTAGAAAAAAAACCTAAAAACTGTTAAAATATGGGAATTTCAGAAAAGCAAAACTTTTTTGGCGGTCGGACCTATGGGACTCCTGGGGTCCAAAATAGGGGCTCGAGAATGACTTAGAATAAGTCTCTATTTGATGAGTTTTATTTGTAAATCTTCTAAAAATAAGACAAAAAAATTATATATTTTTTTCCGACAACTGTCTTAGTTATCGAGTTATCGATTTTTTATTAATTTTTTTGTAAATGGGCCTTTTAAGCTATGTGGTTCTAGGCGTTTTTGATGTTGATGGGAGCTCGAAATGTTGGCTATCGTAATTTTTAACATTTGACTTGGAATCAGAAGCACGCACTATATCTGCTTCTCTCTCTGACCTATTGATTTCAATATCTTCTAGGTCTTGAAACAAGTTTT
Source organism: Rhagoletis pomonella (assembly GCF_013731165.1). Lineage (NCBI taxonomy): Eukaryota > Metazoa > Arthropoda > Insecta > Diptera > Tephritidae > Rhagoletis > Rhagoletis pomonella. The sequence continues at coordinate 16,421,262 of NW_023458563.1, forward strand.
TACTCCACCAACAAATTTCCGCTAGAATGGCGTCAGGCCTCTTTTTTCCTTTGTATCTGTAATGTATTTTATAAGTATGTGTTATCAAGCAAAAAAAACGTATGTTACCGTATTTCAAATGGAATAGCAACTTGGTGGTAGCGTTCACCTTGTTCGTCGGACTCGGTGGCCAATTGTCTACTAAAATAGTCCAAATGATGGTGTAAGAAGTGAATTTTTAATGACATGTTGACACCAATTTTAGAGAATGCAGCCATCATTGTTTGTACAGAGCTTTGATAGGTATTAGATCTAGTTTTTCCCAAAAAACCTTGTATAACTTCTTTAATTGAGCGCCAAGCTATCAACTCGGGATCATTTAAAACGTCATCAAATGATTGAGTTTTCAAAAGTTTTCTTATGTCTGGGCCATTCACAACGCCTAAAAAAAAGTTAAATGAAATCAATATGATTTAAGGATCTCTATTTTAATACAACAAATGTTATATGGATTACAGATTTACCTTCTTTCAGTTTGCTTTCACGGAGACGAGGAAAAATTTGAGCCAAAACTACACTGACTTCTTCTCTCTTTGCTACCGTTTTCAAGAAACTTTTCACAATGCCGAGTTTGACGTGTAAGGGCAGCAATAAAACTTTGTCTTGCGGTACTAATGGTTTTTGAATGACATTGGCGTTTGTGTGGTTGCTCAATGCTCTTTCTTTCCAGGTGTGGTTTGAATACTGGTCACCTTTATACCTTGAATCCCAATCACATATAAAACACATATGTTTTATGTAGCCTGCTTGTAAACCGCGTAGAATTGCAACTACTTTCAAATCACAGCAGATTTTCCATTTGTGTTTGTCGTATTTAACGTTATGAAGAATTGTTTTCAATACATCGTAGTTCTCTTTTGTTTCAATGCTGTATGCAATTGGTATTGACGGTTTCAAATTACTTTGATGGAGCAACACTGCTTTTAAGCTCGTTTTTGAGCTGTGAATAAAGAGTCTCCATTCATCTGCATTGTACTGAATTTCCATCTCGGTCATAAGTTTTTCGATGTCCATACAGTAAGATGATGTTTTCTCATCATTAACAACGAAACAATTTTGTAGAATACCTTGGCGATTTCTATATGCTGTGACATTTGTCCCAGCTCCTAACAAATGTTGGGTGTTCAGAAATTGAGCCAAAACTTCCGATTGACGTTTAGAAAGACCTTACTTTGCCACTATAAAATCTAACTGGTTTTGGGTAACTAAAATTGGAGTATTTGAAACACTTGCTCCACAGTCATACAATGAAAAAGGTTCAGTGAACGCACTTTCAAGAGTAACACCTGATGACACGTCGGGGCTGAGAAGTTTTGGCACTGGAATGTTTTCGGAGTGTTGTACCGGAGTTTGAGCACTTGGAACACTCAAATACACTTTATTCTTGCTGTTTTTTCTGTTCATACCTCGAACAGAGTTTACGCACGCATAACAATTTGATTTATGGTGGCTGGTTGGATCCGTCCAGATCATCGGTACGCCTAATGGCAAACATTTAAATACTTTATGCTTCCAATTTAAAAGATCACTGTAAAACTTTTTGCAAACCACATTTGGTGCCCAGGAAACATTAGAAATAACTGGTTGGTTGAAATAACTTTCATAAGCACACCTGAATTCTTCGGTAAAATATCCATGTTTTGTCATTTTTGGAGTGAAATGGCCACAGACGTAACAAAAGTTATTAATATTACATTCCATTTCTATTAAAAAAATTGCACTTTTTATTTAGAATAAAATTAACTTCAGTGAAACTTTCGCGATATTTTAGACTAGCGTCGATGCTTTTCAAAAATCTACTAAAATTCATCGCATTGCTTTTCTCTGACTTTGCTCCAGTTGTTATAAAAAGCAACTTAAAACAAAAACCGTTAGAATTCAATACATACTGCTTAATTGAAAGGCATTAACGACTGTGATATTCACTTATCTCATTGATGCTATGGGCAATGTTGATGCCCTTGTCAATTCCCCAGCAACTGTAGGTAGTGTACCCACCAAATGATGTTGTTTTTGTTTATATTGAAACAAATGTAAAGTCATGTGTTTGAACAATGAACAAGAGCAAGTAAATAAACAATAACGGGACTAAATACTGGCGACGTTTGTTAACCCATTACAATACGGTAATTTGACAAAATATATGTAAATTACATAAAATAACACGCGAAGAAAAAATTATTTTTTAAAAAATCGATAACTCGATAACTAAGACAGTTATCGGAAAAAAATATATAATTTTTTCGTCTTATTTTTAGAAGATTTACAAATAAAACTCATCAAATAGAGACTTATTCTAAGTCATTCTCGAGCCCCTATTTTGGACCCCAGGGGTCTCATAGGTCCGACCGCCAAAAAAGTTTTGGTTTTCTGAAATTCCCATATTTTAACCGTTTTTAGGTTTTTTTTCTAAGGCCCGCCCAAGTAATGCATTTTTGCCTAAATATTTTTATTCTCACTAATATTGAAAAAAAAGGTCAAAAATATCTCAACTTCAAGAGGCCATAGAAAGGAAATTCGAACTAACTTTGCAAAATCCGTTGGCTGTTTTGTTTATCCAGTGGTCTACTTTCATTCCGCGTTGGAATTATTGAGGCTGATTTTTCTTACTGCACAGTGTTATCAATCTATATATTCTCAATATGAACTTACATTCCTCATTATCAATTTATATATTCTCAACATGAATTTATATTTCCCATTATCAGTTTTTATTTTCTTATTATGATTTTATATTTCTCATTATCAATTATATATTCTCAATATAAATTTACATTTCTCATTATGAAGTTATACTTTCTCAATATGAATTTACGCTTCTCATTCTCAATTTGGGATTTCCCAATATGAATTTATATTTTCTCATTATGACTACGACTGCCTCAACACCCTAAACGGTATGGGAAGCAAGAAAACAGTATTACTGGGCTGGGTGCCGGGGCACGAGGGCCATGACGGCAATGAACAGGCGGACCGCCTAGCAAAACACGGAGCTACCACACTTTTCCATGGCCCGGAACCCTTTTGCGGACTCACCAAAGCCCACTTAAGGGAAGTCATAAACAAATGGGTCGACAAAAAATTCGATAGGCACTGGAAAGACAAGCTGTCCATCACAAGAAGCTTCAAAAATGCTCATAAATCTAGGCAGGGAGGACCTTCGAGCTCTCACTGGGTACTTCACGGGACATTGTTCCCTGTGTTATCACCTCAGTAAAATGAATCTTTCAGACACGAGCGTCTGTCGCTTCTGTGAGATGGGCGAAGAAACGCCAGAACGCATCCTTTGTGAATGTGTTGCTCTCGCTAGACGCAGACTCGCTCACCTAGGTGGTACAACACTTAATCCATTCGAAATATGGAACAAAAAGCCCACCGAAGTGCTAGCTTATATTAAAAGCCTTCACGTATGGGGTAAAGGGTCACGCACAGTAGACCACCCTAGAGGTCGCAGTGCTCAAGGCTCATAATAATAAAAAGGTCCGTGTATTCTTCAGAAAAGATGATATTTAATGAAGACTTGGGTGCTCTTGATGATGTGGAGCAATCCAAATTCGATTTTATTTTTGGTTTTTGTAGCGTAAATGTTGGATCGACAACATCGTCGTCCGCAGAGAAATCGCTAGCATTTTCATCCGAAATCATTTTTGGCGAGAATTTCGCTTAAGACTAATACACAATTCATAAAATAACAAGCGGTCAATATGCTTATAATATACTTACATACCTATGTCTATATGGAAGATCTTCTTCAATGTGTCCTCTACAAAATTCTTTCTAGAAGTATTAATGAATAGCAAAGACAGTTGACATTGAAAATGCTTATGTGAAATCATTTCTAAACTACAGTACAAGTATTTACTCGTACAGTGAATTTGGTTTCAGTTAATTAATACTAATTTATAAAAATTTGCTTGCCAAACACAGTTTCATCTATTTGGGAAAGTAATTAAAATAATCATATAATTAGAAATAATCAAATAATTGAAGATAATCAAATAATTAAAAACAATCAAAAAATTAGAAATAATCAAACAATTAAAAATAATCAAATAATTAAAAAAAAACAAAAAGATTAACTATGATTATTTCTAATTATTTGAATATTTTTGTTTATTTTTTTAATGGCGATTAATCATGATTATTTTTTATAAGTATAATTAATAATTAATTATTACTGGCTGGGTTATGTATGAAAATTAAAATAATCATTAAAAACAAAAAATGCAAAAAAATTAATGATTACTAATCATAATGGAAATTTAACAGCTCTCTTTTAAAGTTCATTCTTTCTCACATTACTAAATTTTTTTTTGTAGATAGGCTCCTCTGACCCTCATGGCCGCATATGTATACATATCTTCCCAACAACTACGCACATTTTTCCGTCCTCATTTCTCCCTCTCTCACTCACACTTCACAATCGAATGCCGCTTTTGCGTAGAAATCAAAAATTAAGAGACTTCTGTGTCATGCTCTTTTTAACGTAAACGCTCACAAACAAGGCTCATTTAACGGATTCCTTATGGTAAAACTCTCACTTCTTACTATGCGTTGCTAAGTATACATAACTGAGCCTTTACTCATTATTAAACTGGAAATGAGCTCGTGGCCACATTCCTCAATTGTGGCAAAATATACTTTGAATATATGAGCAAACTAATATTTTTTAGTCCTTTTTGCATTGCGTTGGTACAACCAGCTTTCCGAAGCGGTCCAGCCGCAAATGCGCGTGATTTGGCCAGATACAGCCTCTTTCGCCCCCGCTTCTCTTAGGTTTCGCTAGAGAAATAGAGGAAGAAAAGGTATTGAGACGATTTTTGAGTTGCACAATGATCGTAGTAAATATTATCTACTGTATGTAGACATGTACATATAATATCTGGGATATTAGCAGAGTAACAAACCCACGTGTAATTCTTCTCTGAATCTCTGTATATATTCACCAGTCTTTCTTTTTGTAAAAGGCACATACAGGCTGCCAGGCAGTGTTGATATTTGAGATTTTTAAATTGTACTAAATTAACGACAAAAACTGTAACATTTTGAACTTAATTGTACTTTTCACCATTTCCGTCAAAACATTACCTCCCGTTTTCCTTCAACCAAACATAAACCATATTTTTGTCTCCTACAGTAAGTTTACATATCTTTCAGTTCATTGTGCAGCTTCAGTAGCCCATAAACTCATAGCCAGTTTAGACAGAAAGTCCCACTAAAATTCATTAAGTTTACAGTTTAACTTCAGTATACACAAATAAATTCTTATGGCCTTATTCATAAAAAATAAAGTAGGTTTAAAGAGCTTTATAAATTGACGTTTTCATACATTTTTCAATTTATAAACCTTTTATAAAGCTACTTTATTTTTAATGAATAAGGCCATTAAATTATATTCCACATTTTAAAAAGTACACCCAGCGATAAAATTCTACGGTCACCTAGTTTGAGCTATATATTTACTTTTTTTTCAAATTAATTTTCATATTTTTTTTTTTAAGTATAGCTCATTGAAGAAAAATGTCAACAACGGTGTTGCGCATTTTCTTCCATATAAAATAAAATGCCAACATTCCTTATATGGAAGAAGGTGCGCAACTCCGTCAACAAAAAAAAAAGCCAAAAATCAATGGTATTTTTTAGACATTTCAAACTTGCACCTTTTATTGAATTTATAGCATTCAAAAATGTTTACCCAAAAAATTTCTACGAATTCTGAATAAAAACTGTGAAATTTTGATGAAAATTTGTTGATTTTTTTCAATATTTAAATCCGTGGTTTATTTCGCTTCGTTAGACAATGACCTCCACTTTTATAAAAAAAATTTAACTAATTAGAAAAAAATATAAAAAAATAGCCCAACCCGGGTAACAGTATAATTTTGTCGCGGGATATATATTCAAATATGAAGACAATAACTACAAAAAATTAATACAGAAGATAAATCAGTTTATATTAGGGAAAATAAATCACATAAAATGATATCAGTAACACTAAAATGGAAGCCCACAATAGAAATTTATAGTTTCAACGCATGAAATTTACGTAAAATTGTTTACTTTCAATCCCCGAATTATTCAATTACATACTTCATTTTCTGCTGCACCTTCATTAGGTAAACTGCATTTCCAAAGATTTTTTCAAAATAAATCGCGACGAGGAATATTTCATCCACCGGTGATAAAAAATCGCAATCACCACAACGCTCAACACTAACGCGCCCGTCACAATCACGTTTACTTTCAAAGTTACAACTCAGAATTTCGTTTTGTACCAAATATGAAATGTAGATATGTGTATTTACTTAAATGAGAACGTATTGATAATCAAAGTGCGGCAGAGATTTCAGAATTTTGTAAGAAAAGTATTTTTGATGTTGAAGTTGTACTTAAAAACAGTAAATTGTACTTTAGAAATATTCAAAACTAATTGTACTGAAAAAAGCACAATTGTACTTAAAATATCAACACTGCTGCCAAGACAAAGCGTACTGTACTCTATACGTTTACGAGTCTACTATCGGTAATAAAAAGAATATGGGGCACAAAAGCATTACTTCAGCGACTCTAAAACTCTGAACAAATTAAAGAACGCTACTGATGTTAAGACACTCAACTGCTCAATACCGACTTTAGCTTCCGAAAACAGTCTCACCGCGAGAACTTCGAGGCAAAAATTTCTTGAACGTATTTTTATATGATCTTATTGTTTGTTTTTCATTTAGGCTCAAAAGGAACATTATCCCAGTTGGGGTTATGATACTTTATAAGAAGTGACATAACCCCAAGTAAAAAAAATTGACTTTTTGCCACTATATAAGGAGTGACATAGTTCTAAATTTAAAATTGGGGTGATGTCCCTCGGGGTTATGTCATGGTACCAAGAAATGCTTTACTCGTACTGGCAGGTCATAAAGATATTATGGGGAACTGGGAAAAGGACAATATCAGGTCAATCGATAAATTGACCAGAAACTAGTTCCACGAAGAGGGGATAAATGCCACCATCGTAAAAGCCCAGGCTAAGATAACTTGCCTGGAGCTGGGAAGTCAAAGTTGATCTGTAAATCCAGCGTGTGGGTTAACACTGTCGGAGCTGTCGTGGCAAACAAAAACTCGAGAGCAGCGAACACTTTTTTAAGTTATCGAGTCTAGTCAGACGTTGGCGGCGGCGTCTACCTCAGTACCTTTTCGAGTGTCTGTCCAAGGCGCGTCGTTATAATAAAAACTGACTGGTTCTATTTCAAGTTAACTGGGCGGAATCAACATTGAGTCGAATGAACTTCACCGCAACCGACCCACTTAGGCCTAAGAGTACTCCCTCCGGAACCTGGATGAGGGCATCCACCAGAACCTGACCTAACCTACCAAGAGAGTTATACACTTTAGAGCAACATAATTGCATCTCGTTTCGTTTAATGAAAATTAGGTTTAGTATCATAAAATGTTTGGTTCATACTTCCTTTGATCATAGGCATCAAGAAATTCAAATTAGCATTTGTACTTGGATTAGGATTTCGGATGCAAGCTGGTATCTCTCTCCCTCTTGTTTTCCCAAATTTTCGCTTCATCAATCATTAAATTTTTTGTTTATTGATTGCTATAGGTACTTTGTTTTGAACATTCACTTTATGTCTACCTTCACACGGTTCTTCAGCCCCTTTATCACTGCAAAATTAAGTCTATATTGACCGCATTTTTCATACCCAATCCCACTACAGAGTAATTGTTTCCTGTACATATATATGTTTGTATGTAAATATAATTATCTTCGTGTAGTACTTATACTTGTTTTGTTTGTTGAATTCGTTAGATATACTGCTGAATGGGTCACAATAAATTTTTATGACATACCAATCTACTTATAACAAGGTTAGGGCTTCTTTTAAACCGACGAAGTGGCATTTCGTGAGTTGTCAATGGTCAAACTTGAAGCACGCAAACTCAGTGATGCCAATGACAAATTGCTGCGATATAATGGCTTTGGTGATGAATTCGCAGTCAACATTAATGCGGTACTATCGATATTTGGTGCTATACTGCTCAGACCATTGCAGATGATTGCTTTTTCGTTGGGATTGCCGACGACTACACCACCGTTCGCTGTGCAAAGTGGTGGAAGAATGTCAACCGTATCGACAGACAATAAACGATCAGCGCCAACTCCTTTGGCATTACAGCCAGAGCCACTGCCGTCACCCGGACCAGTACCACTCTCACTCCCACAGAGATGAAGGCGTGAATTCAATAGTTTATTACACGCTGGACATGCGCGAGAGGCGCCCTTTTCGCGGCGTCGCAACAGATCATGGGCACACCTGCAAGGAAGTATAGAAAGATACATGTATACTGAAAAAATATTTTGTATTTAAATGAGAAATTTAGAAAAATACTTTATGATGACCTGTAAAACATTTCAAGAGCTGTATTATCATAAAGTTAACGTGGCAAAAAAATTGAGTTTACTTTTGACTTTTGTAGTTTTTGAGCCTTAATTTTTGCCCTTGCTCGTAAACTACAATACAAAAGGATAACATTAACCCGTTATAATATATAACACCCACCAAATGTACTGAAACCGCTATAACTACTCGGGCTGATGTGAAAGAGACGCCAACGCACCGCCAAAGTTTTTTGTAGCCAGGCCTTCAAGCCAAGTTTTCACACATGGTGGATCATGTTTAATTGTAATGTAATTTTAGGAAAATTCAAAAAATTACTAACAAAAGCACAATAAATAGAAACAAGTAAGAGCAGCGCTGTCTTCGGCTATGCCGAAGGCTTCATACCTTTCATGAACATCTGAAAATATTACTTTAACAGATTACTGCATTTGAAAAAATGTATATATTCACGGCATACATACTTATATAGAGGAGATACATATATAAAAAATTATATCTAAACAATCAAAGGTATGAAAGATATACCTTATATAGCACCAAACTAAGTGATTTTAACTGCCGTGTGATCGGTATGTAAACCGGTAACACAATTTAAAGGGGTTTAGCTTCCAACATAAAGGAGATATATCGAAAAACTGGTATCTGAACAATCTGTGGTATGGAGGCAATAAATAGGTTATAGCGACCGGATCTTTGTTCATTTTACTGTAAACTTTCTATTGATAATGAGTGAAAATAGTGCGAAATTAATGTTTCTAGCTGCATAAATTGATAATTTATAACAAAAATCTCATATCTACCAAATCTTCACCATTTTCACTGTATTCTTTTGATGATGGGTGGAAATAGTGCGAAATTTCATATTCCCAGCTGCATAAATGAAGGAGTTATAACGAAATTCTCATATCTGAACAATCAGTTGTATGGGAGATATATGTTATAGTCACCCGATCTTTGTAATTTTCACTGAAAGTATTCTGTTAGTAATGAGTAGAACGGTGCGAAATTTCATGTTTCTAGCTGCATAAATGGAGGAGCTATGGTAAAAAATCTCATATCTGAATAATCAGTTGTATGGAGGCTATAGGTTATAGCAACCCGATCTTCGCCATTTTCACTGAAAGTATTCTTTTGATAATGAGGGACAACAGTGCAAAATTGCATGTTACTAGCTACTTAAATGGAGGAGATATAACGATAAATCTCATATCTAAACAATCAGTAGTATGGGAGCTATAGGTTACAGTGACCCGATCTTTGTAATTTTCACTCCAAGTTTTCTGTTGATAATGGGTGGAAGTATTGCAAAATTTCATGTTCTTAGCTACATAAATGGAGGAGTTATAACGAAAAGTCTCATATCTGAACAATCAGTTGTATGGGAGCTATATGTTATAGTGGTCCGATTCTTCCGGTTCCGATAAATGATTAATACAATATAAAAATACACCCACTTACCAAATTTCATCAGGATATCTCGAAAACTGAGAGACTAGATTGCATACAAACATACGGACAGACAGACGTACAGACGGGCATGGCTCAATCGACTCAGCTCGACGTTCTGATCATATAAGTCTACATTTTATTGGGTCTATCTCTTTTTATTCTGGTACTTACAAACATCGGACCAAAGTTATAATACCATTTCATGCTCATGAAAGGTATAAAAAGTACCTACCACACAAAGTAAGAAGGTAGAAAATTCACTACTAACATAAAATAAAATAAAATCGCGAATCACTGCTTTATTGGACTAGCAGCTAATTTTCATGAACGATTTTTAATTCACAGTGAAAAAATAACCGACAGTGAAACATCGCTCATCACTAAAAGGCAGTTAGAATTCTTTTTAAGAATAAAAATAAAATTACCCAGTTCCAACTCCCCTCATTAAATGTTGTCCTATTGAGTCTGGTGGGCGAAGACAAATACTTCACCTTCCTGAGCTTACCCGCCAGGTAATACCTGGTCTTTGCCCTAGGTAAAAAAATTCAAACTTTGTGTATACCGCAGTGTTCCATTCAATCATGTATTACCATGTCACACTATAAAGGATTTGCTTGAATGAATATTCGATAAGGTAGAAATTCATCAAGGCATATGGGGTGGCGTTCATGCCTATTACGGGATCTCTGCCTTCTACACCAACTAAGTGCACAATCTCCTCCCGGTATATGGCAGACTGCAAACTACTGACAGGCATAAAACACATTGCAAAATGGGGTACAAGTCCAAAAACTCTTGAGGAACTAGACTACTCTATTACAGCTATAGCATTTGACAATAGTTTCAATAGACGGATTCCCTCAGGTAACGAATGGGAAGATATTTTGGGTAATTTCGACTTGGCAAGGGTAGGACATCCCTTTGTGCCATAAATGCGGTAGTACCACTACCATCTTGTAAATTTTGGCTTTGAGCATACAACACATCTAAGAGGTTCAAGGATCTTGATTTCCTTGAATGCTTAATGGGGATACATGCCAGAAGAATAGGGTTTTGCAGGGAAAGACTACTGCCGCAGTTTTAGGATGAGGATATCGAGAACCTCGAACAAGGGATTCCAAAAAAATTTGTGTTTGCAATAACCAGTTTTTTTGTTGGAAATTTAAATTTTTCCGCTCTTTTTACAGAGCTGATTTTAAACGATTTTTGTTTAAAAAAACTATCAATTTCGACATATTTACATAGATACTAGTTGTAGTTCCGCCAAGAAGTCAATCTTTGTTTCTAGATTTTTCTTTATATCTCATCAAAAATAACAACTGTCGACTTAAGCATCAGAACCCTACCACTACCTACTGCCAAATTACGTTGCGGTTTAATCCACTTCGCTTTGCGTTGCATATCCTGCAGGTATTCTTTGCTCCATCGAGCCCAGAAATGCTGCTTCATGACTGTCAGACTTTGCCATTGATCTCTAAGACTGACCTTTGCTGGTTCTAGTAGTGGTTCCGCTAATACATCCGGTGTGCTACCAACCGGAAAATGAGCTGGTGTTAGCACTTCTTCGTCATTAGGATCGGCCGAACATGTGCACAACGGCCGCGAATTCAAAATCGCCTCGATTTCTGTGGTTATTGTGCACAACTCTTCGAACGTAAAGTGTGCATTACCCAACGTACGCGTAAGGTGGTATTTAGCCGATTTCACCGCCGCCTCCCACAGCCCGCCAAAATGTGGGGAGCGCGGCGGTATATGGTGCCATGCAATGCCCTTGACTGCGCAGAACTCGCTTATCTTGTGCTGCTGTTGTTGGGAGAGGAACATCTGTTTCCACTCTTGCATTTCTCGCCGAGGACCCACAAAGTTAGTGCCGTTGTCACAGTAAAGGTGGTGATATAAGCCTCTTCGCGCCACAAACCGCTTGAGCGCTGCCATAAACGCCTTTGTACTGAGGTCGGATACCACCTCAATATGTACCGCCTTGGTTGAAAAGCAAACCATGATCGCCAAATAGCTTTTCACAGTGCGCACTCCTCGAAGTCGGACGATGGTGAGAATAGGTCCAAAAAGTCAACACCAGTGGAGTAAAACGGCCTTGTTACTGCTACTCGTCTTGCTGGCAAATTCCCCATAATTTGTTCACAAAGTTTGGGCCTGGAATGAAAGCAAAGCAAACATTGGGTGGTGACTTGTCTTACCAGCCTTCTCGCATTCACCACCCAGCACTGCTGTCTCAATATTGACATCAACGCCTGCGTACCCACATGCATGTCGCTTTCGTGTAGATATCGTATATACCCTGAGGGGACAACACAATTGGAAACTTAGCCTCATATGGCAGTTGCGATCTTGCGAGCCGGCCTCCGACACGCATCATGGAAACTCCAAACCTCGATGCCAGGAACACACTAAGGTTTTTTAATTTGCTAGCGGGAGGTAATTCTTTGCCTCGCGCTAATTGTTTGATCTCCGTTTCAAAGTATTGCTGCGGTATGCAGTACATGATGCGCACCCACGCTTCTCTCAACAGCTCCGCTGTCAGCATCGGATCATCATCGCTGATAACCAAGGTCTCGCGATTGGTTTTGCGCCGAAAGAAGTATAACAGATATGCCACTTTTCGCTGTATCTGCCCAAAATTACTATGCGACTCCAACCAGAGCAGCACCTGATTTTTTCGATGCTCGATGGGTACTGCCACTACTCGCCTTTGTTCTATGTTTATTTCAGATGCGTCGCTCCGAAATCTGTTCGGTGGCCATTTGTCACACGTTTGTCTCAAAAACGCTGGGCCAGTAAACCAACAAGTCTCGATTAGCTCATCTGCATATGCGCCGCGAGATATAACATCCGCTGGATTACTTTTGGTTGGAACATGCCTCCATAGTGCATGTTTCGTCCTCTCTTGAATTGTTGCCACTCTGTTCGCAACGAAAATTGACCACTCCGATGGCTGCTTACTTAACCAATTTAGCACGATTTCGCTATCTGTCCACAAATAAATTGCATTCAACGAAACTGCCAAGTTTTCTTGGGTTTTGGTTAATAACTTTGCCAATAATTCAGCCCCAAGTAATTCCAATCGTGGAAGCGACTTAGTTCTTAATGGTGCCACTCTGGACTTGGCGCTCCACAGCGCCACCGTAACCTCGTCCCGCTCGTTTACGGTGCGAATGTACACGCATGCCCCATAAGCCCGCAGCGACGCATCACAAAATCCGTGTAATTCGACTCGTGCAGGACCATTTTTCGCCAAAATATATCTTGGTACTCGTATATCTTTGACCAAAGGCAAGATCCACAGATTCTGCAAAAAGATCTTAGCCTTTACGATTATGGGGTTTATCAGACCGAGAGGATCAAACAGACTCGCGATCTCCGCCAGCACAATCCGCTTTGTCACCGGTTTGTCCATTTTAAGCTCCGGCCAATCATAACGAAACACATCGGAAGTGGGCTCCCATATAATGCCTAGAGTTTTGATGATTTCGGCGTCGTTCAATCGCAGTGGCTTCTCTTGGTCATCCGATGGCACTTTCTTCAAAAATTCACTATTATTCTAGTACCATTTACGTAGCTCAAACCCTGCAGAACTTAAAATCTCGCTGACCTCCGAGTAAATATGTTCTAGCTGCTCATCGGAGTCTGCACCTGATATCAGATCGTCCATATAAAAATCTGATAAAACTTTGTTTGCACCATATGGAAACTTCTCTGCGTACTGTTCACCTAGTGCCTTTACACATCTTGTCGCCAGATATGGCGCGGACGCCGTTCCGTACGTGATCGTCAATAAGCGATATACTTCAATCTCTTCATTTGGGGTTGGCCGCCACAGTATACATTGATAAAATGAATCCTCTTCACTCACCCAGGCTTGCTGATACATTTTCGTCACATCCGCTGTTATCGCATACTTATAGCATCGAAAGCGCAACACGATCGCCAGCAAGTCATCTTGTACAATGGGTCCCTTGCACATTACATCATTCAAGGAGGGCCCCGATGAGGTCTTACAACTGCAGTCAAACACTACCCGCAGTTTAGTACTTGTAGATTCCGGCCGTAACACAAACGTATGCGGTGCAAGGTACCTTACCTTATCCCTGGAATCGCTTGGTACCAGTGCCATATGCCCCAACGCCAAATATTCATCTAGGAATGCATTATACAGTTTTCCGATTACTGGATTATCCCTTAGCCTCTTTTCAAGGAGCAAGAATCGCCGTAATGCCGCTTGATTTGAGCCGCCTAGCTCAGCGACATTTTCTTTAAATGGAATCCTTACCACGAAGCGCCCAGTATGATCACGTCTAGATTCTTTGATAAAAATCTCTTCACACAGTGCCTCGTCCGCTGTCGGAAACACTGATTTTGCATCAACCTGTTCCATCAGACAAAATTTCTCTACTAGGGCAGTCAGTTCCTCTTCAACACCTGGTTGCTTGGATGATGTCATCATTAAGCTGCTCCTAAGCCTCTCATTGGAGTCGGCTCGATTTGTCACACCTGACACGACCCAACCCAGCACAGTTTTCTGCAATCGCGGGAGATTCGCTTTCAGCGTAATTCGGCCAACCGATAATAAGTCCCAAAAGATTTCTGCGCCTAAAAGTACGTCTATACGGCCAGGCTTCTTGAAATTCGGATCTGCCAATGATATGTTACTAGGGATGCCCCAATCATCTGCATTCATAAATTGGTCTGGCTTAAACGACGTTATTTTCGGCAACACATAAAACTCAAGTGATGTCTTGTAACCACCAATCCTTGATTTGACGTTTGCTTGCACTTTTCTGGTAATATTTTTGCCACTGTCTGCAATGCTGTGCGCTGTCATGATGCATGAAGTCCATTTAAGCTTTAGTCTCTGCATAAGCGGTTCGCACATCAAATTTAGTTGGGACGCTGAATCCAAAAGTGCACGAGCTTGGATTTCCGGTCCATTTCTCCCTTTGATACCAATTACCGCCGTTGCCAAAATAACATCCGCGCCTTCATTTTGCATCGTAGCATGTACAGCAACCTGACTTACCGTAGCAGCTTGCGTCGTGCCTGGCGCGTCGATCGTTTTCACCTCTACGTTGGTTTTATGCAGCATTTTATGGTGGTCACCACCGCACTCTATACACCGTTTCGCTTGACACACACGAAGCACAGCCTCAAATGTCGTGGCGTTTTGCGCCTCTGCGGAACCTTCTGAGCCTCAAATTTACGGTAGCTTTCTACGTTGTGCCCGTCCTTTCTACAAACTTCGCATCCACCTTCTCTATAGCCAAAACGTTTTTCTTAACACCAACCGCCTTGCGATTATCTTTGCGACTCGTTTTGGTTCCATCGTCCTCGTTCTCGCCACAGCGCGCTGTTCTTGTCTCTCGAGCCTCCATATTTTCACATCTCTTAGTCAACACTGCAGAGCATTCATCCCAAGTGGATAGCCTTGTATAGTCGATGGATTCCTCCCACTTTGCCAAGGATTCCTCGTCTAACTTCGTTGCTAAAAGATAGATGATCATAGCATTAGTTATGTCTTTATAATAACCAAACGACAGCATCGCGTTTAAATGAGTGTTCACAGAGTCAATCAATTCCCGCAAATCGCCCGAGCCCGACACCATTTTCCCAGAAAATAACGCCGCAATATGTTCCTCGAACATAAAATTTTTTTATCGAAGTTACTCCTCAGCCGGTCAAGCGCCTTCTTATAATTTAAACTGGTAATCTCGAATTCATCAATGGAGTGAAGTGCTCGTGCGGATAAATTATCTTTAAGAATTAAAAACCGCTCGCAATCGTCCAAGGTTTCATCTTGATTCACCATCTTATGGAAAATTGCCATAAATTTCGGAAACTCCGAGTATTTTCCATCGAATGTTGGTAGTTTTATATGACGCCTCATTAACGATTGCGGAATCGCCGCCGTTGTACCGTTAAGCGCACTTGCCTCGGCATCAACCCGGCTTGCAGCCAGCTTTTCTTTTATTTTCGCCTTAGCTGCAACGTAAATATCCTCGATGTCTGCCATTTCCTTCTCGTGGGACTCACATTCAGTTGGAGCACACATTCGAAGTATGCTGGTACTAATCGACAATGGCTGCTTGAAGTAGGCTTCCAAAATATCTAACCTGCAACCCAGCTCCTCGATAGGAACATTCTTCTTACTGACCGCTGTTTTAATTCGAGTTATATTTATTTATTTATTTATTTATTTATTCGGTCTAAAAAGAACAAGCTTTTGTACAGACTAATTAAAGATAGAAAATAGTTCTAATTTAAATTTACTTAAGCTATTATTAAAATGAAGAACGCTACTATACCGATTTGCTAGTTGTATAGCTCTGGCCGCTGGTTCGTTCAGTGCATAATTAGTTCTATGTGTTACCTCAATAAGTAACCTGTTATGCCGCAGTTCCCGAATATATTATGGAACCATCATAAAATTAGGACTATTTCTGGATTTTTAACTTTTTGATATTTTCTTTCCCAACTTTGACTCTCTCGGGTGAAAAAAATGTACTGAACTATAACTTTACATTACATAAAAAATTGCTAATTTCATAAAGATTTCCGAAAGGTGCCACACTTACTGTTTCGAATAGAAAAAAAGTTATAGCCGCTTTTGTGGGTAAAGGACTGAGACACGCTAGAATGTATTTAATAGATTTAAATTGAATTTGCTCTTGTTACCGTCAAATGACATGCTAAATAGTACAAAGGTACATTATTACCTGCTCCTGACATTATTTTGTGTTACTTACCGGAATTAGTGAAAGTGGATTTTGTGAAATTGGACCCTTCGAACATTGTGTTATTAATACTATGACAGATAACACGCAGTATACGTCGCATGAATATGCGGATATTCACCTAATTTACGGTGAAGCTTGCTGTAATGCCAGAGCTGCTCAAAGACTCTATGCAGAGCGATACCCCAATCGTCGACATCCGGGTCGTGAAGTATTCGCCCGGACCCATAGAGAAATATATGAAGGTAAGTGATTTTTACACCTTTCTTGTTTGCTTGCTTGTTAACTATCATTTTTCACTTTTTTAAGGTCGCATACCTGGAAGGCGTGGCGGCGAAACAGGACGTCCTGCAACGGTAGATGTTGAAGCTGTGTTAGAGGAAGTGGAACTAGGTCCATCGACTTCAGTGAGAATGATGGAAAGACGGACGGGAGTACCAAAAACTACAGTTCACAAAGCTTTAAAAGACCATCGATTTCATCCCTACCACATTCAACGTGTTCAGGCTCTACAGGAAAGAGATTACCTGTCGAGGCTTAGATTTTGCGAATGCAAGCATCAGACCCCAACATTTTTAATAAAATAATTTGGAGCGATGAATCGTCATGCAAACGTGATGGTTATTTTAATTTACATAACCTTCACAGTTGGCAGATAGACAATCCTCACGAAATGAGAGAAGATCGTTCGCAGTACCGGTACAAAATAAACCTGCGGCGAAGACTATGGCTGCAAAATGACGGGTGCCCTGCTCACTACGGGCTTGAAGTAAGAGCTCATTTAGACGAAACTTATCCTCGCCGATGGATTGGACGATACGGGCCAATCACGTGGCCCGCTCGATCGCCAGACCTGACTCCATTAGATTTTTTCTACTGGGGCTGTGTTAAGGACAAAATTTATTCAAAAACAATTAAAAACGAAGAGCATTTGCGGGAACAAATAAATGGAGCTGCTGCTGAGATAGCCCAATTGAGTTTAAGATCTCTAAAGCGTCTTTTCTTAAAAGGTGCCGAGCTTGTATTAGAGTAGAAGGTCGCCAATTTGAGCATATTTTATCAATAAATGAATAAATTTTTCTTCAAACAACTCATGTATATCTTATTTCACCTGAACCCATCCTTCACACAAAATATTGATAGATATAGCCCTTGTTATAGACTCTAGTCCGAATTCCGGTAAGTAATATAAAATAACGTTAGAAGCAAGTAATCATGTACCTTTGTACTATTTAGCATGTCATTTGACGGTAACAAGAGCAAATTCAATTTAAATCTATTAAATAAATTCTAGCGTGTCTCAGTCCTTTACCCACAAAAGCGGCTATAACTTTTTTTTTCTATTCGAAACAGTAAGTGTGGCACCTTTCTGAAATCTTTATTAAATGAGCAATTTTTTTATGTAATGTAAAGTTATAGCTCAGTACATTTTTTTTCACCCGAGATAGTCAAATTTGGGGAAGAAAATATCAAAAAGTTAAAAATCCAGAAATAGTCCTAATTTTATAATGGTTCCTTAATATATTTTAACTACATTGCATTTGAGTATGGAGAGGTAACTATCTGGAATACATACAAAATTTTACTAAGTATTGCCCGGTTTGTAGTTGCAGTTAAAGAAAACACACGAAAAGGCACGATTTTTTTTAAATTCGAAAAAATGTAAATATTTCAATAACGGTGACACTTTTACCTGAAAATTTTTTGTTTATCAGTGAGCAACAGGGCCAAAAAAGTAAATAACTTAGCTAATATTCCCCGTCATAACACTGAATCAAGTAAGTATTAATTACCAAAATGTAAGAGGCTTAAATACTAAATTAACGAACTTATACCTTGATTTTAATTTACCAAGCATATCATGGAACATCATTGCCTATGGTATCGTAACTTTCGCGTCTAGTGCGTGCAACAACGTATTTTTAGAGGAGATGGCTGAACTCTGCCTAACTCAGGTTAATGTACTTCACAATAAGTTTGGTAAAGTATTAGATCTTGTTTATGTTGATGATGCACCTAAGTCCGTTGTAAATAAGCGTGATCCACTAGTTTTGCACGAAGATATCTACCACCCTGCTATGAAGGTAGGTACGAAGTTATAAGTGATGGTAAAAATTGCAGTACCCAAGCATACGAACCAAATATTCGCTTTGATTTTTCGAAAGCCAACTTTAAAATGCTTAACAAAGAACTGTCTAAATTGTCGTGGCCTGCATATAAAGAAAATATTGAATAAAGCGTTGCACTTTTTAACTTTACTTTACATAAATTATTTGAAAATCATGTGCCTAAACGCATGTATGTTCCTGAAGAACAAACACAGTTATGGTTCACTAAAGAACTGAGAAATTTGAAAAACAGAAAGTCGCGTTATTTTAGATTACACAAAAAAACCGGTTTACACTCATACTATGTAAAATACTCACGTTTGCGTCATAAGTTTTTTGAATTAAACAAAAAGTGTTATAAAATTTACTTGTGTAAAATCAAACGGCGTATAATATATAACCCCAAATAATTGTATGACTTCGTAAACTCCTAGCGAAATGTACGTGGGTTTCCTTCCGCAATGAAGTATTAAAATACCGTCTCTAGTGATAATCAAACAATTTCTAACATGTTCCCTCAGTTTTTTAAATCAAATTATTCCATTAACTCACATGCTCACATTGACTATCCTTTGAAACTATGTCCAATGAACTCAATAAATATCCCACTAATATCTCCCGATGATGTAGTAGTTTATCTGAAATCAGTCCTTCAGTTATGGTCCTGGCCAGATCCCTACTTGTATTCTTATAAATTGTGCTGATTATCTATATGAGCCGTTAACAGCGTTAAAGAGGGCGCTTTTCCAACTATATGGAAGGAATCGTTCATAAAAAAGCGGTAGCAGATCTTCAGTGGAGAACTACCGGGGAATAGCTAAGCTTTCTGCAATTCCTAAATTATTTGAAGCAATTATAACAAATCAGTTGACGCATTCTATCTCTTATAGCATTTCATATAGTCAACATGGATTTTGCAAGGGCAAATCAACTTCTACAAATTTACTTGAATTAACATCCTACATCTCAAAAGCATTTAGTGAAAGCAAAACTGTTGATGTTATATATACTGACTTCAGTAAAGCATTTGACAAAGTGTGCCACTCGTTGCTCATCTATAAACTTCTTGGTCTTCCACCTAATTTTCTACGTTGGATCTCTTCATACCTCTATGATAGATCACAAAGGGTAATGTTTAAAAATACTATCTCTGACGTCATTGATGTTGCTTCAGGAGTCCCTCAAGGTAGCCACCTAGGCCCGGTTCTGTTCTTGCTTTTTATAAACGATATTTCTACAGATATACAATTTTCCAAAATTTTAATGTATGCAGATGATGTAAAGCTTTATAAATCGTACGTTTCAATTAAAGAAAGGTCTTTGCTACAATCAGACTTAAACAGCATGGCTTACTGGTGTCAAGTAATTCTTATGCCTCAAAATCTTAAGAAACGTAAAGTAATGTGCTTCACGCGAAGGCCTGTTCATCCCGCTTCTTATACAATAGGTAGCCATAACCTGGAACAGGTACAATTTTGTGGACCATGGTATCACAATAGATCCTAAGCTTAATTTTAATCATATTAATGTGACAGTCAACAAGGCTAAAGGTGTACTTGCATTTGTGAAACGATGGTCAAAAGAATTTTGTAACACTTATATCACTAAAACACTGTTTACAACATTAGTTAGGCCAATTCTGGAATACGGTTCGGTGGTTTGGAATCCAAGGTATCAAATTTACTCAGATAAGATAGAATCAATTCAAAAACAATTCCAACTTTTTGCTTTAAGTAATTTCCGTTGGGATTCTCAATATAACCTTCCACCTTATACGAGCCGATTAAAACTTATTAATCTTCCTACACTTTCCAGCCGCAGGCAAATGCTTGGTACAATTTTTATAGTTAAATTACTAACAGGCTCAATTTCAAGTCCGCTTCTTCTTGACGAAGTTAGCCTTAATGTTCCCTCCCGGGTATCAAGACACTTTTGTCCCCTATATCTGAAAGCTTGTAAAACTAATTTTGAATTGCACGACCCACTCCGTTGCTTATGCCAGGATTTTAACTCTCATTCCAGCACGTTTGATATATCAGATCCGCTTTTCAGCATTAAGAAATCGATACTGTCCTCTCTCAATAAATGGATCATTAAAATAAAGACATAAAATCGGCTGATGTATTTAGTTCTGTAGCTGAACAGTTTTAGATCTCGACACTTAACATACTCCTGCCTATCGTGACTCGGCGCAAAAATTACAAATAAATACTGGTTCCGTACGTCATGCGGACTGTGCCCCTCGTGCGGATGGGCGGGAATGGAGGGTAAAAGCCGTTGGGATTATTATTATTGTTATTATTATTATTATATTACGGCGGGTCAAATTTTTTATCTACTTTGTTTCGCCGACTGGTGTATTCTACTGACAATTCTAAACGAAAAATTCCATGGAAACATAGCTCTAAAATTGGTTTCCAGCCTCCTTATCTTTTCTTTAGTTTTTAATCCATAACCAATATCCTTTTTTTTAACCGCCTTCAATTCAAATCAATTGATAACATCTATACATATAATAAAATTGTAACAGATCGATGTCTGTACATTAAAGATATTAAAGAATATAATAAAATTAATAAAATAATAAATTTAAATGGACTAAAATTAGAAAATAATATTTCTCAGTCCCATAGAACTTGTTTTGATAACTTTTGATTTTGAAATTTTAGCAAAAGTCATTATAAACAATTTATGAGATTGAAAACGAAAAACGTGGAGCGCATGCAATACAAAGCATTAGATTTAATTGACAATATTCAAACTACATACATAATATAGACCTAAAATTTCTACAGCGAAAGTACAAACTTGAGATCGAATTTAAGCGGTCGTTATTAATATACCCACATACATACATATATTACTCTTCAATTTCAAATCAGGCCTATTACATGCGCCCCACGCTTTTCATTTTCAATCTCATAAATTGTTTATAATGACGTTTGCTAAAATTTCAAAATCAAAAGTTATCAAAACAAGTTCTATGGGACTGAGAAATATTATTTTCTAATTTTAGTCCATTTATAAAAGCATGGTACATTAGAAAGTTTTTTTTAAATTTACTTTATCCTTTTTAGTCTTGTATGTATAAAATTTTGCAAGAGATACTAAAATAATTCAACTTGCAGTGATAAGAGAACAGAAGACTATGCAGCAAAATGTTGTTTGCTCACATTTAGTATAGAAAAACTTTTTTACCTTTTTCTTAACATGTGTAAAACTACGCAAATTTCGATACCTCTTGCGATAGTGTAGCTAAAAAAAATTTTTTGACACCCTAATGTACATTAGACTGCATCACCATAAAAAGTTACGGTTTTTCCGCCGGGATTACAAAATGTATTATATTTTAAGACGTCCACCAAAATATTTCGGAAAAATTAAATTAATAAAATTAAGAGTTAAGCGAGCTGGACAGATTTGAAAATACCTCCAAAAATGAAGTTTTTTATGAATAAAAATGGTTTCTCAAAGAACTTTTTGAAAAAAGTCCTCCCAGATGACAAATTAGATTAAGCTTAAAAAATCTGCATACAAATATTTAAAAATCGTATTAACGGAACCGTAAGAATGAGGTTTTTGATGCTGTTTTTTTATTTATTTCCAAGATTGATTTACGAAAAACTTGAATAACTGGGCCAAAAATGTTCTGATTTAGACTTATGGGATCTCAGTAGAAAAGTATTTTCACACTGGTTTTATTTCTGGCCAAAAACACGTCATTCGTCTCCCGTCCTGTTTTTTCGAATACCAACACATCTTAATTCAACTTTGAATGACGTTCGTTCATCCTACCTTTCTCTTCCATCATTTGAATGAGTTTATTAGCAAACAAATAAAAAGGGTGAGGAAATACCTTTCCAGTGACACCTCGTAAGTCTAAAGCGAAAGAGTATAGGTTCAGTTTTTCAAGTTTTTCCTATACCAATCTTTGAAAAAAGTTACAAAACAGCATAAAAAATCTCATCATTACGATTCCGTTCTAAATTTTTTTTAAATTTTTTTTTAAATGTTTTTATGCAAATATTTTAAGCTTAAACCGTTTTGTCATTTGAGGGGAATTTGAAAAAAAAAATCTTTAAGAAACTATTTTTATTCATAAAAAATTCCATTTTTGGAGGTATTTTCAAATCGGTCCAGCTCACTTAAATCTTAATATTTTTCCGAAATATTTTGGCGGTCGTCTTAAAATATAATGGATTTTATAATTCCAATGGAAAAATAGTACCGATTTTTTTTGTATGGGGAGTGATGCAGTCTAATGTACATACATACATATAGCAGCAATTAATTTCATTTAAAGAAATGGCGTGTCGTCCATTTCCGCAGTAGTGCATATATTTAACTTCTTCTGGCGAGGCGACATGTATCTTTAGAGTTTTTCTAATTGTATGTCTTTGATATGATACCTACGACGAAGTTGATATCTACACGCTTAAGAAGACTTACAGCCAAAAATATTTTCTTCGAGTTGCCACCTGTTTAAAAATTTTAATTTAATTTAATTTATTAGAAAAATTGAATATTGAAATATGGGTATCAAACTGAAGAGGTTTAGGAAAATATTTTTAGGGAGGGTTGCCAACTGTTTGAAAAATTTTATTGTATTAAATTGATAAAATAAATGAAATCTATATCTATACTTATAATAAAACTTTAACAGGCCGATGTCCTTATAGATATTAAAGAAAAATTAATATGGTGGGTTTTATTAGAGCTACAGAAGCCAAATAAACAATTTTTGGAATTTTTGACTCTTTGTCTGTCTGTATATTTGTACGCGCTTCACTCGAAAACATGGAATTGAATGCAGTTTTCACCGATGTAT
>NW_023458563.1:16445236-16491639 GCF_013731165.1 Rhagoletis pomonella
AGTTCTATGGGACTGAGAAATATTATTTTCTAATTTTAGTCCATTTATAATAGCATGGTACATTAGAAAGTTTTTTTTAAATTTACTTTATCCTTTTTAGTCTTGTATGTATAAAATTTTGCAAGAGATACTAAAATAATTCAACTTGCAGTGATAAGAGAACAGAAGACTATGCAGCAAAATGTTGTTTGCTCACATTTAGTATAGAAAAACTTTTTTACCTTTTTCTTAACATGTGTAAAATTACGCAAATTTCGATACCTCTTGCGATAGTGTAGCTAAAAAAAATTTTTTGACGGGACACCCTAATGTACATTAGACTGCATCACCATAAAAAGTTACGGTTTTTCCGCCGGGATTACAAAATGTATTATATTTTAAGACGTCCACCAAAATATTTCGGAAAAATTAAATTAATAAAATTAAGAGTTAAGCGAGCTGGACAGATTTGAAAATACCTCCAAAAATGAAGTTTTTTATGAATAAAAATGGTTTCTCAAAGAACTTTTTGAAAAAAGTCCTCCCAGATGACAAATTAGATTAAGCTTAAAAAATCTGCATACAAATATTTAAAAATCGTATTAACGGAACCGTAAGAATGAGGTTTTTGATGCTGTTTTTTTATTTATTTCCAAGATTGATTTACGAAAAACTTGAATAACTGGGCCAAAAATGTTCTGATTTAGACTTATGGGATCTCAGTAGAAAAGTATTTTCACACTGGTTTTATTTCTGGCCAAAAACACGTCATTCGTCTCCCGTCCTGTTTTTTCGAATACCAACACATCTTAATTCAACTTTGAATGACGTTCGTTCATCCTACCTTTCTCTTCCATCATTTGAATGAGTTTATTAGCAAACAAATAAAAAGGGTGAGGAAATACCTTTCCAGTGACACCTCGTAAGTCTAAAGCGAAAGAGTATAGGTTCAGTTTTTCAAGTTTTTCCTATACCAATCTTTGAAAAAAGTTACAAAACAGCATAAAAAATCTCATCATTACGATTCCGTTCTAAATTTTTTTTAAATTTTTTTTTAAATGTTTTTATGCAAATATTTTAAGCTTAAACCGTTTTGTCATTTGAGGGGAATTTGAAAAAAAAAATCTTTAAGAAACTATTTTTATTCATAAAAAATTCCATTTTTGGAGGTATTTTCAAATCGGTCCAGCTCACTTAAATCTTAATATTTTTCCGAAATATTTTGGCGGTCGTCTTAAAATATAATGGATTTTATAATTCCAATGGAAAAATAGTACCGATTTTTTTTGTATGGGGAGTGATGCAGTCTAATGTACATACATACATATAGCAGCAATTAATTTCATTTAAAGAAATGGCGTGTCGTCCATTTCCGCAGTAGTGCATATATTTAACTTCTTCTGGCGAGGCGACATGTATCTTTAGAGTTTTTCTAATTGTATGTCTTGATATGATACCTGCGACGAAGTTGATATCTACACGCTTAAGAAGACTTACAGCCAAAAATATTTTCTTCGAGTTGCCACCTGTTTAAAAATTTTAATTTAATTTAATTTATTAGAAAAATTGAATATTGAAATATGGGTATCAAACTGAAGAGGTTTAAGAAAATATTTTTAGGGAGGGTTGCCAACTGTTTGAAAAATTTTATTGTATTAAATTGATAAAATAAATGAAATCTATATCTATACTTATAATAAAACTTTAACAGGCCGATGTCCTTATAGATATTAAAGAAAAATTAATATGGTGTGTTTTATTAGAGCTACAGAAGCCAAATAAACAATTTTTGGAATTTTTGACTCTTTGTCTGTCTGTATATTTGTACGCGCTTCACTCGAAAACATGGAATTGAATGCAGTTTTCACCGATGTATCGCTAGAGATCTAGCTTACAATATAGAAGAAAACAAGTAATAAAGTCTAAGTTCGGGCGGAGCCGAACATTAAATACCCGGCGCAAATATTAAATATATGATTTTCACATTTCCGAAAGCTACCGCTACATGGTAAGCCGGGGTGTATCAATTTTGAGTAAATTAGCGTCCTTAAATTTCAAAATATAGACGTTTCAAGCATTTCTAAAATTTACTGTTATATGAAAAGTCATAATTTTAGTCCGATTTCAATCATTTTCATCGTTTTGCTTTTATGTAGCAAGCCCATTAAAAATACCGAGTTTGGTACAAATTGGTAGAGCGGTTACCGAGATACATATATGTGATCATAAGTGGGCGGTGCCACGCCCATTTTTTAAAATTTTATTATAGACGTAACTACTGGTAAGGAATTGTTGCAAGCATCAATTTTGAATAAATTGGCTTTAATATTTACTGATTTATCTAAGATTTCGTATTTATCCAAATTACCGTTATATGAGATGTGGCGTGGTTATTGTCCGATTTTAAAAATTTGCGGCCACTTGGTATCCTGTACCAAGGCCAATAACTGTGCCAAGTTTGGAAGAAATCGGTGCAGCGGTTGCCAAGATATACACATGTAACCAAACATTATTATTTTTTGTGTAAAAATTATTGTAAATATCAATTTTGAGTTAATAATCTTCAGTAGTTACTAAAATATCGCAGTTTTCGTATTTCTGAAAATTACCGTTATATGGGAGGTAGGCGTGGTTATTGTCCGATTTTGCCCATTTTCAATACCATCCGTCCTACGCCCGAAAGAAATACACGTACCAAGTTTCGTTAAGATATCTTAATTTTTACTCGAGTTATCGTGTGCACAGACGGACGGACCGACGGACGGACGGACAGACAGTCACCGCTTAATCGATTTCTCTTTTCATCCTGATCATTTATGTATACATTTGTCCATATCTATCTCGATTCGTTTTGCCTGTTACAAACAACCGTTATGTGAACAAAGTTATAATACCCTTGTGCACAAGTGCTCTCGGGTATAAAAACTGGAGAGTTGACACCTGTGTTTAAAATTTCAGTTTAGGTCTATTGATACGGTAAAGTAAATACTGCAATATGGCTGTCAAAAGAATGAGGCTTACAGCCTACCTAGCCTTACCTATTTGAAATCTTTAATTTAATTTAATTGATGGTATAAATTAAATATTGCAATATTGCAGAGCTGTAAAATGATTGAATCAACATAGTCTGCATTCACTCGGCATTCCTTTCAAAATGTTGATTGTTGGTTTGTATAAATAAAAACTTCATTCCTGAGTGGCTTAAAATATTTGAAAACAAACAAACTGTGTTTTGTTATTGAATGCTAGATTGCCATTCAGTATAGAATGTGAATGTTCAGCAGCATTCGCACTCACACATGATTGTATATTTAGAATGAATGCACACTTTTTTTACCATTCAGTACCAATAATTTGTTCCCAGGGTTGATATATTTTATACTTTAAAGTTTGAACATATCTGGAATTGAAACAAAAACAAATATTTTATTTCAAAGTATATGTACTTATGTATTGAAGTTTTCTGCCACTAACCCAAAGCCAATGACTCGTGCAATATTATTTATTCCAAAGCAACTTATCGCAACCGTAGAGCAAAACAGACACATCTTGATATGTATACATATACATCATCGATTGTAGACATTTTTTCGCAGAAGAATATACAAAATTGATTTATCACAATTATTTTTGTACTAAATATTTTTTTCACAGTATACAGTGATCCAGGTAGCCAAAACAAAAAATGTAAACATGCTTATTTGGCATTTTGTTTGAATGTATTGGTTGATATTTTTTCACAGTTGTCGTTTTCGTTAACCCAAATGAAATCCAATTTAAATATTTTCTTATAGTGAAAAATATTTTCAAGTCACATAAAATAAAATAACGAGAAACACGAAATTCCAAGCAAATGAAGCGTGAAGCGTTAGCAATTATGACCGGATGCAGTTCCTACATAAGTCAAACCGTGTTCTGAACACAACTTTGAGTGAATAATGGTGGGCTGACTTTGTAAAATGGTCCCATCGATTAGGCGGTAAAAGAAGTATTACTTAGCTTATGGTACAGCTCTCCAATTTTCAAATGCACGTAATTTGTGTGTATTTGTTCAGCCGATTATTCACATTTGAAAGAGGATAATGCATGAATTAATGCAAGTAAAGACGGTTTATGCAAATAAGCGAGCGCGTTTGTTAACCGTATAAAATGTATGTACGTATATACACATATAAGCCGTCATCGATTCGCCAACAGTTAGCGAGTAACGAAACGAACGAACTCAATGAGGTACAACCAAACTCGCTATCGTCTATCAGTGCTAGCTAACTTTGTTGTTGCTTTCACATGCAAAATTCTTCTTTAAGCGACCGGAACTCAAACATAGCGAACGAGAAGTGGCGAATCGATGACGGCTATATTCAGAATGACGAGATGAACTAGTTCAGCGCTCTCTGTTTGTAAACACGCTAACTCGAACAAAATTTAGTTATTTTAATGAAAGTCGGTGTCGAAGTTGCCTTTGGTATAATTTAGGTTAGTGTTAAATTTTGTCGAAATCTGCCAATAACCACGCCCACCTCCCACGTAGTAATTAACAATATTTTTGTTTTATTATAATGTGTTTTATGAATTTTGCTGTTCAAATTTACATTTCAAATATATCAACAAACATTTGTAGGTACTTTTGCACCAGTTGTTGCCTATGGGTTAATGACAAAAAAATCCTATATATTCACAACATTTCATGTATTAGTTTTCAAATAAGCATATTGTCAATGGCTGGTTTGCTGTATACTGTGATTGTTTTCAGTTTTCAAATATGGAAACTTTCAAAACAAAATTTCAGAAGGGTTCCTGTTTTTTTTTTAAGGGGTTGAGGAGTTCCATTACTTTGAGCAACTTTTTTAATAAACTATTAATTTAAATGTTTCCTAAACATATTTACAACGCAGTTCTGCAAGAGGGTACCATAACTTTTTTTCAAATAACGTATATTTGGAACAACCAAAATTAATCGATATGGATACATACATTTATGTTCGTATGTACTACTTATGTATGTATATATACATAAAAAATGCTCAGAATAAAAAGAGAAGATGATTAGTCCATGTCCGTTTATTTGCGTACACGAAAACTCTAGCAAAAGTTGAGATATCTCAACCAAATTCTGTACGAGGGTTTTTTTATCTAGGGCAGCAGAGTATTGAAAATACAAAAGTCGAACAATAACCTGGTCCCTCTCATAAAATGGTAATTTCGAAAAATGCCAAAACTACAATATTTCCTTAATTACAGGAACCAAATTGCTTAAAAACTGCCATGTTTATTATTATAGTTTTGGAAAATGGACATGGGATATATTGCTAGCTTTAAACATCAATTTGCTCAAAACATACGTTTAGAACAGTGTGCAAGCTTCTACCACATGTGTGGTAGATCAACCACGTATTTTTTTTTTAAATTTGGGTGTCTACCACATCTACCACACAAGGCTTAAAATCTACCACATTTTTAGACAGAACATTTGTTTACAATTTTCACATAACTCTAGAATTTCAACTCAATTGTAATTTGAATAATCAATAGATTTTTAAAAAGGTACATCATAAATTTTGCTTTAAATATATCTGTGCCTTAACTTTCTAATATTTCAAAAATACGCCTATTTATATTTGCTAAAGTATTATGCAATGGGAAAATAATTTGGTCGATTTTTTTGCATACAAATAAAATATTCTTTTCTTCATGATTATATTCTCTAACTAGAAAACTAATGTTATACTTATTTTTGCACCAATTGCGTGGAATCTGTACGATCCACTAGCAATTATATTTCCCTATTTAATTTTTGAGTTGTGCTTCTTTTGACGACGGTGTGCGATATGTATACCCAATAAAATATGAATTGGAAAATCTACCACATCTTATTCAAATCTACCACATTTTTTTCCATTCTACCACACTAAAATAAAAAGGGGTTTGCACACAGATTTGTTAAATCTTTTTTTTGAGAAAAGTTGATAATTTGCAACTTATTGTAAATGGTAGGAACCACCACAAACCCACAAATCAGGTTTTAGAATCTTTATTAAATGCTTGACCCAATAGCGAAGAAAAAAGTACGAAGAAACTTGTATTAAGAATTTTTTAAATAAATAATAAAATGTATATATCTAAAGTTAGAAGTAGAAGCGCTTAAATTTGTTTACTTATTTTAACGTAGATTTATAGGTATGTACATATGTAATAATTTTTGCACATACCTTTTATTGGTACATTGGTAATACTTATTTAGAAAGCTGACAATTTTCGAAACAGAGATGTAAAAATCGTTAATAGTTAACATTTTTCATAATGACATTCTTGGCAGAAAAATATTTCTCTAATTAATATTTTCATTTATTATAAATATTTGTACAAATTTAAGTGAAACAAATTAATGATAACGCTCAATAAACTATTTTTCGTGTTGAAATTTTGAAATCTGTTCAATAAAATTCAACCTTGCGTATTTTTCAGTGGGTTTTGTGTATTTAGAATATTTATATCGATTGATTGGTACTGAATGAATGTGTGCACACATTGCAAAAGCTGCATTCATCTGAATGCTTATTCAGTGTTAAAAGTTAATGTTTCGTCATTCAGTTTTTTCAATCTTTCTTTGAATATGTTAATGTGTGCAATCGTATCTACTTTGAGTGAATGTAGAATTGGAAAATTATAAGCCACATTCCCCAACAAGGAAAAATTCAATGAAAACATAATAACATAAAATTGATGATTTTTAATTTCATATGATTTCACAGTTTTACAGCTCTGCAATATTGGCATCAAAGTAATGCCAAAAATATTTTTAGGGGATTTGCCAACTGCTTGAAAAATTGTATTCATTTAAATTTGTAAAATAAATGAAATATTACAATTTGGACATTAAACTAAAGGGGATTAGGAAGCTTACTTTTGAATACATGTTTGAAGCGGGTTGCCACTTATTTGAACATTTTAATTCAGTTAAATTTATAAATGTTGCCATGTGGGTATCAAACGAAAGTATCTGAGAATAATAAAACTGCAACACGCCGATGTCTGTACATAATAGATGTTACAGAAAAATTAATAGGGGGTTTATTAGATCAACAGAAGCCAAATCTAAAATTTTTATAATTTTGGTCTGTCTGTATGTTTGTAAGCGCATCACGCAAAAACTAATGTATGGAATTAAATGCAGTTTTCACCGATGTACGTATTGCTAGAGCTCTAATTGAAAATATAGAATCCATTTTTTTTTTGTTTTAGGTATTTTAATATATTAACATTTGCCAGTGTGCCGTTGTTTATATTTAGAGTTAGCAACGGACTGTTCTTAAAATTTCGCCTTGATATAACCACAAACTTAATTTTATTGACATTCAATTAAGTGTGTTCAAACATAGCCAATCGCACTTTTTTGGAACTTCTATATGGAAGGTTTTTCGCTAAAAAATCAAAACTTTTTGTTGTTGCTGCCAAAAAATTAAAAAATTTGAGACGTCACGCTTTACAATTTCATACAGTTCTCTATACAATGTATTTCACTAAACTACTAAACGGCTGCACCGATTTGATTCGTATTTGGAACATATGCCAGCACCTTTGATAATAATATTCCGACCAAAAATTTACTCGGTATGCAGCTCGGGATATTCCTAAAATTTTTTTGCAGACTAAAACGTAATAAACCAATATATCTCTAAAACCAATTACGCTGGGGACTGGTGCATATATTGCAAATGCATTGGAAAAGGGGGCGTCGCACCTTCCATACAAAATTAACTTCTCATATAGCTTATCTCTGGAACCACTTACGCTAACGTCCTGAAATTCGACACCATGTACATGTGTTATCAATACCGTACTTATGGCGAAAAGTGGTAAGTAATGGAAAAGGGGGCGTGGCACCCCCATGCTTCTCATTTCACTTATCTCTGGAAACGCGCACGTTAACTTTCTGAAATTTGGCACAGCTACATATGTTATCAATACCGCAATTATGGCGAAAAGTGGTAATTATTGGAAAGGCTGGATCGATATACATTTACGTAAACGCGCAAGTATCATTCGATTGAGAACCATTTTCGCCTAGATTTCTAGATCCCATTGAACTATTGTAACTTTGTTTTTAATATTTAGTAAAAGCTAAAATTTCATTTATTAATCTATGCGTTAGTACAGTAAGATTAAGAAATCTTTTGTAGTATAACAGTAATTTATATATGTATGGGACAATAAAGGTTATAATGAAAATATTTAATTAGGACTAACGTAAGATAAACAAAACTGGCACAGGTATTAGGTTGTATAAATTTAGAATAAAATAAAATTTTATGGCTAAATATAATTACATGTATATATACATACGAAGAGAGCACATCTCAGTGTAACAGGTATTTAACTTAAGAAAAACCAGCGAAAATATAAATACAAGAGACTCTTAAAGTTGCTTTTATTCAAAGTACTACGGATAGGGTCTGGAATAGCGTTCCATATACGAATAGCGTAGACAAAAAATAGCCTTGCAGAGCTGAGATAGTTATAGCTAGGCACAATTAGGTCACTTACACGTGTTGATTTTGGAAATATTAATTTTTCATAAAGGTAGCCGGGAGTCTTATCCATCATAAGACGAAATAGGAATATAAAATTTCTAGCTTTCAAGTAGTCAGAGATTTCACAGCCCAGCAGGTATGCCCTCCAGGCAGAGATATGCTCAAATTTTGCTATCCCAAATACATAGCGCGTAATATGGTTGAAAGCTACCTCAATTTTATGCGCTGATTGAGAGTCTAGATTGCTATAAACTAGTTCAGAATAGCATATTGTCGGAAGTATAAGCTGTATTGCAAGTTTCCGCATGATATCAATTGGTGTAAAAGAGGCAGACATTCTTAAGTTTCTCAAGGTATAATACACCTTTCCGACAATGGAGTTTATATGATCAACACACGTAAGACTATAATTAATAGCATAACCGAGATTAGTTACCTTGGATACAAATTTAATAGATTTATCCCCAATGTATAGTGGTGGAATATCTATGAGGTTCAGATGCTTCTTACAAATAGGTAACACGTAACACTTATCACAATTAAGACAAAGACCATTTGCGATGCCCAGGACTTGATAGATAATAAATCCTTGTTGAAATCTGAAGACAACGTTATGTGAAAATTTTGAAGAATTTTTTCAAATAAGATCTAATATGTATGTATGTAAATTTGAAATGTATATGTATATCTGCATCTGCTCTTTAAACGCAAATTTTGTTCCGAAAAAGTGTGATTGAAGTGCACTGGAGATACTTAAGAAAACGGTACTAAATTGATAAGACATATGCAATATTACAAGTTTGAAATGAAACGAAAGGTACTTAAGGCATCTTTGAATGTGAAACATTTTTCAATAGTGACGTCAGCAATATAAAAATTGAAGACAACAAATTTAAAATTAAAGTAAATATTTTTGATTAATTTTTGCAAGGAGTGCAATGGGGTATGGTCGTTGGGCTGGGTATGCATTTACTGTCGCACGGCTATACTCAATCCCGACTCCTGCGTAATCGATCGCGCACTCTGGGCAACGTGAGCAACCCATGTGCCAGATGCGGTAACCAATCCGAGTGGAGCCCTGGGCCACGGCAGAAAGAGAGGGAGCTTTGGTGGGGCCACTCCGACTTATTCAGTTTAAGAGCTCACTGAAGTCTGCAGCGTCTTTTCACCAGTAGGTGCGGCTGAAAGCGAGTGTCTGTCTTGGAGCAAGCGGACAATGGGTTGTGCGCTGTTTTTGGGACCCGCCACGTAAAAACAGGCTCCAATGAAAAAGAGATACAAAGCCTCGGAGGAGAACCCCCCTTATAATGACGACCACGGCAATCGATTAAAGGACTTTGAGGGCAAGCACCTGGAATGTCGGGACCCTTAATGGTGAAGGTGCCTCTGCCCGGCTGGTTGATGTCCTCGTAAGAGCGAAAGCTGACATCACCGCCATCCAAGAAATGCGTTGGACGGGACAAGGCAAGCAACGTCTGGGGCCTTGCCACGTATACTACAGCTGCCATGTAAAGGAGCGGAAATTCGGTGTTGGATTTGTGGTGGGAGAGAGACTCCGTCGTCGAGTACTGTCGTTCACCCTGGTGGACGAGCGTCTAGCCATAATCCGCATCAAAGCGAAATTCTTCAACATCTCGGTCATCTGCGCCCATGCCCCGACGGAAGAAAAGGAGCGCACGTATGAGCGTTTCCCCCGCCACGATATCAAAATCGTGCTTGGCGACTTCAATGCCAAGGTGGGCAAGGAAGGGATCTTTGGAACCCTCGTCGGAAAATTCAGCCTCCACGACGAAACGTCTGACAACGGACTAAGGCTGATCGACTTCGCCGGGGCCCGAAACATGGTAGCATGCAGGACTAGGTTCAAACATAAGAAGATCCATCAAGCTACGTGGCTGTCCCCAGATCGAAAAACGAGAAATCAAATCGATCACGTTGTGATAGATGGAAGGCATGCTTCCAGCGTTTTAGAAGTACGCACACTCTGAGGGCCAAACATCCACTCCGACCACTATCTTGTTGTAGCCAAGATACGCACCCGCCTCTGTGCAGCAAAAAATGTGCGCCCAAATATGCAAGGAAAGCTTAACGTCGAAAAGCTGCAATCACAACAGACAGCCAGCACTTTCGCTACTCGACTCTCACACCTGCTCTCAGAGAGCATTCTTCAACAAACCGCCATATGCGAGCAGTGGAACCACATTTCCCGCTCATTAAGTACCGCCGCCGAAGAAGTAGTCGGATTTCAGCGAGCCCGCAAGAATAACTGGTACGATGAGGAGTGTAAGGAAGCTGCAGAGAAAAAAGATGCCGCCTACAGCGGCACGCTGCGATCGGGCGCAACGCGCGCTATGTGGGACCGCTATAGGGATCTGAAGAGGGAAGCGAGACGTATTTGCCGCAATAAGAAGAGAGAAGCCGAAATACGTGAGTGGGAAGAGCTTGAAATGCTGGCCGACAGGAAGAATGCCCGAAAATTTTGCCAGAGAGTTAGGCGACTTACGGAAGGTTTCAAGGCCAGGGCGTACTTCTGTAAGAACAACAATGGCGACCTAGTTACCGATGTTCAGAACGTACTTAAATTATGGAGGGAACACTTTTCCACGCTACTGAATGGTAGCAGCACGGAAAAATGTGGAGAAGAAGAACCCGAGCCCCCAGTTGATGATGACGGAGTCGATGTTCCTCCGCCTGACCATGAGGGGGTACGAATAGCAGTAACGCGGCTGAAAAACAACAAAGCTGCTGGAGCTGACAGCCTGTCAGCTGAGCTATTCTAGTACGGTGGCGAGGAGTTGATAAGGTATATGCATCAACTCTTGTGCAGAATATGGTCAGATGAACGCATGCCCGACGACTGGAATTTAAGTGTGCTGTGCCCAATCCACAAGAAAGGTGACCCCGCCATTCGCGCCAACTACCGCGGGATCAGCCTTCTAAGCATAGGTTATAAGGTCTTATCGAGTGTATTGAGCGAAAGACTGAAGCCCACTGTCAACGAACTCATTGGAACTTATCAGTGTGGCTTCAGGCCTGGCAAATCCAGCATATACCACGTATTCACAATACGCCAAATCTTGGAAAAGACCCGAGAAAAGGATCGACACTCATCATCCATTAGTCGACTTTAAAGCCGCTTTCAACATCCCTAAAAGGAGTTGCCTATACGCCGCTATGTCTGAATTTGACATCCCCGCCAAACTGATACTGCTGTGTAAAATGACCTTGAGCAATACCACCAGCTCCATCAGAATTGGGAAAGGCCTCCCAGAGCCGTTCGCCACCAAACGGGGTTTCAGACAGGGCGACTCCCTTTCATGTGACTTCTTTAATCTGATGTTGGAGAAGATAATAAGAGCTGCAGAACTCAGCCGCTCAGGAACAATTTACTACAAGAGCGTGCAAATGCTGGCGTCAGCCGATGACATCGACATCATCGGTGACAAGAACCGCGAAGTCTGTTCTGCCTTTTCCAAGTTAGATAAGGAAGCAAAGAGAACAAACAGTCAGCACATTCGCGCCTTGGTACCCACGTCACTGTTAACAGTTTTAATTTCGAGAAAGTAGAGAATTTCATTTACTCGAGAACCAGCATTAACACCGATAATAATGTCAGCATGGAAATCCAACGCAGAGTCACTCTTGCCAACAAGTGCTACTTTGGACTGAGTAGGAAATTCAGGAGTAAAGTCCTCTCTCGACGTACGAAAACCACATTCTATAAGGCACTCATCATGCCCGTGCTGGTATATGGCGCAGAAGCATGGACAATGACAACATCCGATGAGGCGGCTCTTGGAGTATTCGAGAAAAAGATTTTGCGGAAGATTAACGGGCCTTTACACGTACGGCGAGTACCGCAGACGATAGAACGTTGAGCGGCTCCGCTGACTTGGCCATGTCGTTCGAATGGACACCGACGCTCCAGCTCTGAAAGTATTCAACTCGGAACCCGCTGGTGGTAGGAGAGGAAGACGGAGGCTGCCACTGCGATGGAAAGACCAGGTGGAGAAGGACTTGGCTTCACTTGGCATTTCCAATTGGCGTCAGTTGGCACAGCAAAGAAACGACTGACGTGCTTTGTTGAACTCGATCTAATATGCATGTATGTAAATTTGAAATGTATATATATATATCTGCATCTGCTCTTTAAACGCAAATTTTGTTCCGAAAAAGTGTGATTGAAGGGCACTTGAGATACTTAAGAAAACGGTACTAAATTGATTGCATATGTCAATATTACAAGTTTGAAATGAAACGAAAGGTACTTAAGGAATCTTTGAATATGAAACATTTTTCAATACTGATGTCAGCAATCTAAAAATTGAAGACAACAAATTAAAATTAAAGTAAATATTTTTGATAAATTTTTGTTGTTGATTACGTGTCCGTGGTTTACAGTTTCCATCAGCTCCAGATTTTGAGAAAAGTGTCAAAATAAGTCGGACCGTGATAAATTATTTGTTTTAAAAAATTCGTCCAGTTGCTAGAACCGTGCGTCAGTCAATTTTACACACGAAAAAAGCAATATATTCACAAAATTGGGGGCCAAATATAGTAAAACTGCGTTTTTAGTTTTTCTCTCTGACGTCAGGATTTTTTTTTAAGCACCCTGAAATTTCTAGAATATGATTGAATAAGAAAGTTATTCAAAAGATTCGGTGCATTATAGAACAACAATATTGGTATCACTTAAAAGGAAAAATTCTGTAGAATAGCAAAAAAAAAATAATTTTTGGGTGCACCAGGACGAATAAGTATTGAAAATGTTCTTTTAAAACTTTATGCTTGAATATCCTTGGAAATTTCCAATATTTATTTTTGAAAAAAATATGTGTCAATGGGTAATATGTTAGCTACCACATCCTCGAATTTCGTCCTTCTAAGTTTATTAGGTTTAGATAAAAAAACATTTACACTTCTCTTTATAAGATATTGATAGTTACTACATACATAAATGAAGATACTGAAATCATTATTATGGAACCATGTATGCGCTGTAAAATAACAAACTGACCGTATGATATACCTACGGTTTAAATACTTTAATTGCTTTGTATACAAGTGCGTAGCCAGCCTTTCATCTAGGGCGTAAAGGTCTATACAGGGTGTCCCAGAAGTAACCTGCCAAACTTTAGGGGAAGGTAGCAGGGGGGGTGAGCTCTCTGATAAACAAAAAATTTTCAGGTAAAAGTGTTACCGTTTTTTGAAATATTTACATTTTTTTGATTTAAAAAAAATCGTGCCTTTTCATGTATTTTCTTTAACTGCGTCTACAAACCAGGCTATACTTAGTAAATTTTTTAGGTAAATACTTCTCCGTACTCAAATGCAATGTAGTTAAAATATATTAAGGAACCATCATAAAATTAGGACTATTTTGGGATTTTTAACTTTTTGATATTTTCTTCCCTAACTTTGATTATCTCTGGTGAAAAAAATTTACTGAGCTATAACTTTACATTACATAAAAAAATTGCTCATTTAATAAAGATTTCAGAAAGATGCCACTCTTACTGTTTCGAATAAAAAAAAAAATTTATGGCCGCTTTTGTGGGCAAAGGACTGAGAAGCGCTAGAATGTTTTTGATAGATTTTAATTTAAGTTGCTCTTGGTACCGACCAATGGCATGCTAAATAGTACAAAGGTACAATATTACCTGCTCCTGACATTATTTTATGTTACTTTCCGGAATTAGTGAAAGTGGATTTTCGAATATTGTCTTATTAATAGTATGACAGAGAACACGCAGTTTACATCGCATGAATATGCGGATATTCACCTAATTTACGGTGAAGCTTGCTGTAATGCCAGAGCTGCTCAAAGACTCTATGAAAGAGCGATACCCCAATCGTCGGCATCCGGGTCGTGAAGTATTCGCCCGGACCCATAGAGAAATATATGATGGTAAGTGATTTTTACTCCTTTCTTGTTTGCTTGCTTGTTAACTATCATTTTTCACTTTTTTAAGGCCGCAAACCTGGAAGGCGTGGCGGCGAAACAGGACGTCCTGCAACTGTAGATGTTGAAGCTGTGTTAGAGGAAGTGGAACTAGGTCCATCGACTTCAGTGAGAATGATGGAAAGACGGACGGGAATACCAAAAACTACAGTTCACAAAGCTTTAAAAGACCATCGATTTCATCCCTACCACATTCAACGTGTTCAGGCTCTACAAGAAAGAGGTTACGTGTCTAGGGATAGATTATTTTGCCGTGAAATATTGCGAATGCATGAATCAGGCCCCAACTTTTTTAATAAAACAACTTGGAGCGATGAATCATCATGCAAACGTTCACAGTTGGCAGATAGACAATCCTCACGAAATGAGAGAAGATCGTTCGCAATACTGGTACAAAATAAATTTATGGTATTTTTAATTGTCAGATATTGGGACCTGTGGAACTGCCGCCAACGCTCAACTCTAACAGTTATTTAGAGTTCCTCCAGGAACGGCTTCCAACTTTTTGGAAGATGTACCCTTAAACCTGCGGCGAAGACTATGGCTGCAAAATGACGGGTGCCCTGCTAACTACGGGCGTGAAGTAAGAGCTCATTTAGACGAAACTTATGCTCGCCGATGGATTGGACGATACGGGCCAATCACGTGGTCCGCTCGGTCGCCAGACCTGATTATTAGATTTTTTCTACTGAGGCTGTCTTAAGGACAAGATTTATTCAAAAACAATTCAAAACGAAGAGTATCTGCAGGAACAAATAAATGGAGCTGCTGCTGCGATAGCCCAATTTAGTTTAAGATCTCTAAAAGCGTCTTTTCTTAAAAAGTGCCGAACTTGTATTAGAGCAGAAGGTCGCCAAGTTGAGCATATTTTATCAATAAATGAATAAATTTTTCTTCAAACAACTCATGTATATTTTATTTCACGTGAACCCATCCTTCATAAAAAATATTGATAGATAGAGCCCTTGTTATAGACTCTAGCCCGAATTCCGGTAAGTAACATAAAATAATGTCAGGAGCAGGTAATAATGTACCTTTGTACTATTTAGCATGTCATTGGTCGGTAACAAGAGCAACTTAAATTTAAATCTATTAAATACATTCTAGCGTGTCTCAGTTCTTTGCCCACAAAAGCGGCTTAACTTTCTATTCGAAACAGTAAGAGTGGCACCTTTCTGAAATCTTTATTAAATGACCAATTTTTATATGTAATGTAAAGTTTAAGCTCAGTACATTTTTTTTCACCAGAGATAGTCAAAGTTGGGGAAGAAAATATCAAAAAGTTAAAAATCCCAAAATAGTCGTAGTTTTATGGTGGTTCCTTAATATATTTTAACTACATTGCATTTAAGTATGGAGAAGCAACTATCTGGAAGTATTTTACATAAAAAATTTACTAAGTATAGCCTGGTTTGTAGATGCAGGTAAAGAAAATATATGAAAAGGCACGATTTTTTTTAATAAAAAAAAATTTTAATATTTCAAAAACGGTAACACTTTTACCTGACATTTTTTTGTTCAACAGAGATCTCACCATTTAAATCTGTTTTTAATATCTTTGTTTTAAAAAGTTTTATTTCTCAAATTTTTATACACGAAGTGCACATCGGAAGAAAGGGGGTTCAATCGTTTTTACCACGATACCAAATTCTTAAAAATTGGTTAGTAATTTCTTTGTTAATTTATATTTTTTTATAGGAAAAGGTATTTTTTCTCAAATATTTATATACGAAGTATACAACTACGCATATCAGAAGAAAGAAGATTTGATTACGTTAACAACGATATCAATTTTTTTAAAATCAATCAGAAGAGAAGAAGGGGGTCTAATCATTTTTACAACGATACCAACTTTTTAAAAATCAGTTCAAAATTGTTTGAAATATAAGATGTTAAATTTTTTGAAGATCCCACCTTTGCCCCTTATAGCACCTGTAATATAAGTTTGCAAAAAAAAGTTATAAACCATTTAAATAAGAGCAAAACGGGGTCTACGACTGTATTTTTAGTTTTTTAGTTATTTACATATAATAATAAAAAATAATTTTTCACCAAAGATTCTATTTCGAACTTCGAAGGCCCATATCTCGATTTTGGAAAACGGAGGAATTACTTTTTTACCTATGACTCAATCTCTAAAAAAAAATTGGTTTGGTCCAGTACCAGCGCAGTGCTGTACAGTGTAATGATTCTAGTAGCTTCATTTATGTATATTGTAAATATCAATATTTTATAAAGAGAAGTGTAATTTTTTTTTATCTAAAACTAATAAATTTGGAAGAACGAAATTCGAGGATGTGGTAGTTTACATATTAGTCCTTGACATATATTTTTTTCAAAAATAAATAATGAAAATTTCCAAGGATATTCAAGGATAAAGTTTTAAAAGGACATTTTCAACATTTATTCGACCTGGTGCAACAAAAAATTAAATTTTTTTATTTTCTGCAGAACATTTCCTTTTAACTGATACCCACATTGTTACTCTAAAATGCACAAAATCTTTTAAATAATTTTTTTATTCAATCATATCCTGGAAATTTCAAAGTCCTTAAAAAAATCCTGACATCAGAGTGAAAAATTAAAAACGCAGTTATACTATATTTGGCTCGTTGTTTTGTGAATATATTGATTTTTTCGTGTGTTTTAAAAATTTTTGGTTTTTGTCGCCGGTGTATTAGGCCAAATCGACATGCATAAATTTTCTTCCAAAAAATTGTTTATCAAATATAAAAAAGAAATTGGTTAGGAATCTAGAAATAAAATTAAAAATAAGGAGACTCGAAATCTGTTTTAGAGCTATACTTCCATAGACTTTTTTGGTCATAATTGGCTGTAGAATACTTCAGTCGCCGAAACAAAGTCGGTTATATTCTTTAAGAACAAATTGACCCGCCCTAATAGATATGCAACGTCAACTTAATAGCTTTTTAAAAACTTGTTTATGTTTATTTCCGTCTATGCTGTCTAATAACATTTATTTCTTGTACACAACCAATATGTATGTACATAAAGAATGGACACGAAAAATTTTAGTCAGCAGAAAATTATTATAACACAACATATAACAACATAACATAAAACACGATATATAACAACGTAAGAAAAAAGGGTTCCCTTTTATCATCTTTTTTATTAAGCTTACTATATTAAACAAAAAACATTTTTTCAATTATCTTCATCATAAACAAAATGGCACCATTTATATTTGAGCCCGCTCATTAAGCTATGGACACCCGTTTTTGTGACGGTATCTGCTGCTTTCTGAAAATTAATTTTGAAATTCTGCTAATTTTGATGGCTTCTTTCGTTTTTAACTGTTTTCTTTCAATAATTTTCAACGGGTCGCCATTAGGGTTGCCAGATTTTTTTTTCGTGAAATCAGTACCTTAGACTTTTCCTTGCCACAAAAATCAGTACTTTCAGCACACTTTTATTCGAATCAAAATTATGAATGTTAGTAGAAGAAAATGCTTTAAAATACCAGATTACTTGTTTTTAACAATATTTTTGTAAATAAAATGTGGTTCATAAAAAATATAAATGTTATTCATTTTAGGAGTTAAGTCTACACATTAACATTATGGAGTATAAAATAACCTTATAATATCATTGTACATAGGAGCCAATGAATTATTTTATATTTATGACATTTTGAATAGCAATAATGAGATAATTTCCACTTTCAGTGCTTACATAATCAAAGAACTCTTTACATTCCATTTTAAAATAACTTTAAATTTGGAGTGCACTTTCAAAAATTTAACTATAATTGGTTTTCTCTCTTTGCGCCAGGAAGGAAACATATACTTAAGATCCTCCCAGTTCCTCAGTCCTCTCAGTCGGTTGAGTGTGGCATTGAATAAAACAAAGTTACATACATACATATGTATTTTTTCAAACTGTGGAAACGTACCACTATTTAAAGACTTCATCTAAGTATATTTCCTCATGGCTTAAAATACTTTTCTCAACTGCGCAAAAACTTTGAAAGGCTAAGAATTCGCTAAAAAGAGTATCCAACTCGATGTCTTGTATGCAATGTCAGTAAATTGAGAAAAAAGTATTGTAAAACTGTAGGCAAAAGCCATTAAATTATTCTAATTTCTTGGTAACAAACTGAAAGTTATTTTTGAGATAACAAGCAACATCCTGCAAAAAATTTTTTTAAATAAATTGTACTCCATCATATTATGGCAATTGGTACGTAACGACTCGGCGATATGCCCACAAACCGATTATTCTTTTTAACCGACTTCACAAAACGGAGGAGGTTATCAGTTCGTCGGAATATTTTGTTTTTTTTTTGTGTATGTTACCGCATAACTTTAGACGACGTTAACCGATTTCTATAATTCCTTTTTTCAAGGAAGGTGCTACCTCACAGGTAGTCCCATCCAAAATTTGGTTTACATCCGATCATTAGATCATGAAGAAATTAACGATAATCTTGAAATTTTATATGAGAAATAAAGTCGGTTTTGTTTTTTGCTTAAAAATTACTTGTTGTTATGTATTTCTTGCGCATATCAAACATTATCTGAAACATCAACTATAATTAAATTATTTTTTTCCTACTTTTTACAATACAGTTTATGCAAGTTTATGTGTGAAATAATATTCCATAAACAAAATACATGGGGAAAAATTACCCAACAGCGAGTACCAAGTTCGGTGGGAAGACTGCTATTACAAATGGGTATGCTCAGAATTGAAAATTCGGTACAAATCAGCACAATTTTTTTTAAATCAGGACCTTAGCGTTCTGATTAAAGAAATGACTAAAGTCAGTACGAGAGATAAAAAACCAGTACTGTACTCATCAAATCAGTACGTCTGGCAACCGTAGTCGCCATTGTGAATAGTTTGATGGGTTGTGGTCCTTTTGAACAACATCTACCCCTTATCTGACATACCAGTTCATGGCAAGAAGGCTGTAATGGCTCAATGCTAAATCGGGTCAGAATAGAACTGAGCCTTTATGTTGCTTTATGAATGGCAGCAAACGTTATTGCAACCACGTCTTCATATAAATTTCTTGATTTTTAGAGCCCGTGCCCCACTGGCAGATGGCTTGCCACACCAAGTATATATTAGGCGAAAAATAACAAAAAACAAGGAGCTTGTCCAACATTTTTAGCTTGAAGCCATCTTGGACTCCATTTGTCTTCGTTGCATCATAAAACTCAGCGCCCCGAATCTGCTTAAAGGCTGCTTCGACGTACGTTTCCTCGTCCACAAATACATATGTACTTTTTCTTGCTTTGTGCAGAAACTTTTCTCCGCAGGCTCAGACTTCGGCGAACACATTTCGAAGAATACGTAGAAGTTACAAAAAGTACATACGCGAAATTAATAAAGACAATATACCCTATGAATGTGTATACTTACTACATATATATTTTCAGTTAGTTTTATGCAAGTGATGAGTAAACATAATCGACTAGTTTTTTTCGTGTCCATTCTTTATACACATTTACTTATTTTTGTTTGTAAAATCTTGTTTGTGAAGGATAAACAAATTGCTTGAAGTTCGAAACCAAATTAGATTTTCTTTTGCGTTTGTATTGGAGGGTACTTTCATATTCCTTGGCTTTCGGATTTGTAAAAAGAGACGGGGATATTGAATATGTATCAAGTAAGGCGGGCAGGACAGTACAAATCTTCCTGCAATAAAATTCACACTATTTAAAATCTCTAGCATACGAAGGTAAAATTCGGTTTACTGAAACCCTGGTTTTTCATTTGATTTTTTTGAAGCGGTTTAAATCCG
This sequence comes from Rhagoletis pomonella, assembly GCF_013731165.1. Taxonomy (NCBI): domain Eukaryota; kingdom Metazoa; phylum Arthropoda; class Insecta; order Diptera; family Tephritidae; genus Rhagoletis; species Rhagoletis pomonella. The sequence continues at coordinate 16,465,482 of NW_023458563.1, forward strand.
GTATAGAAATTTGTGAATAATCGCAGCCACTTTTTTACAGACCGTTTTTATCCCTACGTCGAACACTTTCTCTTTGGCAGCTTTGGCTGTATGGAGACGACGATGTCTAATCTATCTAGGGATGCAAACGATATATCGATATTAGCTATATCGATATTTTTATAGCGATGTTTTCAATACCGATATATCGACATCGACGATATATTTTGTCGGCACCAGAATATTTATATTTGGACGAACTTTTTGTTTCCTCTAGACACAATGTTGAAATGATTACTTGCAAAAATGAATCGGTCAAAACTGTTATCACCCATATGGCATCACTGTTTAGACACATCAATAAATGAAGTCTTTAAGTGTAAAACAATGTTATAATAAGTTCATACTGTTAAGAGTTAGCAACTGAAGATCTGTCTATTTGTGAGGTATTAAAGTTTACTTTTTTATTCGTTAAGTATTTATCTACGCAATGAACAAACTCGTTTTTTGTCTGAGTTATTTTTTTTTAACATTTAAAAAATTTAGAGTTATTCTCCAAAGGAATATATCGTTACCAAAAGGTGACAGGTGTCAAGTCCATGTATACATATTAGAGGTTTACGCCGATAGCTATAGCCGCGGCGGCGACGCCGATGTCTCAAATAGCGCCGCCGCATTTGGCCATTAGCCACATACCATAATGAAGGATGGGGTTAAGTATGCGTAGAAAGACCGAAAAATTGTGTAAGCGCACCTTTGTCTGACGCACTCATGCACCCTAAATGCGATCTTGCATCTACCTAGACATCATTTCATAAACATATTATATATATTAACACGAATTGTGAAAGTGGCGAATTAACAAGGAAAGATCACCGTAGGTATATCAATTGCTTCATTTGAACGATATTCAAGAGATCACACGACTCGTTTAGCCAATGTACGGGAAAATGTTTCATCTTGTGGGACAGCGAGGATTCTTGGCCCTCCTATAACAGAAAATGTGCTCTTGAGTTTCCTTATAAGAACTTTTATTGGCATACGAATCGCACCAATGTTGTAGTTGCAGGATCATAGAAAAATATTACGCATGCTTGGCAGAGACCTCACAGGTGAAAATAAGACCATCGGTAAAGCTCATCGAAAGGGATTAGTATTCCATATGGTATCACAGCGTCACTATTCTTGGCCTATGTGTGAGGAGGATACTGCACTTTAGTGGTTTCAACTTAAACTAAACATTTTGACTTTACAGACTGTTTTTGCTTTTAAACGCTCTTTTGCATTGGCCAACGCAGAAGTTCTTTTTAGGCGCGGCGAAGCAAATAGTTTAAAATAGTTCATTCTTTAACAAAACCCGTGTAAATCCAAGCTTCAAACTTTTGGTAATATTAAAAATACATATATAGGTATTCAACAAAAATTTCGAGCTTTTTAATTAGAATTCTTAGAAAGTTTTAGGTATGTAGTTTTATAGCCCATTGAATTCAAGTAGAATATAGAGCAAGTCTCAAATGGCTTAAAATTACCCCTGATTTTTTAGAAGTTCTTTTATTGAAGATTTTGCGAGTTTCTTTCATATAAAAATACATTGTGTTTATTGTTTATTTTACGAAAGTTTGTTAATTTTTTTAATATTGCACAATGTTTGAAACATGGATTTACACTAAATAGCAAAAAGATAAATAAATTGCTAAAACTTTTGGTGCGGCTATAATTTTTTTGGACCACTGTATATCATTAATATTTTGTACATTAATCCTCAGGCGCCGAAATTGAAAAATTACAAAAAAGGCGGCAGAGCACAGTGGCGAAAATACTCCATCTTGCATGAAAAAAGTCAGACTTTGTCTTGTTAAAATCGTGCAAAATTGTAATGAGAATTTTTTGTCAAATTCCCATAGTTTATAACTGTGTTTCTGTTTTTCTGTTGCACCCCTTGCTTTAGAATCGGTGAGGAGTAAAAATAGAGCAAACTGGATCAGCTGTAACTAAACGGGTTCACGTGTTAATCAATTATTTCTGCAATAAATACTTAATTACATTGTTTTCAAGCATTTAACGATATTGGGGGTATTTTTAATTTTTTCTATATCGTTTCGTGACTAAAGATTCTTTCCGTCTTGTGTAAATAATTGTTGAAGCGCTGTAGTTGTGGTATGTAAAATTTTTATGTGACTCACATTTTGAATGAGAGTTTTGAAAAAGAGTACCCCGGAGTACCCTTAAATTTTTATTTGCGTTCTTTAGAGTAGTTCATGTATTAAAGAAATCATTAAAGTTAAGCTACCACCAAGCGCCACTTTAAGTAATATTTTTATTTTTTTATTTTTTGGTAGCATGTCTATAATAAAAAGGGAACCATATAATGTGTGGCTGAGTGAAAACAACACAAGAAAAAAGTCTCAACACTAAAAAGATACGTATGTAATAAGCTTAAGCTGGAGGAAGACGAACAAAATTTTTTGTATCCAAACTTACGTCCAAATGGAAAATATGTAAAGGAACCAATGAAAAGTTCCAAATAAAAAATGAGAAATGGTTGGCTGTTGTGTGTTCATATCCGAAACTAGATGAAAACGACAAGGAAATTGGAGAAACATGGGAATCATCTTGCTCTAAAACAGAAAGGCCTTGGGGGCCGTTTTTCGAGAAGTGTTCTAGTGCAAAACTCCTCGAAGTTCCTCTTGTTGGCGATAAAAGCAGCGAAAAACTCGTTCCATCAACGAAAGTAAGCTTATATAAAACCGGAAAACGAGATGCTGCGAAAATGTTGGGCGAGATGTAAGATTAAGAGTATTTCCCACTGTGCGGCGACGGCGTGGCTCGGCGGCGTATACCTCTAATACATATGTGTACATGTATTTTCATGGACAATATATTTGTACATAGCAAATTACATACACTTATGTAAATAGAAAAAATCTACAAAAAAATCTTAAACCGATATACAATATCGATATAATATCGATATTTTTCGTCGATATATCGATCAGCCGATATTTGTTTGGTTAATATCGACATCACCAAAATCGATGATTTTATGAGCGATATTGCATCCCTAAATCTATCCCTTTTCCACGTTGTTCAGCCTTGAGTTCAACGAGGATGTACGATTTACAACGCTTTATATCTACATATTGCCAAGTGGTTACATTTTTAGTAATGCGAACAGAGTTAACTACGAGCCAAAAAGTTATCTAGATGAGGAGAGCCACTAAAATTTAATTTATGGTTAGGCCATATACCAAGTTTAGAATTAGAGCTTAATCATTAGCTGCATTAGCTTACCGTGCATGTAGGATATGAGCACATGGTAGGGCCTCAATCGAGTTCGGCTCTAGCCCAAAGGTTTCCCCACATGCACCGCATAGCAATCCGAGAGCTGCATCAGTTTGGCCGGCTAAGCGTGAATGTGTGTTGTATTGTTCCTCATCGCCCAAAGCACGGTATATGAGAGCCAGTCGGCTACGTATCCTACGCACCAAGAGCTATAAATAAGTAGAAAAAATATTGAGTGGTTGGCTGAGAATTTATTCTTATAATGGTAAGAAAATAATGTCCAGATTCTACCTTAGCGCCAATGGAGCTTGCGACCTCGAGCAAACGTGTGTTGAACTCCAGTGGTCGGCAATTACAAATCTTCTGCTGTAACCTTAGTGCTTCTAAACAGCGTGCTGCGCCGTCCATTGCCTCCATTTGCGCCATACGATCGCCAAGTGCTGCCGAAGTACCCATCGCTTGTTCATATTGTCGAAAAGCGCGCTGTAATAATTGGGTATAGATCTTTAAAATAACAGTTCTGAAAATCGTGTAGTGAGAAATAGGTACGGTTTATAATGTAAAGTGTTGTTTTTTAATATCAACGTTAAACATTTTTACATTTTACATGAAAACCATTGAGGAAACGCCAGCTACGATATTGAAAGAAAATATTCGAATGTAATTTTGAAAACCCTACCGACTTCGTATCGGTCAAGACTGTATATTCACACTTTTAAATAAAAAAAAAACTGCGGTGAATACAATAGTGACTCACATCCATGTCCACTTTCTTGCGATAGATATCCCCCATAACTCGCAAACTACGTGTATATGTCGCTTGATCACCAGAGATCAGCGAAAGACGCGTGGCTTCCTGAAACAAAACAAGCCCATTCTCATATCAATGCCACAATCTCCAACAATACTAGATCCTATACGTACCATACAATAATCATGTGCGTCACCCAGGTCACCTTGTTTGCGAAGAGCGGCTGCCATACGCAGCAGCGCGGCCCGATGATGCGACGAATTGAGATCACCCAGCTGCAACGAACGTGATAAATCATAGGCCTTAGATGCATAGGTTGCACTCTTATCATTATCTTGCAGACGGCCGAATAACTCTGAGAGCGCAACGTACACCTGCAACTCCAGCGATGGATCGCCAATGGCAGTGGCTATCTTATGCGCTCCTTGGAAACCCTCAAGCGCACGCGAAAATCCACCCATCTCCAAGTAAACCCTTGCCACTGTCAGATGCACTAAGCCTCCCGTGCGGCACTGGGTACCGCATTCGTTGTACAGTGAGTGACGAGCATAGCTTAGTGCCCGTTCCAGGCCACCTAAGCGTTCGTGGGCTCTGGCCAAGTTCAAATAAGTCTCCGCACGCATCGCGGGTGAGTCCAATTCCTCAGAAATGCCTAATTGTCGATGCCCGAACTCTATCGCTTCGCGGTATTTTCCCCAATCCATGTGTGCCTGGTAAAGATAGCCTAATAATTGAAAGCAATCTTCGCGACGATTTGCTGCTTTTAAAGCGCTTCGCCATATGCGTACAGCAGCATTTTGATTGTGCTGCTCATATAGACGCAGTCCTCGCTCAATCTTTTGGTGGATATTTTAGAAAGAGAAGTTTAGTTTTACAATATTTCTAAATATAGAAATATCGCTGAGTTCACCTTTCGTCTTGCCATATACTGCTTTAGACTGCGTTGACAGACCAAGAAACAGTTTATTATGGAATTGTGAGATGAGACAATACCATGTCGTGCCCAAAGCGATGTGCCGTCTGGACTTGACCCACAACCAGCCAGCCGTGAATAGCTCTCATCTAATTGACACAAATCTACAAAGTAATTCATAATAAATCAAATTGTTAAAAAATGACTGACATCACTCACCATTAGAATTTTCCAATAGGTAACGTGAACCGTCCGGGGAGGCAAGCAAATGGGTTGCTGATAAATTGTGGCTATGAGGTATACTAGCATAAGAAATATTAAATTAAAACTTTTTGTAATATTTTTAGAATAATGGACATCAATTAATGAAAGCGAAAAACGAAATGTATAGCTGCAACAAGTGTACAGCTGTCCACCGAAGCTCGTTACATCGAGATACATTATGGGTGAATACCCTCTTTTGTGTATTCGTTGTATCTTGGGTAAGAGTAACTGTATGGGTCTGTTATTGTTGTTGCAAGTTTATTTGTTGTACCATCAGCAATAACAAATCACCCGCTCATTCAGTTACACTCACGCAAGGTGCATTGAATACACAAAAGGGGCAATTACTATATTGCCACCAATTCCACCAATGCAACAACAATTCAAGCCACAACCAAAATCCTCAAATACAGCCGGTTTCCTAGCAAAGTTACAGCCAGAACAAAACAGCAAAACTAACAACATCGAAAACAAAAATAGTGTTTATGCTGATACGGTAAACGGAAAGGCAGAGAGTAGCAAAGAGTGTAAAACAACCGTACAACGCTGGTAATACTTATAGGTCACTTAAGGATACTTTGCACTGCACTGCATATAATGTCGGTTTTACGTATAAATCAAAAACCAACACACTTTTACATATGTAATGTTATGCGTTGGGTAAGCGCTTACTCGCAAAGCTCATGTGACGGATTCCTTATGTGACAACTCTCGTGCAATTCCAAGTATGCATAACTGAGCCCATACATTGTTCTGAAGAGCACTATCACATATCGAATCTGCTTAGTGAGTTTTGCATACAAGCGATTAACCGGCGCAGCGCATGACAGGGCATGCCAGCCAGGTCTCATTTCTTTTGATTATTTACCCTTAGTCTCAGAGGCGTAAATATAGGGTGGCATGGCTGGCTAAATACCACGGGCCTTCGATCCGAGGGGACCCCGGCCCAACAGACCGCGAGCTCAGAAATATCTTAACATTTTTAGCAAAACTAAGTACTTAGAAGCTATAATTTTTAAGTACTTAAAATTAATTTAAGTGAGACACAACTAAAGACCATATGAGCATTTCCATAGAATGGTCAACCAGGACCGAGAAATAAAATTAACAATTTGTATGGGAGCTATAAGTTATAGTGGACCGATTTTGATCGTTCCGACAAATTATTAATATATTATAAAAACACACTCGCTTACCAAATTTCAGTCGGATACCTCGAAAACTGAGGGACTAAATTGCGTTCAAACAGACAGACAGATGGACTTGGCTAAATCGACTCGGCTCGACATTTTGATAATTTTGGTAAAAATTTATGTGGGTCTATATCTTCTTCTTCTGGTACTTACAAACATTGGACCAAATTTATAATACCATTTCATGTTCATGAAAGGTATAAAAAATGATGGAAAAATCGTACGTTCTCGACCCGTACGTTCGCGACCGGTACTTAAGCTTATAAATAAAAAACTAATAGAGATATTTTAACGCGCAATTAGTGAGGAGGAAGTACCTTTATTCCACATTAATATAAAATTAACCGCTTTAGAATATTCTGTTCATTTCGCAGTTTCTTGTATTTTTCAATTTGCAGCCAAAAGCGACTTCCCTTATTATTCGTACGTTCGCGACCGCATGTTTGTGGCTAACATATCTATACATATGATAAAATTGTAACAGGCCGATGTCTGTACATTAAAGATCTTTATTAGAGCAACAGAAGCCAAATCCACCATTTTTAGAATTTTTGTCTGTCTGGCTGTATGTTTGCACGCCCGTCACTCGAAAACTAATGCATGGAATTGAATGCAGTTTTCCCCGATGTATTGCTAGAGGTCCGACTTAAGATATAGAAACAAAAAAATTAGAGAGTTGCCACCTGGTTGAAAATTTCAGGTTAAGTAATTTGATAAGAAAAAGTGAATATTGCAATATGGGCGTCAAAAGAAAGAGGTTTAAGAAGCCTTACAGACGGAATTTTTTTTTTTATTGTTGCCACCTGTTTAAAAACTTTAATTCAATTAAATTTATAAGACAAATTGAATATTGTAGTATGGGCATCAAACTGAAGAGGTTTGGGAAATTTTATTGCCAAAAATATTTTTGGAGGAGGGTTGCCACCTGTTTGAAAAATTTTATTGAATTAAATTGATCAAATAAATGAAATCAATGTATATCTATACTTATAATAAAATTGTAACATACCGATGTGCCCAATTAACAATTTTTAGAATTTTTGTCTGTATGTCTGTCTGTATATTTGTGCGCGCTTCACTCAAAAACTAATGCATGGAATCGAATTCAGTTTTCACCGATGTATCGCTAGAAGTCTAACTTTCAATATAGAATGAAAAAATTAGAGAGTTGCCACCTGTTTGAAAATTTCATTTTAAGTAAATTGATACGATAAAGTAAATATTGCAATATGGCTGTCAAAAGAAAGAGGTTTATAAAGGCCTACAGCTGAAAATATTTTTGTGGAAGGTTGCCACCTGTTTGAAAGCTTTTATTTAATTTAATTGATAACATAAATTAAATAATGCAATACTGGCATCAAACTAAAGAGGTCAGGAAATTTTAATTCCGAAAATACTTTTAAGGCATCTGCCACCTGTTTGACAAATTGTATTCATTTAAATTGGTAAAATAAATGAAATATTACAATACGGATATTAAACTAAAGAGGTTTAAGGAGCTTGCTTTCGAAAATACTTTTTAAGCGGGTTGCCACCTATTTAAAAAATGTTATTCAGTTAAATTGCTAAGATAACCTAAATGTTGCCATATGGATATCAAACGAACGTCGATATCTGTACATCATAGATATTAAAAACAAATTAATAGGGGGTTTATCAACAATTGTTAGAATTTTGTTCTGTCTGTCTGTATGTTTGTAAGCGCATCACGCAAAAACTTATTTGTGGAATTAAATCAAGTTTTCACCGATGTACATACTGCTAGAGGTCTAACTGAAAAAATAGAACCCATTATTTTTTTCAGTTTATCATCGATCTTTATTCCTAGGTATTTGAATGTATTAAATTTTTCCAGTGCTTCGTTGTTTATATTTAGAGTTAGCACTGCACTGATCTGAAACTTTCGCTTTGATGTTACCACAAACTTAGTTTTATTGACACTCAATTTCAGTGTGTTCAATAAAAGAAAAATCTAAGCTTTTTGTTGTTTCTGCCAAAAAATTAAGAAATCTGAGACATCACGGTTTTACAATTTCATATAGTTTTCTGTACATTGTATTTCACTACTAAACGGCTGCACCGATTTGGTTCATATTTGTAACATAACCTTGGAAATAAATATTACGACCAAAAATTTACCCGGTATGTGGCGCTGGGGTCGGGATATTCGTAAAATTCTTATACAGGCTAAAAAGTAAAAAACCATTATATCTCTAAAACCAACGCTAGGGAACTGAACTGAACTGAAACTTAGCATGGGAGCATAAATTGCAAATATTCTACTTATGGGGAAAACTGGTTGGCATTGGAAAAGGGTGCGTTGTACGTCCCATACAAATTGAACTTCTCATATAGCTTTTCTCTGGAACCGCTTACGCTAACGTCATGAAATTCGACACAGCTACATATGTTGTCAATACCGCACTTATGGCGAAAACGCGCAAGTATCACCCGATTGGGAACCATTTTCTTCTAGATTTCTAGATCCAACAGAATTATTGTAACTTTGTTTTTATTTTTTGGTAAAAGGTAAAATTTGTGGAAATATTGAAGGTTTTTTTTTTAAATTTAGCACAAAGTTTGAAGCTTTGGTTTTTACGAGATTCGTTATAGACTGACCTGTCTACATACCTATATAAAAAAAATGATAGGCGTTTTCGTTGTTCGGACTAAACTCAAAAACCACTGAATAGAGTTCCGTAAAATTGTCGGAGGTTATACCTTACATATATGGTCTTACTAGCTTATACCCGCGCTTTTATACAAAAATGAAAAATAATTTAATGATGTTAGATTTTATTTCTGTGCCCATTTCGGTATAGCTCGTTATTTTTTAAGCGAGTTAAGGTATTTAGCCCGTTTAAAACTATGAAATTATAAGATCTCGTCTGAGCGCTAGGCATACGAAAGATATCAATCCCTCTAAGTTTACCTTAAAATGGTTCCAGGTATACCACGCGTGAACGTGTAACCTTCTTGCAAATTCCCCGGCGGGTTCTAATATTTCCAACTTAAATTTAGTAACCTGACCTTGATAAAATACCACTTCTCATTACTGTAGCAAATGCCTCAAGAGAGCTTTAGATTATAAGGCCGAACCCGGCTCTCCCTTTTCCATTTAATGAAATTTATTCTGTCAGTACGGCACTTATAAAATAATCTCCATAACAAATTTAAAATACTTATTATGTATTAAGAAGGTTTTAGTATGTATTGGAGGCGACATGCCTCCTTTTTTAATAACTCACATTTTTTCCATTAGCAATTGATACATTTTGTATACACAACTCCATACCAAGTTCCAGTATTCTTCCACAAATACTTCCAGGGATATGTGGCAATAAAAAGTAAATTTGTACTGGAAGTACCACGTAATTTTTTATACACATCTCGGTGCCAAGTTCCAGTCCTCTGCAATAAACACCTCCATAGTTATGCAGCATAGAAAAATCAATTTTCATGGGAGTTGCCACACCAACTTTTCCAATAACTCTCATTTTTCTCCATGAGTATGGTATTAGTTTCACATACATACATACATACATACATATGTATTTCCATACCAAGCTTGAGTGCTTTACCCCAAACATTTGAAGAGATATGCAATATGAAACTTTCAGTCAGTATGGGAGGTGCTACGCCAATTTTCCAAAAACCTCCATTTTTCTCCGTGAATATGAACATGATTTCGCACAGTGTTGGCAAACTGTTAATCTGATTAACGATTAAAAATTAACGATTAAAATGTTAATGGCGCTTGACGATTAAAATTAATTAGTCGTAATCAACTGTACGATTAATGATAACATTTTTTTAATCTTAATCGCTGGCTGCGATTCCGTTTAATTAATTTAAAACATTAATCGTTAATCCAATTAAAAACAAAATCTGATTAATTTCTATAGTTTGTCCGAGTTTGAAACCAAACACCAGTTATAGTAATTATTTTGTGTTTTAAGCTTACAAAAGCTCATAATATAAAAAAATTAAAATTAATACATAAGCTGGGAACTTTTACAAACCTAGTTTGTAAAACGTTTGTTGGTATATATGTATCTTAATGAAAATGCACATCAAATTGCTTAGATTGATGAGGAAACCCGACTTAGCCATACCGGATTAACTTGCTTTGTGTGCACAAGGAAATTCCAGCATAACTTAATTAATCACAAACCTAATTGATCAAATTAAGAGTTAATGATTAAAAATTAATTTTTTAATCGCGGTTACGATTAACTGTTTAGTCAGATTAAAATTAATCATGATTAACTGTAATCAGATTGAATTTAATCGAACTCACTAACTGATTAAAACATCAAGCGATTAATACCGACATTGATTTCACATACATATCACTATAACACAGATATCTCCCACAAATAGTTCCAGAGATATGTATGTAATATGAAAATTCCAATTTGTATGGGAGGGGCCTTGAGTTATCGGACTTACTTTCTGTCTAAGACCATCCTTCCGAAATCCGTAGTAAGTGTACTAAATTTCGTTCTGATCGGAAACCCGGTTAAGGAAGTAGCCTATTTTTAAATCCAGGTCATAAATCATCTTTGAGCAAAATTTCATTTTCGAACAGGTGGAAATTCCTAAAAAAGTAGCCTATTTTCCAGTCTAGGTCATAAGCTATCCGTGTGCAAACTTTCATGCAAATCAGTTCAGTCATTTACGCGTATTAATTTACTTAAACTTTCCTGATACGTGATAACTCTTAAAATAGTAGCCTATTTTCCAACATAGGTCATAAGCTATCTCTGTGCGAAATGTCATGCAAATTTTTTCAGTCGTTTCCGCGTATTAATTTAATTAAAACTTTTTTAACAGGTGGCAACTCTTCCAAAAACTTAACCTATTTTCCACTGTAGGTCATAAGCTATCTGCTTGCAAAATTTCATGCAAATCCGTTCAGACTTTTCCGCATATTAATTTAATTAAACTTTTTTAGCAGGTGGTAACTCTTAAAAAAGTAGCCTATTTTTCAACCTAGATCATAAGCTATCTGTGTGAAAACTTCCATGCAAATCAGTTCACTCATTTCTCCTCGTATTAATTAAACTAAACATTTCTAATAGGTGGCAACTCTTAAAAAAAGTAGCCTACTTTCTAATCTAGGTCATAAGCTATCTGTGTGCAAAATTTCATGCAAATCCGGTTAGTCGTTTCCGCGTATTAACTTAATTAAACTTTTTTAACAGGTGGCAACTCTTCCAAAAAAATAGCCTATTTTCCACTGTAGGTCATAAGCTATCTGCGTGCAAAATTTCATGCAAATCCATTCAGTCGTTTCCGCGTATTAATTTAATTAAACTTTTTTAATAGGTGGCAACTCTTAAGAAAAGTAGCCCATTTCACAATCTAGGTCATAAGCTATCTGTGTGCAAATTTTCATGCAAATCCATTCAGTCGTTCCCGCATATTAAATGAATTAAACTTTTTTAACAGGTGGCAACTCTTAAAGAAAAAGCCTATTAACCAATCTGGCCCATAAGCTATCTTCGTACAAAATTGCATGCAAATCCGTTCAGTTGTTCCGCGTGATGATGTCACAAACATCCAAACATGCAAACTTTCACATTTATAATATTAGTAAGATAAGATTATATGCTACTAGAAAACTCACTGGGTGGTGCTGGAGTAGAGTTATTTAAAAAAGTCGTACTTATTAACCGATTTCGTTAAAATTTTAAATGTGAGCTATGTACATGTATGATGAAAAATTCTTTTGACCCTCTGAGTGGCACTGGAGTCGAGGTTGAAATTCATAATACGTATTCTTTTTATGCTAAGCAATGGTTTTGCAGAAAATGGACCCAATGTATAGAAACCCCATGTGGTTGGTCTGCTTTGGCCCTATGTTTAAGTTATACGAATTTAGTTTCAGATTGCTAAATGAAGGGTGGGGTTAAGTATGCATAGAAAGACTGCTAAATTGTGTAAGCGCACCTTTGTCTGACGCCATCATGCACCCTTAATGCGTCTACAGTGAAACCCGCTTAAGTACCCACCCGCTTAAGTACCTAACCCGCTTAAATAACCAACAGTTTTGGGCACTGGGAATATTTTAATGTAATCTGAAGAAAAGCCCTCTCTTAAGTACTTCCCTGCTTATTTACCCAACCCGCCTAAGTACCTAAATTTTTCGTACCCCATTTACCATTTTACTCATAATTTTCCCCTTTTAAGTGCTCTTTTAAAATTTCTTAAAATATTTTCATATTTCGAAATTCAGTGGCAGCGCTACACAACCGACATTAATTGCCACCGTCAGTGTGAATTTGGTGAATTTTCAGTGTTCTACAAAATTTTAAGCTTAGGTTTATATGGTATGTGGTAGGGATTGAACTGTATTTTAATTGAAAAATCTTAAAAATTAATAACCACAACCAAACAGTATCATTTTCAATTTGGTCCAAACTGTATGTACATATGTATAAATAAATATGTATAATGACTTTTTAAATAATTGAATTATTGTTAAAATTATATAACACTAGCAGACCCGGCGAACTTCGTTCCGCCAAAATTTTTATATATTTTATTGAAACTTTTTGGTCCAACATTTTCACCAACAATTCACGTTTACGATTTTCATTGACTCATTTGTCTGCTAAGATTAAGGTTTGGTGGTCATTTGCCGCTTTAAATAACCTAAGGAAAGTGTTATATCCGTTCTTGAAATTCTCCAGTTGTGCGGCATTTCATAGCACGGTTATTCGCAAAGCGAAATAATTTTTTTCCTCTTCACGCCCTGGCGGCAACAATGACCCGGTTCTATAGTGAATGTCCTAGAAGCTTTACAGTATAGTAGGTGGCAATTTCAAAATGGGTGCGAATCATTGTTCTACAGAAATGCAATATACTTATACTTATTTCAGACGAAATACCTTAAAAGTTTGAATGCATAATAATATTGGAAAATCACATCCATTGGGCCAATAGCAACGCAGGAGCGTTCGATATATCCAATGGTGCAACAGGTCGATTTAATCTGACCTTCACGGCCCCTTTTCTCACTTGGCTATTTTTGGTAATAGCTCGACTTCAGCACCACTTGGCAGCACGTTTTTGCAATAGTATTGCATACATATTTAAAACATTAGCCAAATCGGATCATAAATAAGATTTTTAGTAATAACTCAACTACAGCGCCAACTGTCGGATTAAATTGTGAAACTAAACCATCCAGAGACCCACTCAAATACACAAAAAGTTTCGTTAAAATCCGTACAACCATTTAGGAGGATTTCACTCACAAACACACCTACAGAAGAATAAAAAAAATGCATTCAAAGATAGCTAAAGGTCGGTAGGTTTGTAGGCCTCACACCCCTTTTCAAATAGCCCAAATTTTCTCCATGAGTATGGGCAGAACTCTACCATGAACACTTCCAAAGATAGGCAGTATGAAAAATTCGGTTTGTATGGAAGATGCCATGCCCCCTTTTCCAATAGTTCCAATTTATCTCCAAGAGTATGCGATATATTTCGTACATCTCCATAAAAAACTCTAGAACTCTACCAAAAAATTTCCAGAGATAAGCAGTGTGAAAAATTCGGTTTGTATGGGAGATGTCACACCCCTTTTTACAATAGCTAAAATTTTTCTCCAAGGGTATGCGATTGATTTCGTATATCTCCATACCAATTTCGAAAACTCTACCATGCACACTTTCAGAGATATGTAGCATGAGAAATTCAGTTTGTGTGGGAAGTGCCACGCCCCCTTTACATATAGATTTTTTTCAGCCTAAAACCATCCTTGGGACACGTGCGGCAGGTACCAGTTTCAAAAAAATCGGTTCAGCCGCTCTCGAGCCTTGCGAAAACTAACAAACGGCTTTCTAAATATATATTAGTTGAGATATAACTATTATATATTATAATTATATTTTGACAGTATCCGTTGTTTCTGATTGGCGCAAAAAAAATGTTGCCTAGTGACGAATTCGCCCCTTGATATGGTCGTTACTTAAAACTATTTATATTCGAAATTGCTTGAAAATTGGAAAACAGGAATCTATAAGCCTATCCAGGCAAAAAGCTACCTACGTACCGAATTTTAAGCAAATCGGACCATAAATACGATTTCTTCGAACAGATCGGTCCCAGGTCCACTTCTCGGACAAAATGGATCATATATGCTAATACATGCTAAAAAGCTACCAACGTACCGAATTTTAAGCAAATCGGACCGTAAATACGATTTTTTCGAATAGATCAGTCCCTGGTCCACTTCTCTGAAAAAATTGACCATATATCCTAATATATGCTAAAAAACTACTTACGTACCGAATTTTAAGCAATTCGGACCATAAATACGATTTTTTGGAATAGATCGGTCCCTGGTCCACTTCTCGGAAAAAATTTATCACATATGCTAATACATGCTAAAAAGCTACCCGCGCACCGAATTTTAAGCAAATTTGTATGCAAAATTACATGAAAATCGGACTAGCCGTTCGCGAGATTACCTGTTACAAAAAACAGGGACTTCTCTTTATATAATTAGTATAGATTGCTTTATCTACTTTTTTTAATAAAGTTTTTCTTTATGTGTTTATATGTTTAAATAATGCTACGATCTTGGATTTAAAGTACGTATACTTCATTAAATGTCGCTGTTTTATTCAAGGATTTATTTATGTAAGTTAACAAGAAGATGTAACTTCATCACTAATTGTGTTCGCTTAAGTACCCGCATTGAGGTACTTAAGCGGGTTTTTTAAATACCCAACCCGCCTAAGTACCTCAAAAAGCTGAAATTTTTCGTGAGGTACGTAAGCGGGTTTTACTGTAGCTAGAAATGAGTTCATAAATATTACCACGAATTGTAAAAGTGGCGAACTAATAAATCAATTGCTTCATTTGAATGATATTCAAGAGATCACACGACTCATTTAGCTAAATACAGGAAAACTTTTCATCTTGGTACAGTGAGGATTCTTGGCCTTCTACAACAGAAAATGCACATCTGGGCTCTTGAGTTTCCTTTAAGGACTTTTATTGGTTTACGCATCGGACCAATGTTGTAGTTGCAAGATCATAGAAAAATAACAAGCATGCTTGGCATCGATCTCACAGGTGGAAATAAGACCATCGGTAAAGCTCATGACATCGAAAGGCATAAGTAATCCATATCGATAGCTGAGTGGAAGATCGACCTATCTCGTCAGTCAGTTCGAAAACACCCTATCTCAGAAACGACGCCCTACTTCAGAATTTTATTGAAAAACACCCTATCTCAGATTTTGGTTGAAGAACGCCCTATCCCAGAATTTCAGCTACCGATTCGAAAACGCCCTATCTCAGTACATTTTCAATGCACTTTCGTTTGAGATAGGACGTTTTTGACCTGAATTCTGAAATAGGGTGTTTTTGAACTGCTGCCGAGATAGGTTGATCTTCCACTCAGCCATCGATATGATATCACAGCGTTACTATTCTAGGCCTATGTGTGTGGAGGATACTGCGCTTTAGTGGTTTCAACTTAAGTTCATCTTTAACTATTCATCACCAGTTACATTGGAGAATGCTGTCAAGACAGTGAAGATATACGTATTAGTTGTCAAAAACGCTGATCATTGTCTCCGTGACGTAGGCGTCCTTACAATA
Organism: Rhagoletis pomonella; assembly: GCF_013731165.1. Taxonomy (NCBI): domain Eukaryota; kingdom Metazoa; phylum Arthropoda; class Insecta; order Diptera; family Tephritidae; genus Rhagoletis; species Rhagoletis pomonella. The sequence continues at coordinate 16,481,488 of NW_023458563.1, forward strand.
GTTATGACAATTCATTTTGAACAAAATGTCGGACATGAACGTTGTATTATAATACGCATTTCGCGCGAGCTATTTAAGCTAAAAACTAAAAGATAATAAAGAAGAGACAAAGTTACAAACACATCAGCGCCTCTAGTGTTATTTTAGATCTTTTGTTATGAACTTCTCTTCTTTCTTGCAAAACACGTCAAAATTATTGTCTGCATACGTCAAATCATTGTATGATTTAGGGCCAATTGTTTAATGTCCAGTTATCGCTACTTCGCGGTTTAACATCATTATCGATGTTTTCATCATCATGCGTACAACATGTGATCGATGAGGCAGTCGTTGTATTTAACCGGAGCTTCTACCTCCGATTAGTGCTAATCAGACATTGAACAACCGGCCCTTACTGTCTTGAAAATAATTAAGACAGTGACTGGGACAATTGGAAAAGTATGCATGTATTACGGCGCGTTTACATTGGACAATGCTGTTAAGACAATGAAGATACGTATTAGTTGTCAAAATTGTTCCAATGGAAAAGTATGCATTATTAGTGAAAAAGTGTGCATGTACTGCTATTGTCATGATAGTATTGTCCGGTGTAAACCCTAAGTTACCCTGCAAAAAATGGGACTAATCCGGGATGACTCCGGGAGCAATCGCAAAGGAGCATGCGACTAATACCACTTTTGATCTCTTTATATGGAATGAACTGATCGCTTTTGTTCGAGCATGTCCTATGAAGAGACTAATTGTTCACCTTTATACCCGAAAGGGTATAAAAAGCGACTAGTCACTTTTAAAAAATAAAAATAAAAATTTGCGCCAGCTGAGATTCGAACCGGGTTGCTCAGTTTTGATAGGCGAATACTCTCTCCGTGTGCCAACGCCGCACATGAGATTTCATTGACTAAGTGCGTACATATCATTAAATCGTTAATAGTACCCGTTAGAGATGAGTTGTGTCTCCAATTATACCCATTAGGGATGAGTCGAGACTAATTGACCTCCATTAGTACCCGTATGAGACTAGTTGCGACTAATTAATGCCCAATTGTACCCGATTGAGAGTAATCTCGGAATACTCTCTTTAGAGATTAGTCGCACAATTTTTTGCCATGTAGTGAAAAAGTGTGCATGTATTGCTATTGTCATGACAGTATTTTCCGGTGTAAACCCTAAGTTAGATCATTTTCAGGGTGAATCAAAAACCGAGTTCTAAAATGAACAAAAAATTCGGTTTTCAGAACACCAAAATTAAATTCACTCGGTTTTAGTTTCACTCGGATTCCAGAACCTGCCTGAATTTTTACTATGGGAGTACAAACATATGTATGTTTAAAACTCTAAAGCCATTTTTCTCGAGTTTTTGGCTTTCTGAGTTATGACAGTATTGGATTAAATGAATGTTTATTGGGTAATTTTTAAACATTTTTCAATGTGATTGAAAGAACGAAATTTTTATGTAATTTAAAACAAAATTATTTAAACAAGTAAGAAAGTCTAAGTTCGGGCGGAGCCGAACATTAAATACCCGGCGCACAGTGCCGCTTAAGTGGGCAAAAGTCAAAAAATTCGTTGTCTTCAATGTGAACGTGTTTGGTATTTTTGTAAAGGTAATTTATCCACTAATCAGAATTAAACACAAATTTTGCTATAAAATGAATTATGTGCCGCCAGGAAGCCACTGAAGTCGACAAATTTTATACTAAGAATATTAATAAGAGCATAGCCATGCGTCAGCTCTTCACGGAAACAAATATCAAAAATACATTCTTTGAAATAAAAGGTTGGTTTGACGTTTTTTACCTCCACATAGATACTAGAGAGCTACAAGATTAAAAATTTTGGAACAAAATTAAGCACAGGGTGTCCCAACGGTATTCCAGAAAAACAATTTTTTGTATTCAAAATTTCAAAAAATGGTAAGTTTATTATTATGTGTCAGATTAAAAAGCTGGATCTGTTGACAATAGAGGCCTATTTTTTTAAAGAGTTTCGACCTGTTAAAAAATTCAATTCAAATTTTTTAATAAGTTAACTGAATTATTAACAGATGGATATCAATAGAAATGTGTATGAAAAGGGTTTATTTCTTAACTACATGTAGAGGGTTGCCACCTGCTAGAAAATCAAATTCCATTGGAATAAAAAGAATTAGGCTATTGAATGAGATAGGTATTATCATATGAGAGTCAGACGAAAGAGGTTTAAGAAGGTTTTAGCTTGCAAATACTACAAAGGGGGTTGACACCTGTTTTAAAATCAAATTCAGTTAAACTAAAATAATTATTGTGTCAAACCAAAGGTTTACGACATCGTATTTGTTATTTTATTACAAATACATACATAGTCAAACAGTGATTTGTTCTGATTACATTCCTTTTAAATTACTGGTCTCTTAAATTAACTAACGAATGTTTTTGCTCTTCTCTTATTTTCTGCTTAATATGTCCAATTTTTTCTTTTGTCTGATATCCATACTGATATACATATTTCAGTTACCTTATTCCCTTAATTAAAGTGAATTTGGTTTTTTAAACAAGTGGCAACCCTTTTTCTTGCTTTTTAAAAAGTAAAGCAATTTCAAAATCATTTCAATTGATACCCATATTGTAATATCTAGTTCAATTAACTTATTAAATAATGTTAACGAAATTAGTAACAGGTGGAAACCCATTTCAAAAAATAAAATAATTATATTTTTGCCCCGATTTCATATGGAAGGGAAGCACTTTGCGGCGAAAGTATTAAATAAATGTTTTTTACCTTTCCGAAAATTACCGTTACATGGTACGCAGGGGTGGTTTTACCCCTAATTTAAACATCTTCGATAGAACGTTCAGTTAGATATAATGGGCGATATCACGCCCATTTTCAAAAATTCCAAGTAATGTTACTTCTTTTCAAGAGATTGTTGTTAGTATCAATTTTGTGTAAATTATCGTCCTTAAATTTCGAAATATAGAAGTTTCAAGCATTTCTGAAATTTACCGTTATATGAAAAGTGGCCGTAATTTTAGTCCGATTTCAATAATTTTCAATTGCTTGCTTTCGTGTGGCAAGCACAATAACCATACCGAGTTTGGTACAAATTGGTAGAACGATTGCCGAGATACATATATGTGATCATAAGTAGGCGGTGCCACTCCCATTTTGCAAAATTTTATCATAAACGTACTTCTTGGTAGAAAATTATTGCAAGAATAAATTTTGAATAAATTAGCTTTAGTATTTACTGATTTATCGAAGATTTCATATTTCTCTAAATTACCGTCATATAGGATGTGGGCGAGGTTATTGTCCGATTTTAAAAATTTTCAGCTCTTTGCTATGTTGTACCAAGGCCGCTAACCGTGCCAATTGGAGGAGCGGTTACCAAGATATACACATATAATCATAAGTGGGTGTGGCTACGCCTATTTTCAAAAAATTTATAGTATTCCGATTTTCCGTTTAAAAATTATTTTAAATATCAATATTGAGTAAATAATCTTCAGTAGTTACTAAAATATTGCACTTTTCGTATTTCTGAAAACTTCCGTTATATGGGGGGTAGGCGTGGTTATTCTCCGATTTTTCCCATTTTCCATACCATCCGTCCTACGCCCGAAATAAGTACACATACCAAGTTTCGTTAAGACAGTCACCGTTTGGTCGATTTCTCTTTTCATTCTGATCATTTATGTATACATTTGTCTATATCTATCTCGATTCGTTTTGCCTGTTACAAACAACCGATATGTGAAAAAAGTTATAATACCCTTGTGCACAAGTGCGCTCGGGTATAAATTTTTTTTTAACACAGCGATACCTTTTTGTATTCGCGTTACTTACTCAGTACTTGTGAAAAGTATCGAGTTCTCGATACTACTCAGTACTCATGAAAAGTATCGCTATTCTGTACTCGATCTATCACAAAGTGTCACACGGCAAAAATCGATTAGTTTGATAGCACTTGCATCAGAAATAAAAATGTCTGGTGCAGCACGAGCAGGTTAAAATATGTATTCGAAATCGATTTTCGCTCTTTCAATTGCAGTCACATTTTTCCACTTTTATTTCTGGGAGGGACTTCCGTTATGTGACAGAAAGTTCTTTCTGACTATTATTAAAATATTATAATTTGTAATATCTTTCTTTACAACTTTTCGGCAAATTACTCGGCCAATTTTCGCCGGAACCGAACCGAATCCGAACTTCATGGCCGAACTGTTCGGTAACCGAGCCTGAACCCGAACGCTCGGTCGGACACTGAAGCGAATTTTAAAGTTAGTAGGTATATTGTTTTTGGCACCCGCTGTGGTGTAGTGGTAAACAGTGCGCGCTTCCACTCCGCAGGGCCTGAGTTCAAGCCCTGGTCAAAGCAAAATCGCAAAAAATATAGAAATAAAATAATGGAAGAAAAATATTTTTTTAAAACAAGCTTTTATTTAACATGTACAACACCGTTCGACAGTCAATTTTACACACGAAAAACTCAATATATTCAGAAAACTGGGGGCCAAATATAGTAAAACTGCGTCTTTAGTTTTTATCTCTGACGCCAGGATTTTTTTTTTAAAGGACTTTAAAATTTCTAGAACATGACTGAATAAAAAAATTATTTAAAAGATGCGGTGCATTGTAGAATAACAATATGGGTATCAATTAAAAGGAAAATTCGGTAGACTAGAAAAAAAATTAATTTTTGGGTGCACCAGGACGAATAAGTATTGAAAATGTTCTTTTATTGAATATCCTTGGAAATTTCCAATATTACTTTTTGAGATATATGTCAATGACTAATATGTTAACTACCACATCCTCGAATTTGGTCCTTCTAACTTTATTAGGTTTACATAAAAAAAATTTACACTTCTCTTTATAAGATATTAATAGTTACAAAATGCATAAATGAAGATACTGGAATCATTATTATGGAACCATGTATGCGCTCTTAAAGAACAAGATGACCGTATGATATATCTACGGTTTAAATACTTTAATTGGGGGCAAGAGTTTATATAGAGGGAAACAAGTTTTTAATTATATTTTTTTTTGCGTATATAAAACGAAATTTTTGGGTTTAAGAAAGTATAAGTTTTCTGATAGCCTTTATAACGATACCAATTTTTTAAAAATCGGCTGGTAATTTTTTTGTTTAAAATATTTTTCGTGATAAAAAAAGATATTTTTTGCTTTCAAGTGTTTTTTCTCAAATTTTTATACACGAAGTATACAAATATGCACAGCGGAAGAAAGGAGGTTCAATCACCTTTACAACGATGCCGAATTCTAAAAAATCGGTTAGTAATTTCTTTGTTAATTCATTTTTTTTTTATAGAAAAAGGTATTTTTTCCTTTTAAGTGTTTTTTCTCAAATTTTTATATCTTATATATAAAAATAAGTGCACGTTTTTGGTGTGACCTCATAACTTGAGAACGGCTTCCCCGAATGCAACCAAATTTATGTGGAATATTCGATCTATCATGCAGATGGTTTATGCGAAATTTGCTCGAATTCGGAAAAGGTCGCGTGGCACCACCCATACTAACTAAAATATAAAAATAAGAGAACGTTTTTGGTGTGACCATGCAACTTGAGAACGGCTCCACCGAATTCAACCAAATTTATGCGGCATATTCGGGCTATCATGCAGATGGTTTACGTGAAGTTTGGCGTGGCGCCTCTATTTTATATATAAAAATTAGTGAGTTAGCTTATAACTTGAGAACGGCTTCACCGAATTCAACGAAATTTATATAGCTTATTCGGGCCATCATGCAGATATTTTATGTGGAGTTTGTGTATAGAAATATGTACACGTTTTTGGTGTGAGCTTATAACTTGAGAACGGCTTCACCGAATTCAACCAAATTTTTACGGCATATTCAGGCTATCATGCAGATAGTTTATGTGAAGTTTGCCCGAATTCGTAAAGGGAGGTGTGGCACCTCCCATACTAACTAAAATTTGTATGTTGTATATCTCTTGAAATATTTGTACATAGTAGATTACTGGAAATTGGTATAGAGACATATGAAATAATTCCATACTCATGGAGAAAAATGTGCGGTATTGGGAAAGGGGGGCGTGGCACCTTCCATCTTAAATAAAAAAATAAGTGCACGAATTCTACCAAATTTAAACGGTATATTCGGACTATCATGCAGATGGGTTATGTGAAGTGGGCCCGATGTCGGTCCAGCGGTTCATGATATATGACAGTTTATGTCTGTCACATGAACCACGTATATGGTACAACAGCACATACATGAAAAATCGAAAACATAGTGAAAAATTGTTGCTATAATGTACTGTGTTTATTTTTTCTTCGGATAAATTAAGTCAAGTATAAACATGGCTGCAAGTTTTTCAATAGGGATTTTGTAGAGCCAATGGAATGAAAGTCACCACAACACAACATATCTGTCATTTCATCGTATTATCGAAAAGGTGGTGTTCATTAATATTCGGTCTTTCTATTTTGGACTTTGGAGAATCAACACGTGTGTTTAATATAGTTCTTAATTCATATTTCATTTTTTTTTTCGTCAATTTCAATATTTTTGCACAAATTTGTTGCAGCGTTTCGTACGAAAAGTGTGAGTACACTGGAAATTTTCCATGCAGGTATTTCGCCTCATTGATTTATAGTGAACAAAACCATTGTGGAAAATTGTGGCTGTTTTGTGTTCTTTGGCTTCGAATGAAGTTTTTTCAAGTGCTCTTTTACTGTCGATTGTGAATTTCATTTGATTATTTAAAAAAAGTGCGTTTACCATACGATTTATCGAATTCGTTCCTCTGCATTGAGTTTTTCGTTCGCTTTGAATAAAATGCCACGATTCCGTCGTTCAAATACAGGCCGACGTACACGTCTTGCGAACATGATGCTATCGCAAAGAAGATCGCAAAATGTTGAGGAGCACTCCCAACAAAAGGAAGTACGGCGTGCAGGATTTTTCATTAATTTTTCAATATTTGGTGTAGAGAAGCACACCGGGGTACCGCTAGTACGAAGTATACAAATACGCATGTCAGAAGAAAGAAGATTTGATTGCGTGAACAACGATGTAAATTTTTTAAAAGTCGCTTAGTAATTTGTTTGTTTAAATTTTTTTTATAAAAAGAAAGTATTTTTTCCTTTAAATGTTTTTTTCTCAAATTTTTACATACAAAGTATACAAATATGCATATCAGAAGAGAAGAAGGGGGTCTAATCACTTTTAAACGATACCTTCTAATTAAAAATCAGTTCAATATTGTTTAAAATATAAAATTTTTAATTTTTCGAAGACCAGACATTTGCCCCCTTATAGCACCTGTAATATAAGTTTGCAAAAAAAAAAAACTATAAACCATTTAAATAAGAGCAAAGGCGGTCTCCGACTGTATATTTAGTTTTTTAGTTATTTACATATAATAATAAAAAATAATTTTTTACCAAAGATCCTATTTCGAACTTCGAAGGCCCATATCTCGATTTCGGAGGCTAACTTCGAAAAACGGAGAAATTTAGTTTTTACCTATGACTGAATCTCTTAAAAAAAATTGGTTTGGTCCAATACTAGCGGAGTGCTGTACAGAGTAATGATTCAAGTATCTTCATTTACCCTGCAGGGAAGCCGCCAAAAAGGAACTAGTCCGATAGGATGTAGATCCCCACCAGTCCAAAATCGGCGAAAAGTTGTACTTTTAAAAAACTAATTTTTTCAGTTCTTTTCACTAGAAATCTATATCTAAAGTGACGAATTTAGAAACGGTTCAGAACTATAGAAAAAGGGATGCAGAACGAACTAGATCTTATTTGTCGAATTTAGAACTAGTACGGAACTGTCGAATAAGGGATGCAGCGGGGGGCTTGTTTACTTTACATAGATATGTGTTCGGCGGGTTTTTCGTTCAAATACGCTTCTATTCTGCGCTTCGCAGATGCTTTTTCATAGCCTGGTAATACAAAACAAAAATTTATGTTAACATTTCAACATCTTGGGACCGTATCGAATCTAAGAATTAACAGCGAGCACCTCTGCAAACTCAGCTGCAGTTAAGGGAAGTAAACGTACATTTCTTACAATCATTCAAACTAATTTAATTTCAAATTGAAAACACATTTCTTCCAAAATAACTTAAATCGCACACACGGAATAACCAAAAAGATTGAAAAATCATGATACTTTTTTCTTTAGTCTGTCGATTTTAGAACTTGTCCGGAACTATAGGATTTAGGACTAGTTCGGAACTATAGAAAAAGGGATGTAGCGCCTTGTTAAATTCGCCAGTTGCTTGCATGCAAAAGAGATTTACCGGGAACCAGTACTGGGCCTAAATGCACTATAAGCGCACCAGTTCAGAACTAGAGATTTTCCCCACAGGGTATGTATATTGTAACTATCAATACCTTATAAAGAGAAGTGTAAATTTTTTTTATCTAAAACTAATAAAGTTGGAAGGATGAAATTCGAGAATGTGGTAGTTTACATATTAGTCCCTGACATATATTTTTTCCAAAAATAAATAATGGAAATCTCCAAGGATATTCAAGGATAAAGTTTTAAAAGGACATTTTCAACATTTATTCGTCCTGGTGCAACAAACATTAATTTTTTTTTAAATTCTACAGAACTTTTCCTTTTAACTGATACCCATATTGTTGCTCCACAATTCACCAAATCTTTTAAATAATTTTTTTATTCAACCATATCCTGGAAATTTCAAAGTCCTTTAAAAAAATCCTGACGTTAGAGAGCAAAATTAAAAACGCTGTTATACTATATTTGGCTCCTTGTTTTGGGAATATATTGATTTTTTCATGTGTTTTCAAAATTTTTGGGTTTTGTCGCACGGTGCAATCAAAAGAATAAATAAAAGTAGTTTAACAAAAGATTTTTTAGCAAGAAAATTTTGTAAAAATATCACTAAAATTAATAAAAAAAATAAGTTAAGTCTTCGTTAAAGTTACTAAAAGCCAAACAGTGAAAGGAGTTACTCAAACTCTAATGAAAATTACTAACAATTTGCACAGATTTACTTCGTTTTTAAAGAAGTTTGTCGCGCGAAAAGCGAGTCCCCATTAACATATTTGCATACATACATATGTATACTAGAGCTCTTGTTCAAAATCGACTATCCGGCTATTCGATTAGTTGAATAGTCGATTAGCATTTTTTTTTGGAAGTTGATAGTCGAGCTACAAGTATTCGATTAACCGTCTGAAATCAACTAACCGTTCATTTTCGACTAACCGCTCGCCACCTAGTAGTCTGAAAATCGACTAACCGAAATCAAGGCACATTAAACAGGTAGTATCAGTAGAGCAAAAACAACATTTGCGTGTATTTTGTTGTTGCTTCTGGTATCGAAAGTGTCAACAACTGTTCTGAATTTTTTCTTCTAAATCAAAGCGTGCCATGTGAAATACAAAAAATTATAAAAAATAAAAAATTGAAATTGGAAAATATAAAAATTGATGCAACTTTCTTTCCTAGTAAATTTGTTTGCTTCTCGAAGCATTGATCCATCCTTTGCAAGGCCCAGTAATCAGCGGTCGTGCTGCCGAGTTGGGCGAACGTTCCAAGAGCTGCTATTCAATCGCTTGTTTTGTATGGAAAAAGGTTTCACAAGCAAATGGATTTTAGCAACTTATAATTTTCGTGAGAAAAAATTAAAAATATTTGACATTTTCGAGACCAAATAATTAGAAAATAAATCAAATCAGCTGCTCTACTGATACTACCTGTTCAATGTACCTTGAACGGAAATAATTTGAATAGTGACAATTGTTCACAAAAAAATTTTTCATCTTAAAACAAATTAAAATTTTGCCTTTAAAATGAGTTCACGCAAGCGCAGTTGGGAGTGGAATTTTTTTGACAGATCGGAAAATGTTAAGGAAGCTAAGTGCCTGATATGTGGACAAGAAATGGCGTTTAACAATTCAACGTCATCGTTAGCGACTCATTTAAAAGCAATACATAAGAAAGAGCCGGAAAGGTAAGTTGCATATAAATGGTATACAAACCGTACACTTGCATACATTATTATTTGCCAGAACATCTCTGGAAATTAACAACGAACCCCTTGATTCAACCATGGAAAAGGTCGTCAATCGGAAGAGAAAAATTTAAGATGGTCAGTCCATCTCCAATGAGCGTCAAGAAAATATTTCTCGAGCAATT
>NW_023458563.1:16496639-16531966 GCF_013731165.1 Rhagoletis pomonella
TTCAGGTATGCGACCTTAAAAAATTGAAAAATGATAGTTAACAAGCAAGCAAACAAGAAAGGAGTAAAAATCACTTACCTTCATATATTTCTCTATGGGTCCGGGCGAATACTTCACGACCCGGATGTCGACGATTGGGGTATCGCTCTGCATAGTCTTTGAGCAGCTCTGGCATTACAGCAAGCTTCACCGTAAATTAGGTGAATATCCGCATATTCATGCGACGTATACTGCGTGTTCTCTGTCATAGTATTAATAACACAATGTTCGAAGGTTCCAATTTCACAAAATCCACTTTCACTAATTCCGGTAAGTAACACAAAATAATGTCACGAGCAGGTAATAATGTACCTTTGTACTATTTAGCTTGCCATTTGACGGTAACAAGAGCAAATTCAATTTAAATCTATTAAATACATTCTAGCGTGTCTCAGTCCTTTACCCACAAAAGCGGCTATAATATTTTTTTCTATTCAAAACAGTAAGTGTGGCATCTTTCTGAAATCTTTATTAAATGAGTAATTTTTTTATGTAATGTAAAGTTATAGCTCAGTACATTTTTTTTCACCCGAGATAGTCAAAGTTGGCGAAGAAAATATCAGAAAGTTAAAAATCCAGAAATAGTCCTAATTTTATGATGGTTCCTTAATATATTTTAACTACATTGCATTTGAGTATGGAGAGGTAACTATCTGGAAGTATTTTACATAAAAAATTTACTAAGTATTGCCCGGTTTGTAGTTGCAGTTAAAGAAAACATATGAAAAGGCACGATTTTTGTTAAATTCGAAAAAATGTAAATATTTCAAAAACGGTGACACTTTTACCTGAAATTTTTTTGTTGAGAGTTGCCCAAGATTTTGCTTCGTTTTTTGTGTGAGCATACTCATGCATATGCCTACATCGATCTTATATGTCAAAGCAAAGAACTACCAAGCAAAGCGAAGAAAGTTGTATGTGAATCAGCCTTAACTCCTTTCACTATTTGACTTTTAGTAACTTTAACGAAGACTTCGCTTATTTTAGTTTATTAATTTTAATGCATTTTTTTTTGGTTGGCGAAAATCTTCCTTGATATACCCTCCAAGCGGGTGCCGACTGGGCAATGGGCATCGCTACTGGGACCGCTGCATCAGGACGGGCTTGCTCTTCTGCTGCAGTGATGCAAGAAGGAGGGGCCCAGCTAAGGCCGAGGTATAAACCCTTCAGCCGCGTCTAGTGGTACCTGGCGTTAGGTATAAAACACCCCCCTAATCCAGGGTGTCATGCGCCACCGTGCCCATTGGATGGTTTGGTTTGCAGTCAGGGGGTTTTCCGACTGTATTCTAACGGCGCCTCCCGTATACCTGTCCACCTCCTGGAGTAACGGTGGGCTTGCTGCGGCATGGTGCTCTGCCGTGGTCGACCGTTTTTTCCCCTTTCCCTTTTCCCGACCGGCGAAAGGCTTCTGCTTAGTAGGCGGCCAAAGAAGCAGATGAATTATGAATGTAAATAAAGAAGCCTCGGAACCCTGCACGGGTAGTGCCGCCACTGGGCATTGCGAAGTTAAGTCCAACAAACCCACCATCTCAAGAACCGCATCGACGGCACCGAAGGCAGGGCCTACACGGCCGAATCAGATTCGGTCTTCCGCAGAATCTGGAGGGAACGCTAAGCCCCCATAGTGAAAGCTTACTTCCAGCTATACCGGCAGAACTATACCCCTCGAGGGAAAGTCGTGTCTGGTGGGGAAGCTGTGGAATACCCCTCTCTCTACGCCCACCCCGGGCATATCTAACTCGCAGGGGGTAGTAGCCGAGCCCAAGTCCTCCACGGACAAGCCGGGGATTACTCCTGCGAGTAAAACTCCAACAACCGGAGCAAACGACCTGGATCGGCGCCCCAGCTGCTTCAAAGCAGCGAAACAATTGGAAGTCCGTATTGATGGGTCTATGCAAGGTGTATAAGAGAATACTCCAGAAGTATCCCTTCACCAGTCGTCCGTGATGCTGGGTGGCATCAGGGGCGGGTAAAGCTGGTGGCGTGTGCAGATGAACGCGCGGTCCGGTTTTACAAGGAAGCGATCTCCACGGTTGGACAGCTGTGGCCCGGGGCAGACTTAGTTGTCGTTCATAGGGATGAAATCCCTAACAGGCCACGCGCCTGGGCCAGGGTGCAAGCTGAACCTTCGAATCCGTAGGTGATTCTGGACTTTATCCGACTGGGCAACGAAGGACTGCCCACAAGCGATTGGAGGATAGTCCGAGTTGGTGAGACCAACGATGCTTCCGTCCCAGTTCTCGAGGGTTGTGGTGGGGTAATAAGCTATGGTTTTACTCCATCACGGTAAAAAACTACCGGAAAACGGACCAACAAAGGGAGCGGACCCGCTTCTGCCGATAACTCTACTGACGAAGGGGCCAACAAAACAGGCAACGCCTCGAGCGGACCTGGCGCCTCTGAGTCGGCATCGGTGGAAGACAGCGCGGGATTCACAGAAAACACCATGAGTGGAACTGGAGACCTACCAACGGGTGTACTCGACACCGCGTCAGATACTGAGAGCGACTCGGGCTCAGTATCTGCTTACGTAGGGTCGGTATACAGCCGGTGGGTAATGCTGAACGAGGACCAGCTTCCGGACTCCGAACCGGAGGAGGAGGATAATGGCGTCACTGTCATTGCCACCGCCGAACGGGAGGAGCTAGAAGCAATGGACATCACCGACTCTGAAGATGGTGCAGATCCTACAAATTAATCTGGACCATTCCGAGGCAGCCTGGGCTGACTTTCTTCTTCGCCCCAGCGAAAAAGCTGGGGACCTAATTCTAGTCCAAGAGCCTTGGATCGTTAGAAACAAGGTTTGTGACTGAACTCTGATGCCTACCAAGTGGTAACAGCTCCAGTATTCCAGCATTCTGATTAAAACGACGAGGACACTGTCTGCATCAGCGTCCAGCTGAAGGAGAGCATGATCTGGCTGTCAACAACATACATGGCCCACGACAGACATGTTTTCCCACCCGTTAGACTGGAAGAAGCTGTGAAGGAAGCAAATCGCAGGAAACTCCGGGTAGGGGCAGACTCTAATTCGCATAAATAATTCTGGGGCTCAAGCGACACCAACTCTCGAGGTGAGGGTTTACTTGACTTTGTTCTTTTATATAATCTTACTGTATGTAACCGCGGCCGCGACCCCACTTTTGTGACCTCTGTTAGAAGCGAAGTGCTGGACATCACCCTTGTTTCGAGCGGTTTGTCTGACCAGATAAGGGACTGGCAGGTGTCCAAAGAACGCTCTTTTGCTGACCACCTCTACATTAGCTTTAAGCCCAATTTTGATCCTGCTCCTTTAACAGTATACGGGAACAAGAAGCGAACCGACTGGTTAAAGTACAAAACTATGCTGTCGGCCTTTCTACACAGAAACGCTTCTCTCGATAAGTCCTGCTTATAGTTAAGACCTGATGATTGTTTCTCTCGGTGAGCTGGACTCATCGTCAAAAATTGATGAAGCAGTGAACTTTGTGACAAATGCTTGTAATGCTGCGTTCGAAGTAGAGCTCTTGTTCAAAATCGACTATCCGGCTATTCGATTAGTCGAATAGTCGATTAGCATTTTTTTTGGAAGTTGAAAGTCGAGCTACAAGTATTCGGTTAACCGTCTGAAATCAACTAACCGTTCATTTTCGACTAACCGCTCGCCATCTAGTAGTCTGAAAATCGACTAACCGAAATAATTTGAATAGTGACAATTGTTCACAGAAAAATTTTTCATCTTAAAACAAATTAAAATTTTGCCTTTAAAATGAGTTCACGCAAGCGCAGTTGGGTGTGGAATTGTTTTGACAGATCGGAAAATGTTAAGGAAGTTAAGTGCCTGATATGTGGACAAGAAATGGCGTTTAACAATTCAACGTCATCGTTAGCGACTCATTTAAAAGCAATACATAAGAAAGATAGGGGACAAGAGCCGGAAAGTTAAGTTGCATATAAATGGTATACAAACCGTACACTTGTATACATTATTATTTGCCAGAACATCTCTGGAAATTAACAACGAACCCCTTGATTCAACCATGGAAAAGGTCGTCAAGCGGAAGAGAAAAATTTAAGATGGTCAGTCCATCTCCAATGAGCGTCAAGAAAATATTTCTCGAGCAATTACAAAGCTAATTGCAACAAATTTATTACCAATTTCTTAGGTTTCGACTTCTGGATTCCATGGTTTCATGAATGTAATTGAGCCCGCCTGTAAAGTTCCATGCGAGCAAAGCATACATGCACGCCTTCAATTACTTTACAATGACGTTAAGGACCGAATTCAAGATGAGCAGTCAGATGCATCAAGCGTGGTGATAACAGTAGAGGAATGGTCATCTAGATCTCAAAACGCTTACATATCGGTCGAAGCGCAGTACCTTAATAGGGACAATAAGGACAATGGTAAAAGTTGTATTTTTACACCATTACTGTATAACATATTCTGTATTTGCAGATAGACCAACTGCAGAAAATATATCCTCTTCCATTACAGTGGTCCTTGGTGATTGGGGGCTAACTGAAAAAACCCAGGCGATAACACATGACAGTGCAAGTGTAATGAATGCTGCTGCAGCACAATTAACATTTGTTCCTGACAGTATTAAATGTAGCGCACATCTGTTGCAGCTAGTTGTAAAGGATGCAATGGCGTCGGTTCCAGAATATGAGGAAATTTGCCATAGAGGTCGAAATTTGGTAACATATTTCCGCCGATCCAATGTAGCTAACAAAGCACTGTTCACTAGGCAAACGCAGTTGGGAATGAGGATTGGCTGATTAGTACAATGCGTTGAGACCCGGTGGAATTCAAAGTATCATATGTGCCAAAGTCTAATAGAAAACAGAAACGCCTGCAGTTTGGTCATTGCTAATAGAAATGTAACCAAAATACAAGATGCCATCCAACTTGAAATGTCGGAAATTGAATGGACCAATATGGGGAAAATGGTTGATGTTTTAAAAGCGTTTGATATAGCAACAAATGTATTGTGTACAGAAAAAAATATTTCTGTCTCCATGATTCGTCCCCTTGTACACCGTCTTATAAATATCCATATAACTGCGCCATCTTGTGAACAATCCAATGAGGAGATTTTCAAAAAAACTGCCCGGTCGTCACTTCATTCAAGGTTCAACATTGGTAGTGAAAATATTTCTGCTGCCTTAATCTCCTCGTTTTTGGATCCCAGATACAAAAATCTTTTGTACGAAAAAGAGGGAACAAAGGCTAGGATTATTTCATTTATAAGCTCTTTTTTGAACACTAATAACGCGGACTTTTACGAACCTGAACAAATTTCTCAGAGTACTCATATGGATTTTTTATTTGATTACGAAAGTAGATACAGCGATTTGAAATCTCAGTTAGATTTTTATGTTGCTGAACCTCAAATACGCCACAATGTCAATCCACTTATTTGGTGGAAAAATCACTCTGGAATTTATCCCCAACTTTTTGAAATTGCCAAACGATATTTGTCTATACCAGCCACTTCAGCAGAATCTGAAAGGACATTTTCAAGTGCAGGCAATATTGTTACAGCGCGAAGAAGTTGCTTACTTCCCCAGAATATGCATATGCTGACATTTTTGTATCAAAATAGATCTTTTATTGTTAATAGTTTATCTTAATCTTTTAATTTTGTATTAATATCATTTTTTTATACTATTTTAGTTACTAAATAAACGATAAAGCTACGCTTTAAAACGATTGCATTATCCTTGTCTATTGGAAGTTTGGAGTCGTACTTTTCTTTAAATACAATAAAAGAATGTTTTCTATTTTCTTGTGCGCGTCTGCTTTTTTAATTTCTTATCTCAATTTCATTGCAAACTTAATTTTATTTGAAATCGAGTTTTGTCAATAAGCATAAGTCTCCATCACATTCATACATATGTACATACATAAAAATATATTTGTTGATATAAAACAACTAGTCGAAAAATCGATAATGAACGGTTAGTCGACTAGTTGTTTGTGAGCGGTTAGTTGAATAAGTTGAAGGGAAACGGTTAGTCGATTAGGTGAAGTCGACTATTTTTTGAAACAACTTGTGCTAATCGATTAACCGATTAGTCGACTAGTCGATTAACAAGAGCTCTAGTTCGAAGTCTCCTGCCCAAGCACCCTCCCGAAGGGCAAAAAGAAACCCCAGTGGTGGAATCCTGAGATTTCAGCACTGAGGAAGAACAGCAGGAGGCTCTTCAATTAAGCCAACCGAACAGGTCTTTGGCAACCATACAAAGACGCACTTAAAGTATTCAAGAAGGCGAAACGCGAATCTTGGTAAAACTTCTGCAACAGCATAGAAGAGAACTCTGAAGCCAACAGGCTGAGGAAACTTCTCTCGAAATCCTCTTCGAGTATCAACTATATCCAGAAGCATAACGGTGACTGGACGACATCATGTAACGAGATGCTGGAGGTGCTTATGAGCACTCACTTCCCGGGACCTACTTGTCTCTGGATGATATCGTTAGGGACGTCGCACAGTGTAAGATTTGACCCATCTAGCTGCTTTTAATTCTGTAATTCGAAATCTATTGAAGATAGATTAATGAAATTTTGCACAAGGTACGTTATAAGATAGGCGAAGCTTTTTACAAAAAATTGGTAGTTTATAGTTACTGTCATGCCACCCTATTATATAACTGCAATTTTTAAAAATGCAAAAACTGAAATATTTAACTAACTACAAAGGCTAAAATGCCCAAAATTGATATTTAGAATTTCCCTATAACAAGGAATTATAAACTGACAGAAATGGACTTAAAAATAGATATATTTTTTTTTAGTTATGGGCGTGGAAAATATCGATAAAAAGTCAAGTTGGGTCAAAGAAATTCCGTTATAAGTTCAATATTTCTTACTCTATTTACAGAAATGGGATACCATTGGAAAGGTAATGAATCAGGCTTTCTCTGTTGAAAACGAAAATATAAGAATTTGTCTCGGTCGAGATAAAATGCAAGCGAATTACTCGAGGAAAATGAAATTCCCAGTAGGCCAGAAAAAAGAAAATTTCTTCAAAACCTGCACTTTCCTGCAGCTAAAATTATGTTATTTAGAGTCTAAAGCAGTGTTTGCATTATTCAACTTTGCGTTCAACAATTGCGTTCAACTCAACGCAGGGTTGCACGAAAAAAAAGTTGAATGGCTAAATGTTGGCTGGCGACCAACTTTGTTGAAAGTAATTAGTTGAAAGGCCATTCAACCAAAAGTTGAATGCAAAGTTGAACAATGCAAACACCTTTTTATGGCGAATATTTTGATATTTTTTCATATTTTGATATTTTTAGCCATTCAACTTTGTTTTCGTGCAACCCTGCGCTGAGTTGAACGCAAATGTTGAACGCAAAGTTGAACAATGCAAACACACTTTTAGAGGAGTGGCAAATAAACTGAGATACAAACTTTATCGAATAGTGGCGGATAACGAGTTTGCGGGTCTAATGAAATTAATAAATTGCTAAAAATAAGTTTAAGTTAACATCGTTTTGCTTTAACATGAAATACTCAGTCCTAGTTTACTAAAATCCCAAAAATGTATATTCATTAAAAAGAACATACCCAAGCAAATAAGACCAAAATGGTATTTTAATAATTGTTGCATAAATCACATAACACCGACAAAATAAGCATTGAGATTCAGTTTCAAATATACAAGTTTAAATATTATTGTGCTCGGTAATTTTCCAAACCAAACCCCGTCCCGCCATACACTTTGATTAAAATTTTTTAGTTGTTATTGTTTCGTCTTTATCAGGCATTTCTGAAAACATTCTTGACGTTGTTTTCAAATTTGGCGACATAAAATAATGGAATTAGTCTTTTCTAGAATACTGAAATGATACACTCTGCGTCGTAAGTGAGGAGAGGGTGGAATGGGCTTTAATGTCCTTTCAACCCTACAAATCTCCTGGCCCTGACGGAATATTTCCTGCTCAACTACAAGAAGCTAAGGACATACTGTGTCCAATCCTTTCTCAGATTTTTACAGCCTGCCTAACCTTGACTCACGTACCGCATGATTGGATACAGGCAAAGTTGTATTCCTACCAAAATGAGGCAAGGCCGCTCATGTGAAACCGAAGGACTTCAGGCCCATAAGCCTCACTTCATTCTTTCTTAAAACTCTAGAGAGGCTCATCGACGAATATATTCGACGGAGTATTAAAACTGACAACCTCGCCCCGAATCAGCATGCATATTCCAAGGAGAAATCCGTGGAGACCGCACTCCATGAAATCGTAGCGACGATTGAAAAATTATTGGCCTTTAAGGAACACACGCTCGCAGTTTTTCTCAATATCGAAGGTGCTTTCAACAACGTCTACCCGAAGTCTGTTGTTAACTCCCTTCTCATTACTGGGGTGCAGCGAGATCTGGTGGATTTTGTTGAGCTCCTTCTCGGAAAGAGAACTATTCTATCATAACTGGGGGATGGTTCCATTAACAAGTATGTGACCAGAGGCACCCCCCAAGGGGGCGTTCTCTCCCCTCTACTCTGGAATCTAACAGTGAACACCCTACTTCTAAGACTAAAGGGCACCGGTTGTCAAGTCATAGCGTACGGCGATGACATAGCCATCATTTCAACGGGCAAACACCTTCAGGTCCTGAGTGAGTTATTGCAAAACATCTGGTAAACATCTGGTCCAAGGAATGTGTCAATCCTGCCAAAGACATAAATGATACCTTTCACAAGGAAATATAAAACTACCTTATTTAAACCTCCCACCATAAACGGGGTGGCACTTGCTCTCTCAACCGAGGTCAAATACTTTGGAGTTATTCTAGACAAGAAACTGAACTGGAAGCGAAACATCGAAGACCGCTCCAGGAAGGCCAATACTGTCCTGTATGCCCGCAAAACGGCTATAGACAAAAAATGGGGAATAAAACCATACATAGTACACTGGATGTACACGGCTATGATAAGACCCATCCTTTTCTACGTGGTCACCGTATGGTGGTCTGCGCTAAACAACAACTTATCCAGAGCCAAAGTGGAACGTGTGCAGAGGACGGCTGCCATGATCGTCACGGGAGCCCTGCCCACTACACTCACCAAATCTCTGGAAATAATATTAAATCTTCCACCTGTGGACCTCTACGGCAAATTACGGTCCGGCTGTAGTGCGGCCAGGCTAAATAAAATCCAGCCGTGGAGAGACCTCAGATTCGGACACTCAAAAGTACTTGAAACTCTACCGGATAATCTACGACAGATAGATTATACCACTCTACTCTGTCTAGATAACAAATTCTCCACAAGAATCCCAGAGGAACGAGTGGGAAAGGGCCACAGACCTGAACCCAGGGTCTACGGCCATTTATTCAGATGGTTCCAAGCTTAACAAAAGAGTGGGTAGCGGGATCTACTCTGACGAACTCGGGCTAAATCTCAGTTTTCACTTACCGGACCATTGTAGCGTTTTTCAAGCGGAATTAAACGCCATAATGGAGGCGGCTCGGTGGCTTATAACCTCCGCCCCTCCAGGACGACCAGAACAGACAGAAGTCTATTCTGACAGCCAGGCTGATATCAAATCTCTCAATTCTAACGAAGCAACGTCCAAAGTAGCCATAGAATGCAGGAAGACTCTCAACCTGCTGGCATCAAAATGCTCCTTGACTGTTGTATAAGTTCCTGGACATGGGCACACCAATGGCAACTGCCTAGTCGACGAGCTGGCAAGGAGGGGGTCGGAAATATCTGTAGTCAATTCTGCTCGGAATTCGGGCATACCTCTAACCTCCTGCAAACACAGACTAAAGGCCAAACTCGTTGAGGAGGTAAATATAAGGTGGGCTGTGGAAACCACTTGCCATACTACCAGGCAAATTTGGCCAAGAATTTATGTAAAGCGATTCATAGCTCTCACACGGCTGGACCGCTCCTCTCTCAGATTAGTTGTCGGGGTAATCACCGGACACTGCCTGATGGGCACACACGGAAAAAGGTTAGGATTGCCCACCAACGATTTCTGTCGCAGTTGGAGAGACGAGGAAGAGGTGGAGACCATAGCCGATTTGAACTCGGCGGACGTTCTCGACTTTTTGTGCTATATAAAACACACTCGGTGGTTCAATTACTAAGGGAGGGAAAGAAACAAATGGCTTCGGCCAGTGGTACCACCGCTATGCGCGGGTCAGCCACTCTAACCTAACCTAACTTAACCTAGTGTAGTTTTTACAAAAAATTTTTGCTAACAAATCTTTTGTTAAACTACTTTATTTTATTCTTTTGATTGTACATGTTTTAAAAAGTATTTTTTTTTTCATAATTTTATTTTGAACATTTTAGTTTTATTTTATATAATCACGACATAATATTTTTATTAAAGGCTGACTCTCCATTTATGAGCATAGTACATTTAATATAAGCTGCGTAAATCTTTTCGATCATCTGTCTAGGCAGAGCAAAACACGTTGAGTTCAGGTGATGAAAAAATTGTACGATGGAAAAATGGCGGAAAGTTGGCAACTGTTGAACTGAGCAGAACTACTCAACTGTGCGTTTCTGGGAGAAACAGTCAACGGTAAGAAAATAGCTATGTAAGTCTTATGAACGCACCCAATGTATCACGAATTTGGAGCATAATCAGAAACAAATCGGTGTTTTATTTAATTTAAGCATTCTGCTCAAGTACAAAGCACCGGTAGGTGCTCTACAGAAATTCGTATATAAATATCACAAGGTTAACAGCTGATTCATTCAAACTAATTTCCGGTATGTTATCTTAAAAAAGAATTCACAATAGAATCTATCATAACAGTGCCTAATACTATACTACTTAGTTGCAACGGAAAATTACGCTCTGCTATCACTAGCAGTACTGAAAACGCTGTAAAGAGGCTGATAAGCGAATATCACACGACTTGTACATTTTGGCAGACATAGAGTGGTGTTGTTTAGAAATTTAAGTTCAGCTCAATAAAAGAATTTCCAAACAACGCCACTCTATACCTGCCAAAATGTACAAATCGAGTGATCCCTACTTAAGATGAAGACAAACATTGGAAACTACGAAAACGTTAAAATTAAAAGCTAACATAAGTGCATAGTATAGATTTTGGTTTTATGTTTGTTCTGTATGTCAGGAATTTTGCAAATTATTTGGACATTTATACACACTTATATAAGAAAAGCGTACCTGCTTTTAAACGAAGTAGTATTTATATCTAGTATTGCAAGAATATACAGCATTCTGTGGAAACATATATATGTAAGTTAACTATGTACATACATACATACATAACGTCGATGTTTTTGCAAAACCGCCGATCGACCAGTTGCAAAACCGCCTAAATCGTCATTGTGACAAAAATGAGATTTGGTAACCTTGAACTCCAGGCAACCAGTATTTTTTCCATAAGAATCGTAAAATCGTTATTAAACCAACAGATTTGTAAAATATTAGCTAGATAAAATACCGCCTATCAAGGCAATGCCTTCAAAGAAAAAAATTTGTTTCGTTCTCCTGTCAAATTTGAGTGCCGTTTTTGCGGTTTTGCATACGAGTGCATAGGAAATTAAAATTAAATTAATTAACACCAAACCATTTGATTAACAAATTTTTACGTGGAACGCTGAAACCGAATCGCAAACGCACTACAGAGAGTTTCACGCTGTCAAACGACGGCAATTGACTAAGGGTCGTTCAATATCCGGTTAACACAAACCGGTGGTAAATTATCGATAATGACGTTTAACTGGGAGGTAGTGATAACCAGGCATTGTAAAACCGCCCGAAGGGTTGTTTTCGCCATCTTTGGCTAACACTAACCTCCATTTACAAAAACATCGTTATCGACGTTTTAAATAGAAAGTTCTTTAAATGTAAATTCTATCTTAAACTGAACCATTTTCACCTAAGCTTATCCTTTCGACCACTTCCGTATGTTAATTATATGTAGCATTATCCGCACCGCCTTAACAGTATTCAGAAGAAGCACATCGTACTAACTGAAATTTTTTCGCCTGCGGGATATTAGAAGTATGCACACTTTTTTGATGCATGCATGAGTATTTTGCGTGCATTTTGTCGTATCTCTGTACTTCACTAGCTCCCTGTGTGAAGAAACCAAATAATGTAATTCGTGTTAAACACAGCTGGAGTTAATTTCCGGTATTTGTCTTACTAGCGCCTGAAACTATACTTATTATTTAACAAATTTATAGCGTTTTCACGTTCTTTGACAAATTACGCTCTGTTAGCCATAAACTTTACGGTGTTTTGACCGCCTTCGTATCAAGACCCCGGGACCATTTAGGGAATTAATTTATATTCTATATCGCATTGTCATCGTGGTTGGAACTATGCTCAAAATTTCGATTGGAAATTTCCGCGGGATGACCCACTTAAATAAGAACTTGTAAAAAGGTTTATTCTTAACAGCGGTCGGCCCCCAGCAGACATTGGCAAACCTCCGAGTGTATTTCAGCCATGAAAAACAGCTTCTCATAAAAATACAACCGCCGAACGGAATCGGCGTAAAACTGTAGGTCCCTCCCCTTTGTGTGACAACATCAAGGCGTACAATTTTTATTTTTTTTTGTTCGTAGGAGCGGAAAATGCTTTATGCACTGGCCCGGGGCGCTAGTCTCTTTACTACGTTCCCCGAGTTTGGGGCTCCCACCTAAGCGTATTGTTCTACCCACTAAAACCCAAACTCCCACCGCCCGCGCAAGAATCCCGCATTTCTGCATGTCTTCAGATGCAGGAGCGCGCTACTTCAGCCTTAAGGGTGCTCTTTTGTAGGGGCATTTCATTCGGGTGTCCTCAGTAGACATCCGTCTTCTCGTTTGTAGCGGAGTACGAATTTCACGTATCTCGCAACTGCTTTCCACTTGTCTACACTGGAGATCATTACCCCAATCACGTTGTTCGGGTTTATGTCTCCGTATCTTTCCTCCAACATTCTGCGCGAAGACAATAAGTGATCGCAAGGTAAGAATGTATGGTGTACGTTATTCTCGGAATTAACCATGACAGGTGAGCATTTGCGTCAGGTAGAAATCGACTTCCCCGTGCGGTCTTTTCAACCATGTTTGAAGGTCGGCTATCAAGGTGTACGTCGATCGACCTTTTGTGATCGCGTTCCAGTTTTGTTGCCATTGCTGGATTAGTTGCTCGCGTGCACTTGCCGCGGCAGCTGCTCGGCCTATCTCGGCACTGAGATTGTAAATATCTTTTCGCTCGTAAGCAAGTCAATTGGCATGGCGCCAGAAATAAGTAGAACCGCGTCCGCGGACACTGTACGATATGCAGAAGCAATGCGTAGTGCCTCTCTGCGCTGGACCGAAGACATTTGAATCCGGTATTTTTTTACTTTCAACGGACTGCTGTCATCAAAAGTTTCCTACGGCATGGCTTCGGGCCGCCCACGTTCGCCATCAGCCGGCTTAGAGCCACCGTGCTCTGCGCAGCTCTTTCACATACTCCTTGAATGTGTTCCCAGAATGTGAGTTTGCTGTAAAGATTCACCCCTAGGTGTTTTTTAGACCTAGAAGTTGTCACGGGCTGGGGTTCAACCATCATGTTTGTAATTGCTGGGATTCGTTTCTTGGTGAGGAGCACAATCTCTGTTTTGGCTCTAGCCAATTGCAGACCGTGATCGTTCATCCATCCACTGACGCTGCGCATTACCTGGTTCAGCTTGAGCTGCACCAGCTGCATGTTTCTTGCTGTTATGACGGCGGCCACATCGTCCTCGAAAGTGACAAGGAAGGCGCTCTCCAGCATTTCCGTGCACAACAGGCTGTCATACGTGGCGTTCCTGAGGTCCGGGCCAAGTACAGACCCCTGTGCCGCTCCGCCGATTATACGTCTTTTCCTCTGACCTTGTGTTGTGTCGTAAAAAAGCCAAAAGTCTCTGAGTTAGTCCCGAATCATATCTAGCAAGTATGTTGGAACTTTGAATGACCGTTCCAAGGCCTCCAGCATGTTGTCCCATCTTGCCGAGTTGAAGGCGTTCTTGACGTCCAGTGTGACTAGCCGCACTATTGGCCGCGCCTGGTGGCAGGCTTCTTCGGCTTTATGTACCACCTCGACCACTTCGCGCTAATTGCTCCTATAGTAAAGTGTCCCTTCCTGAAGCCATTTTGTCGGGGTGAAAGGCCTCCCTCGTTTTCTATGGCTGACGTCAAGCGTATTTTGAGCAGACTCTCCATCATCTTGCCTGCTGTGTCTAGCATGTAGGGTGGCCGGAACGATGAAGGAGAGTTTGGGTCCCCTTTGCCCTTGGGTATAAGCACCAGCCTCGCCTTCTTCCATTGGCTTGGGAAGACCCGGGCCCTAAGGCAGCTATTGTACATGTAAAGCAGGAGATCAGGGCTCGTTTTCGCTGCTAACCTGATTGCCTCCGCTGGTGTGCCATCGGGGCCGGCTTTCATGCTTCGCAGAGCTAACTTGCCGGCTTGCTCCTCGAAGAACTCTCGATCTGCTCTTAGTGGATGTGTGGGAAAGAGTGAATCCACTATATTCTTAACTCGGACCTCATCCATCGTTTGGAACTTTTTCATGACTCCTTTGTATCCCTGGCCCCAGGGATCACAATCCACTTCGTCACATAATGCTTTCCAGCAGTTCCGTTTACTCTTCCGTATCTCGGCCCCAAGTGCTTTCTTAGAGCTTTTGTAGGCTGCTGCTCTGGTCAGCGCCTCGGGTCTGCCAAGAGCGCGCGTTGCGAGTCTGCGCATTCTATGGCAGGTCCTTCGTTGCTCTGCAATTCGGTCATTCTACCAGCACACCTGCTTTTTACCTGACCACGCTCTCCTCTGTGCCATTGAGGCTTTGCATGCCCGGTGTATGCAGCGCATCGTTTCTTCTAACAGCTTATCACAAGACGCCCTGTTGTGGATCTCTCACGTTGTGGGTGAAATGCCTTGGGAATCTGCTAGGAGTGATGTGTCGAACTTGCGAACATCGACCCTAGACGGGTTCCATCCTGGTTTTCTGCGAGGGACACTACGTGTTTGCCCTCGCGTTGGAAGGTGATGTAGTTATGGTCGCTACCACTCAGGTCTTCCATCACTCTCCATCCGTCAGTCCTTCGAAGAAGGCTTTATGAAACCAGGGTTATGTCAGTGATCGAGTATCCAAAACCCGGCCTTCGATATGTAGGGGTCGTCCCGGTGTTGGTGACGGTCAGGCCAATGCGGGCTGCCATTTCAAGGACCAGTCTTCCCTTGGTGTTTGTTTGGGGCATACCCCATTCCACGGCTATCGCGTTGAAATCTCCAGCAACAATTAAGTGTACAGTTATATCACGCAACTCATCTTCAAGGCCGTCGAGCTTCTCCCTGAAGACAAGGACTGTGTCGTTTGGCAACTGGTAGCAGCTCACTAGACTGATTTGCGCCATTTTCACCCAGACGTAGAAACATCCGACCCCGGTGCTCTCTGCGCGATGGTTGGGGTTAGCAATCCATATCGCGGCCGAGCCTGATTGGTCAACATGCCAGGTTTTCTTTGTTCTATAGGGCTCACTGATGATGACAGTGTCTACTCTTTGTTCAAGAACCAATTGGTCTAGGAGTTCATCAGCTACCCTACTCCTGTTCATGTTGCCTTGTATAAGTTTAATCATATTCGCCCAAGCTTTGTCTTACCCTCAACAAGGGCATCCCTGAAGGCTTTGCACGCTCCCGACCCTGGCAGGTGATTGGAATATTTCTCACCATCTCCCGCGGAGCACAAGTAGCAGCTTGGGCTTTCTTTACATGCAGAGGCTATGTGGCCCTGCTGACCACATTTCCAGCATGACCTGCTTCTGTCTGGGCCTTTACATGCCGCCTTTTTGTGGCCATATCCCAGATAGCGCAAACACCTTTGGACATCCGCGCGCTCTCGGACAAGGCAGATAAGCCGACCTTCTCGCAGCTTCCCCTTTTCAATAAGAGTCCGGCTTGGCAGTTCGTCGATTTCCACCACGGCCATTCTTTGTTTTCGCGATTTTACACCGAGGGGAGAGACGCGAAGTTGGCCATTCATCTTTTCTCCTAATTCCCCGCGTATAGCGTTGTCCACTTCTGGGACCGTGGTTAGGCAGTCCATACCCAGAACTTATAGACGTAAACGTCTAGTGAGGATACGAGCGTCTCCAGCTGGACAATGGCAGTGCACATATGCTGAGTGGTCACCACAGCGCACCATCTCGATAAACAAGCCATCTTCGCGGGTTTTCCGAACAGATCGAATTACGGTCTCCGTCTTCTCAGGTTGGAGCTTACCACGTATCGTTCCCAGCACCTCTACATAGGCTTTGCCTTCAGCTGGCTTAATGATAAGTTTGGCGAGACTTTTCTTTAATCTCATCCTCTTTTTTTTCGGCTGCTCGCCAAACACTTAAGCTTGATGTCCATGGACAAATTCTTCTGCTTTGAGACAGCACTATGCATCTTCTTCAAGACGAGCCGACCTGGGCCAATTGCTCATCTTCGATGCCTTCGCAAGTTCCCAAGCCTGCGGTGATATGCTTGTCGCCGTTTTCAGCAGCTGGTATTTGATGAGAACGAACCCGGCTGCCGGGAGTTGTCGTTTGGCAAGGTGTAGCCTTCTGCGCCACGTCGGCAGCTTTCTCCGTGCTCGTGGTGCCGGCATTTTCCTGCAGAGGAGTTTGTGGCGGGGAACGCACAACTCTACTGCTCTTTCTGAATACGCTGCATTCTTCCTCCAGAGCATCTACGTCGGCTTCGTTTGTCTGTTTTTGTTTTAATTTATTCATTTCAATTCAATTGGGTCTCCTCGTCAAGCCGCTATCTCCACACGTAGCACAGTCGCTTTAAAGTGTCCCGAAGTTCCCTTCTCTCAAAGACGCAGGCCGTCGCGAGGGTTGTCACGAGTCCTTATGGGATATTGTGTTCACAGCCAAGACAGCGCAAAACCAGTGGTAAATCTCAACTGGACCTGTGCGGCCAACTAAATGGCGACGTGTATTGAACGTACTTGAAGACCTGCCAGGGATTGACGAGACGTAGGCGATTGCAGCATTAGCCCACCAGCCATTTCTGTGAGGTGTCAACCTCACATACTAAAGTGGCGGAATACTGCTCTCGCCAGCCCAATGTCGAACTAATCGTATCATGCTCCAGTATGCCATGAACAGGATCTATCTGGTCTCAATCCTGGAATGCTTTTTGGGGGTCGGCATCTGTTCGCCCGGACACAGGAGATTCATCAAGCATTTCTGATCTTTTGAATCAGGCCCTCGTACTTGGTCTGGGACTGCTTATTGGTTATTCGCAGCTAACCGGAGTGGGCCGTTCACGATCCGCCCTGTGTGACCCCGGTAATGTCCTGAGCTAGCTCTTACCGCCATTCCATTATTATAATTATTATTATTATTATTATAATTATCGGCAGCACCTGGGTTTAAGCCCTGGTCAAAGCAACATCGCAAAAAATTTAGAAAAAATGTTTTTTCTTAACAGCGGTCGTCCCTCGGCAGGCAATGGCAAATCTCCGAGTGTATTTCTGTCGTGAAAAACAGCTTCTCATAAAAATACAATCGCCGTTCGGAGTCGGCGTAAAACTGTATGTCCCACCGCTTTGTGTGACAACATCAAGGCGCACGCCACAATTTGGAGGAGAAGCTCGGCCAAACACTAACATATGTGTAAGCGCCAATCTATTATTATTATTATTATAATTATTATTATTATAATTATTATTATTATAATTATTATTATTATAATTATTATTATTATAATTATTATTATTATAATTATTATTATTATTATTGTCATTACATATTATTATTATTATTGTTCTTATTATATTGCTTTTACACACCCAAAATTGTCTGTTGTAGTGAAAATAACTAACTAAGATAAACGATTTGTCTTTATTACAATGTACTATCATTGAAATCCCCTTGAAATATTTGGCTGCAATTATTCTGTAGTGGTCAAAGCAACATCGCTAAAAATATAGAAAAAAGGTTTTTTCTTAACAGCGGTCGTCCCTCGGCAGGCAATGGCAAACCTCCGATTGTATTTCTGCCATGAAAAACAGCTTCTCATAAAAATACAATCGCCGTTCGGAGTCGGCGTAAAACTGTAGGTCCCTCCGCTTTGTGTGACAACATCAAGGCGCACGCCACAGATCGGAGGAGAAGCTCGGGCAAATACTAACATTTGTGTACGCGCCAATCTATTATTATTATTATTATTAATTATTCTGTATTGATTTCTATATTATTACTAGGGAAGCCAAAAATATGCAAATGCATATCGCATATGCAAATGCATAATATAACTCAAAATGAACATTTTGGCGAAAAGGCATAAAAATGCATAAAAATAATTATTTTGCTAATAAGTTAATCAATTTTCGCATAATGTCATCTGACAATACCTTTGCGGAAATGGCCAGGGTTGCTGACGAGATTTGTTTAATTGACAAAAAGAAAAGGCTGACAAACAACGGAAAGTCGCGTTATTTTTTAGTAAACAATTATAATATACTAGTCAAAATATTTCGACTGTTGTTTTCCAATAGGGAGGTTTCGCGCTAAACCGGTTTTCGTGGTTGAATAATTAAATCAAAATTTTTCGTTTTTAGCGAAAGCTGTGTAATAGTTTCCAGGGGCTGGATTCTGTAACTGTGAGTTTTTAAGTATACACTGACAATTATGTCCACTCTTCATTCTGCGATTTAGGAAGTGTGGGAATGAATTTTAGCTGTTAAAATTGCGTACACTTCCTCATTTGCGATTCAGCACGTGTGAAAATGAGTTTTAACTGTTTCTCTTCCGAAAAACTCACTGAATTTTATTTGGTGAGTTTGGCACTCGGTGTACACTACATTTTCTCGCAGTTAGAGAATCCAGCTCCAGGCGTGTTGCGAAGTGAGCAGGAAGGTTTATTCTACACCCATTGTAACCAGTGTTGCCGTTTTAGCCCTTTGGTGGCTAGATTTAGCTACCAGATACTTTTTTTGGCCACATATATTTAAAATTGCCCCTAGCCCTTTTGTAGCCCTTTGGAAAATTTATTTATACTTGGCATGAAAAAGTTGTATATGCTTAATTTGATCTAATTTTTTTTTATCTATGTAAGAGATGAATTTTTAAACTAAGAAAGACTGATATACATATATTTATACATATATGTATTGTATGTTCCTTACGTTTTTATACTACTATATTTTAAAATAAATAATATAAAAAAAAACTTTTTAATATACAACGCTTTTATAAATGGACTAAAAAGTAGAAAATAATACTTCTCATTCCCATAGAATTTGTTTTGATAACTTTTGATTTTGAAATTTTAGCAAAAGTCATTATAACAATCTATGATATTGAAAATGAAAAACGTGGAGCGCATGCAATACAAAGCATTCGATTTAATTGATAATAGTCAAACTACATAACGTAAACCTAAAATTTCTACAGCGAAAGTAGAACTTTGAAATCGATTTTAAGCGGTCGTTATTCATATACCCACATACATACATTCATATATTACTTTTCATATCAATTCAAATGTATTACATGCGCCCCACGCTTTTCATTTTCAATTTCATAGATTGTTTATAATGACTTTTGCTAAAATTTCAAAATCAAAAGTTATCAAAACAAATTCTATGGGAATGAGAAGTATTATTTTCTACTTTTTAGTCCATTTATAAAAGCGTTGTATATTAAAAAGTTTTTTTTATATTATTTATTTTATACTTTTTAGTCCTGTCTGAATAAAATTTTGCATTAGATATTAAAATAATTCAACGATATTAATATAAAGGTGCACACACATGCATTTACATATGTTTGTACATACAAACGAGCACCAATTAATTTTATTTAAAGAAATGGCGTGTCGTCTATTTCCGCCGATATGCGTGTATAAACCCTCCTCAAAGTCTAGCCAAAAAGCCAGCAACTCACACAACAGGTTCCCCAGAGCAATTCGCTCGAGAAAGTGGTACCCGGTACACGTAATACGCGGCACACAGCACAACAATCCGCCAAAACAGGCAACCCGGCCCAAAATTACCACCGTAGAAGGCAGAAACCCCGAGCGGCAGTGCAGGAGCCCAAGAATTACCCTTAAAACGGCCACAGGAGCTTAAAAAGACCAACTGGTCCCCAACTGGACCGAAGGTAAGTAGTGTCGGACTAGTCCCCAACTGGTTCCCGGACTGCTCCCCGACTGAATACCAACTGGTCCCACGAACTAGGTACCAACTGGTCCCAAAGTGGTTACCAACTGGTCCACCTATACCTCAAGTGGTCCACAAGTCACTTCACTTACAAAGCATTCGATTTAGTTGACAATAGTCAAACTAATTTTATTTAAAGAAATGGCGTGTCGTCTATTTCCGGTGTAGCAAACGTAGTACATAGGGCGACATCTAGATGTCATCTACCTCGCCCTATTCACTATGCTTTTTTATAGGAGCTTTTCAAAGCTTTGCTTTGGTGTCGGAACACAACATTGAAAGTTTCTGGATCCACAACATTGAAAGTTTCTGGAACACAACATTGCAAGTTGATAAAAGCGTTCTAATAGATAAGTTTACGGCCCTTAATATGCTTTATTTGTTAAATGGCCCATCAAGTCGATTGACTGTGTATGTTCTTGTGGTGTGATTGTACCAGGTGCTGGCGTGACTTCAAAAACTATTTGAAAATTTTATGATTGTAACAGCATGCTGGTGTCATCACTGGTGAAATTAGCTAAATTTTCTAAGTAAAAAGTATTTTGGCGGAAATTTCTTGCCCTATATGGATGGGTCAAAGCCGTGTTTGTGGAAGATTAAGTTCACGACATTGCAGTCGTGAATTTCAAAAAAAAAACAATGTTTAAAAAAATGGTAGAATAATTATAAAAATTTCGGCTCTAATCATTTCGATCTTTCCTCGACGTCATTTGAGTAGTCCACTTGCAAAGGGCGCTATGTAAAATTTTTTCGATTTTTAGTTTTTGGTGGATTACGTACCAGTATTTAAAGTAGTTTCATGTCCACTAACAACACAGTGCAAAATATTTTTATATTCTGAAAAAATAGCATAAAATGTTAACTCTTCTTCCAAAAGTCGCTATCATACTTATTTATAAACTTTCAAAAGTATCCATCTTCTGATGAACCTAGAAAACTGCTTTAGGTCGTATAGACTTTTAATGTTATCTTATGTCATGGTATGTTATGTTGTAATTTTGTAAGGCTCTTATTTATCCAAATTTTCAGGTAATAATAAAAAAGATTCAATTTAAATGTTACTTGTTGTCGTAATCGTTTTTTCAAATTTATGGCTTTCTATTATAAAATCACCTAACGCTGTTTGCAAGTGGACTACTAATTTGTAAAGAAATAAATATTTTACCAGCATGCTGGTAAGTTATATGCTTCGAGCCTGATGGTACAATTACTTGATGGAGCCAGCAAGCTCGTATCGTATATTTCCTCTTTTATACAAAAAGGTTTTTGGTTGGATAAAATATTACCTTTTTTTCCAGACTTCATTGTTTTTCTATACCATTACTTATTGAAAATGTTTGCGTGTATACTTATATATGTATATGTAAGTAAAAAATGTAGCTATCATTTTTAGCCACAACGACTTTTTTTAGCCCTTTTTTAACGGAATTTGGCTACCGCTAAAAATGATTCGCGGCAACACTGATTGTAACTGCTCATTATCAGCAAAAAAAAATATTTTGTGTGAAACAACACTTTAATAAAATGTTGCAATATTTTCACCTGGATAATAGAGCGTTCATTTTCAAAACATATACCTATGTATGCAGGGTGTATAAAACTAGGTGTCGATGATGGCAACCCTACAAATGTTGCAGAGCATGAATAGCGGTGTATTGTATCTGTATTTGAATGTCATTTATGTATTAATTTTATGTAATAAGTCAAGCCTTAAGTAGTCGTGCTTCTAGCAAATTCCGTTCTTTTTTACTTGTATACGGAGCGAAACCAATGTGAGTAACATCAACTTATATAGCTTGTACTATTTGTAAATTGCATTTTTGTATTTATTGTCTTAGAGAATAAACCAAGTTGAGAATCCAAGTGGAAATCAAACCATACTATAACTCGAGATTGCCCTTTATTTGTAGCAGCTGGGATTCTCCCAAGTTCATTTCGAAGCCCGTAAAAAAGCACAACTTTATTTTATTCAAGCCACTGTTCCCGTCCATTGTCTTAATTGTCGCTCATCAAGTCTATGCCAATAAGTCCAAATACACCGAGAAGGAGTCAAAGGAAAAACAAGGGACTGTTGCCCGTTCGTCTTGGAGAATTTGTTGTAGAGATGTCACCTCCAAACCCGGCGAGTGATAAAACGTCGAACGAACAGTCGAGTACGTCTTCCCAGTCGCAGCAACAGCAGAGTTTGTCTGCCCAGCAACAGCGCAGTTCGGGCGCCGGAACGCAGGAGGATTCGGCCGGTAAACAGCAAAAAACTACACCCGCCAAGATATCAACCTCGAACGCATCATCAGTACAACCACAGCCGGTAAGTGTTAACCTCGAGGGGTTTAGACGCCAGTTGGATGAAATGCAAAACGAGTTCAAGCGCCAAATGCATGCCATGCAAAAGCTACTCGTGTCCAACACACAGCAACTACGTTCTGAATTTTTGCAAGCTAGATCCAAATCGCCGCCAAGAACTTCCGCATCTTCGCTATTAATGCCAGAAGAGCCGCAGCCAGTACAGCAATCGACGAACTCGACCATGCAGCCAGCATGTATTTTCCCCATACCGCCATCGTCGCAGACGTCATTGACACCCGCACCGCCACCACTCACGGTGCCTCAGCCAGCACCCGCACTTTCGCAAACGGCCGCGCAGCCCGCGTACGTTTGGTCGCAGTCAGCGCCGCCATTTGCCCAAGCTGCCGCGCAGCCAGCGCATGCTTGGTTGCAGTCAACGCAACAGCCATATGCACAGGCACCGCGTGTCACATCATACCTTCGCGAAGAGAGCCAGCACTCTACGAGCAGCGCTGCTAAGAAAATATACCCCTTCCTATATTTAAAGGTACTCCTGAAGATTGGCAGACGTTTATCGAAAATTTCGAGGGTACGACGCTTGAATTTGGTACTCTAATTTGCACAATATAATGCGCCTACGTGATGCTCTGAAAGGCCGAGCACAAGAAGCCGTGGAGTCGTTGCTGGTCAATTCTGCCAACGTAACCGCAATCCTCGAGATACTGCGCGAAACCTTCGGAAGGCCAGAACAGTTGATCAAGAGCCAAATTGAAAAGGTCAGGTCAATACCGCCTTTAGTCGATGGTCACATCGAATCTCTGGTAAATTTTGCCAACAAAATAGCAAACATGGCGACATTCCTTCAAAACGGGGACGGATTCCACCACCGTTTTAATCCAACGCTGATCAGTGAACTTGTTGCTAAATTGCCGACGCCACGCCAAATGCTGTGGGCGGAAAAATGTCTTCAATTGGAGCGTCCCCCATCGATTGTGGATTTCAGCAATTGGTTGTGCACGTTACGCCGCCTGGCAAACATCGTAGCCGACACGCTACCTTATGATGGAAGTTCGCGATATCAACTGCAATTGAGAACCAAAACAGCTCCAGGTCGCAGAACTGCATCCTACAATCGTCACTACGCCTGCGTGAGCGTTTTTAATAAAATATATCTGAACTGTGAGGGCGAGTGCAACACTTTAAATGATTGTCAATCTTTCTTACAGATGACAAGTGACGATCGTTGGAAGCAGGTGAAAGCATTAAAGCTTTGTTTCTCATGCTTAAGAAAAGGTCACCGTACGCAGCAATGCCTTTCACGCAAAAGTTGTGAAACAAACGGTTGCCGACAAGTTCACCACCATTTGCTCCACACTGATTCTGCTGGTGTACCGCCAAGACGCCGCGGAGCAGCCAATGCATCAAGTGAACTAGGCGCTGCAAGACCGCAGGCCGACGCCCAACAACATATTGAACGCCGCAATTGTCATGCCGATTACTACTCGCACAACGTCCTCTTCCAAATTTTGCCCATAAAATTGTATGGCCGAGAAAAGGTTATAACTACCTATGCTTTCGTCGATGATGGGGCGAACGTGTCCATGATCAACCAAGACCTTGCCTTGGCACTTGGAATCCGCGGCAAGGCTGAAATTTTGGAGTTGCAATGGTTAAATGAGCAAACAAATACACAAAAAGCTGAACGTGTGACCATAACAATCAGCGGTGTGGAAAACGATTCCGAGAAGTATGAGGTGCATAATGTTTTCAGTTCTACAAATTTGTCGTTGCCAATACAGAGCTGTCATATTAGCGAGTTAACAAAATCGGGTACAAACTCTCATCTTTTGGGATTAAAGCCTCAACCATGCCTTTTTGACAGTCCCAATAGAAGCTCCACGCCAAACTATGGGCGCAGGGTCCATCGCAGCCAAAGCAAGGTTAGACTGGGTGATTTATGGGTCAATTAACGCGACGCCTTCGTTGCAACCACTTCGTGCATTACATTGTAGAAAGCTACAAAAATCAGAAGACGTTGCGTACAAAATGCATGAAATGATGAAAAGGTATTTCGATATCGAGTCGTTTGGTATTAAAGCTGATTCAAAAAAAAGAATGCCTAAATCTGATCAGCGAGCGCTGGCGATTTTAAAAGCTTATGGAAGGAAAATGTGTCACCATTCCCAGAGAGTTACCAGATGGCCTTGAATCGGTTACAAAGTGTTTAGAAAAAGATGGCTAGAGACAAAGAGTATTCGGTAGACTATCGAGCCAAAATTAATGATTATTTGAAAAAGGGCTATGCAAAAAAATTAACATCCGCCGAAATCCAGCAAGTTACCGAAAGAACATTTTATTTGCCGCATTTTGGTGTGAGAAACCTGAATTAGAAAGGAATACGAATAGTTTTTGATGCGGCCGCAGAAGTGCAAGGAATGTCACTTAACAAAGCCCTTCTGTCAGGACCCGACATTAACAAATCACCGATTTCGATACTCATTAAGTTCATGCAAGCTCCAATCGCAGTCTCTGGAGACATTAAAGAGATGTTTCATCAAATTGTAATAGCTGACGAAGATAAAGACAGCCAGCGGTTCCTCTGGAGAAATAAAGACCCATCTAAGCCGGTGGAAATCTTCAGGATGGAGCGAATGATTTTCGGAGCTACTTGTTCACCCACGATAGCGCAGTGCGTAAAAAACGTTAATGCCAAGGTGGTCATGATGAGGACTGTGGCAACCTCATTGACCTCTAAAATGCCTCAATTCTTTGCCACCGAAATTAAGAGCGAGGGAAAGCCGAATCGTTTTCATCATCATTTCGCGACCGCTGCCCGAGTAAAAACCTAAAACATAGCCATTTAGCTGATTTTTTCATTTAAAGGCCAAAAATGGTGATTTTTTGAAATGATTGTATGGGGAACGCCCCAGGGGAGTTCCAGGGGGTGTGCCACTGGCATGGGTGGATCGGCCGTCCAAAGTTAGTGGGGGTCGGTCATACATTTGGACTCGATTGGAGCACTCTAAATGGGTCAAAGTGGGATTTTTCAAAATTTGCCCCTACCCAAAAGTTCGACCCAAATTGGGGGACATCAGAATTCGTTTTAGACGTATGGTTCCTACGGCAAAGTTTCTTATTTTGATCCCTAGAATACGATTTTCACAGAGCAATGAGCGATTTTTAAATCGACCCGCCCTAATGTATATGTACATTTATATGCAAAAGCAGCAAAAGTTCGCGCTAACTCAAATAGATTCCCACTCTCTTTTACTCACTATCACTAATAACCCGCTCAAAATTAATTTGCATACTCCCACATACACATACGAACGCTTAAACTTAAGCCACGTACATAGTGAGCTACACAACTTGCGTTAGTACCCTGTTCATATTTTAAATACATATTTATCTGTCGATTTTTAAATAAATCTATTCGTAAATAGTTACAAAAAGTTACACCGAGTTTATAGAGCGGTCACTGAAGTAAAGATAAAAGGTATAATTCAAAACTTACATAGTGTACACTCTGGACACACCGTTATTGTCTCTTATGCTATCATATATATAAACCGACTAAAAAATATTAAGGTGCTAACACACTGCGGCAAAAAAAAAAAATTGTTAACCCCCAAAAAAAAAAAAAAATTTGTCTTACACTTGCAATAATATATATATATAGATTGCATACGTTAATACATATTTTGGAACGTCTCTTTTACTT
Organism: Rhagoletis pomonella; assembly: GCF_013731165.1. Lineage (NCBI taxonomy): Eukaryota > Metazoa > Arthropoda > Insecta > Diptera > Tephritidae > Rhagoletis > Rhagoletis pomonella. The sequence goes on from NW_023458563.1 coordinate 16,522,846, forward strand.
AGCTCATTACCCAATAACCCTAAAGCTTTGAAACTCAACCCTATAATTGGAATAATGGGGTCAGATCAAGAATTTCTCGAACCTGATCCGAAGTCTTCAAACACTAAGAAGCGTGATAGTTCCAAATCGAGGTCGGATAAAGAGTTGAAAAAATTCATATTTGAAACAAATAGATTGGAGATGTTTTGCTCCAAATGGTCACCCTCCCTTGTTTCAGACCAAACAGAAGCTCTTTTAAATGTAAAAATTGTGCAACTCGACCAAAACTGGCAAATGCTATTAGAAACATACCAGGCCATGTTTCTCTCAGACTCATACTCAAATGTTAGTGAATCAGTTGAGCAAAAATACTCAAAATGTAGTGATAGTTACCAAAACTATAAAGCTCAGATGACGGAAGCTCTGGAACTCTTTAAGCCCAAAGCCACAGTCTCTAGCACACTAAACCCGGCAACTGCAGAAACTCGGTATCTTCTGGAGTATTTTTACAAGTTCCACCATGCGATACTCAGGACTTTTATGGTGGATATGAAGAGTGGCCAGCCTTTAAAGATATGTTTACGGCGGTATACATAAGGCACCCGAAGTTAATTCCCGCTCAAAAGTTATATCACTTACGATATAAAACAAAGGGCCAAGCTGGTATCATTGTCAAACAGTACCCACTCAGCGATGAAAGCTTCGAACTCGCATGGGAAGCTCTAAGGTCACGATATGAAAATCGTCGAATACTTGTTGCTAACCAGCTTAAAACTCTTCTTAACTTGAACCCAGTTTATAGCGAAAATAGCCAATCTCTTCAGAAATTACAGACGAATATTAATAACTGTCTCTCAATATTAAAATCGCAAGGCGTGTCTGTAACCAACTGGGACCCAATACTAATACACTTATGCACCTCAAAACTCCCCGAAGAGACATTAGCTCTTTGGGAACAGTCTCTTTCTTCAAGAAAAGACCTTCCACTCTGGTCCGAAATGGATGCATTTTTAACCACTCGCTACGAAGTAGTGGAAAGGTTAAATGCTCACCGACGCCAAAAACCCAAGCAAACTCAAAATACAAACTACAAAATACTACAAAGTTTTCAGAAATTTCAACCCTCATTTAACTCAACGAAAACTCAAAGTTTTAACTCAAACCCGAACCCAAACAAAACTCGTACATACCATAATGATCAGAAATATGTAAACTCCTGCAAATTATGTAGTGTCTCACCCGCACACCCACTTAAACCATGCCCAAAATTTAAAGCAATATCAGTCCAAGAAAGATTGAAATTTGTGAAAGAAAATGGATACTGTCAAAATTGCCTAGCATTTTCCCACATAGCTAGAGAATGTGGAAGTAGCTTTAGGCGTGTATACTGTCAAAAATCCCATCATTCGATGTTACATTTTAACCCTCAAAACTCAAACTCAAACTCAATACCCAAAAAATCTACAGTGCACACGACTACAGCTAGGCCCACAGAAGAAGCACCAGGAAGTACGGAACCCGATGAACTCCCAACCTCTTCAATCGGGGCTAGGCAGCAAGAGCAGGAATCCATTCAATCGCATCACACAAGTAGTAAAGGAAAAATACTACTCCCAACCGCTACAGTTCCAATTTTTCACTTAGGTGACATTTATAAGGTGAGGGCATTAATAGACCCAGGTTCAGAAAAAACGTTTATCTCCTCAAGAGTGAAAAATTTGCTGAAACTCCCAACAAAAAAAGCTCACTACAAGATTTCCGGTATGGGTGGTAGAATCGTACAGAATTCTACCCAAATTTGCCCAATAACCCTATGCACAACGGACACAAATATTAAAGTAGAAACAAATGCTATTGTTCTACCCCAACTCACCCAATTTCTACCAGCATTCACAGTAAAGGATGTTGACTGGACACAATTCGCCTCGCTAGATCTTGCCGATCCCTTATGTTTTACTCCAGGTAAAATAGACTTGGTGATAGGCAGTGATTTAACCCCGAAAATATTTCTGTCAGGCGTTAAAAATGTTTCCGATAGCTTGTTGGCACAAAATACCATCTTCGTATGGATTTTAAGTAGCCCAGTTCAAGCGCAAGTCTCAGCATTCTCCACCCGAGTCGAACCAACACCCGACGACTCATTATGCGACCTGCTCAAAAGATTTTGGGAGCAAGAAGACTTTGTGGACCCTGCTCAACCCTCGGAAGAAGACCAAATATGCGAAACTCTATACCAGAACACCACAATAAGAAGAGCAGATGGTCGATACGAAGTGCGACTACCTTTTAAAAAAGACTTTCCGGAATCACTCGCCCTTGGACATTCCCGATTCTCAACCATAAGCCAATTTTTAAGTACTGAACGGAGTCTCGCCAAAAAACCTGATATTAGAGAAAAGTACTCAGATGTTTTAGAAGAATACCTTACTCTAAATCACATGGAACCCACCACACCTCATGAAGTTATAAGAAGCGGAAAATATTTTTCATTTTACCTGCCCCATCACGCGGTTCTTCGCCCTGAGAGTAGAACAACAAAAGTGAGAGTAGTTTTTAACGCTTCTAAATCTTCAAACTCTGGTAATTCCTTGAATGATGTTCTCTATACAGGACCCACTCTCCAAACTGATTTAACATTTCTAATCCTCAATTGGAGACTCTACCAGTTCGTATTCAACGGCGACATTGAAAAAATGTACCGCCAAATACTGGTCCACGAAAACGATCAAGATTTTCAGAGGATCGTTTTTCGAAAAACACCTGAACACCCAATAAGAGATTACAAGCTGAAAACAGTGACATTCGGTGTAAATTGTGCCCCATACTTGGCCATCAGGACTCTTCACCAATTGGCCGAAGATTCTGAACACAAGTTCCCAATGTGTGGAAAAGTGCTTAAACAGGAAACATACGTAGACGATGTGTTTTCCGGCGGGCATAATTTAGAAACTGCAAAAAATTCATTGTCTCAACTAATTAAAGCCCTAAACTCGGCTGGCTTTCCATTCAAGAAGATAACAGCCAATAATTCCAAAATATTCGATGAAATACCCAGCACCAATCTCTTAGACTCAAACTTCTAAAAACTGGAAGACCGGAGTACAACAAAAACTCTAGGTATTCAGTGGAACGCGGTATCTGATTCATTTTCATATACATTTATTCCACCCCAAACTCCACACTCGGCAACCAAACGCCAAATACTCTCTTCAGTTGCTAAACTGTTTGACCCGGCAGGATGGCTTTCGCCTATAATGATAAGAGCGAAAATCTTCCTGCAAACTCTTTGGAAAGAGGGAACAGATTGGGACGAATGCGCTAAGCCCAACTCGCTACACACGTGGATCAGAATCATAGAAAATCTTCGCTCAGTAGAATCCATCAAAATACCCCGATGGATTGGGTTTTCTCCTACGTACACTGTCCAAATTCATGGATTTTGCGATGCGTCCCAGCAAGCTTATTGCTCATGTCTTTACATTCGTTGTCAAGATGTAGAAAACCCACCAACTTGCCGACTTTTTGTTGAAAAAGTAAGGTCGCCCCGCTTCATACAGTCAGCCTTCCACGCTTAGAACTTTGCGGAGCTGTCCTCCTATCGAAACTCATAGCACAAACCAGTTCGCAACGCTCGTTACAAAAGGCAAGAGTATATTTGTGGTGCGACTCTTCAATTGTACTCGCTTGGTTGGAGAAACCACCTTACGTCTGGAAGACTTACGTCGCGAATCGTACATCCCAAATCTTAAAAAATGTAGGAAACTCTGTATGGCGACATGTAAGCAGTAACCACAACCCCGCTGACCTAGGTACTCGTGGATGCAGGCCTCAAGACATAACCACTCAATCCCTATGGTGGCACGGTCCCGAATGGATTTGCGAATCGCCTAGTCGTTGGCCGCGATCCGAACCTACGAAAACTCCAGCCCCTGAACAGAGAATAATCAAGGCTTTTCATATGTCTGAAAAGGAAGATATTCTGGACACATTTTCCTCATTTTCAAAGGCTTCACGGGTCCTTACGTATGCATTGCGCTTCGTCGAAAGATGCAGAAACACGTCTTATAAGACCGGCTCCTTGACGCAAGATGAAGTAAATTCTACAAAAACGCGATTAATAATCCTAGCCCAGCGTCGTTACTTTAAAGATGAATATTCCCAATTAACGACCTCTCAACCCATTAGCAAGAAAAGTAGTTTTCTTTCTTTAAACCCATTCATTGATAAAAAAGGCCTTATGAGAGTAAATGGAAGATTAGCGCACCCTACTCTAAGCTATAATGAAAGACACCCCATTATACTTCCTGGAGAATCACGATGTTGTGAACTATACTTGCAATTTCTCCACGCAGTTTTGCTACATGCTGAAAAATCACTTATGATACGCATGGTACAGGAAGAATTCTTTATTCCACGGTTGAAACCTCGCATAAAAATTGTATATTTCATTGCAAAACGTGCACAATCTACAAACAAAAGACCTGCTCTCAAATCATGGCCGCACTTCCTTCAGAAAGGGTAAAATTATCCCTTCCCTTTAATACAACTGGAGTAGACTTTGCGGGACCTCTTCTCGTAAAAAGCGGATTAACTCGAAATGCCGCTTATCACAAGGCGTACATATGTGTCTTTGTTTGTTTCTCCACAAAGGCAATACCCTTAGAAGTCTGCTCTGACTTGACCACCCAATCATTTCTCGCTGCTTTCGCAAGGTTCGTGGGTCGTCAAGGATTGCCCTCAAAAATCATGTCCGATAATGGCAAAACCTTTGTCGGAGCACAACGTGCCTTAAACAAAGACCTCGATGCCTTCATGAAACAAGTGGCCGCAACAGTCGTAGCAAAATTTAATACCCAAGGTGTAGAATGGCAATTCATACCCCCCAGGCTCCTCACATGGGTGGCTTGTGGGAGTCCGCGGTAAAAAGCTTTAAAACTCATCTCACCAAAGTTGCCGGCACCCACAAGTTCACCTTTGAAGAGCTTACGACATTATTGCTCCGCATTGAGGCTGTATTAAACTCCAGGCCCCTAACTCCGATGTCTGAAGATCCGAGTGATCTTCTGGTTCTCACCCCTGGGCATTTCCTTCGAGGAGGCGCTCTGATGGCAATACCCGAGCCACCCGCGGAACAAATGACGCTTAGTAACCGCTGGCAAAAACTAAAGGTGCTCCATCAAGAGTTTAGCCGACGATGGAAGACTGAATATTTGCAAGATCTGCATAAGCGCCACAAGTGGAAATACCCTCAAAAGGATCTGGAAGAAGGCGAGCTCGTTGTCATCAAAGGCGACTTATTGCCCTCCAAAGAGTGGCGCCTAGGAAGAGTACTCAAACTCCACAGGGGCGCCGACAACCACATCCGAGTGGCAGATGTTAAAACTCAAACTGGCATCTATACCCGACCAATCGTGAAACTATGTGTTCTCCCCACTGAACGGTCCCAGACTAACTCCGATCCTCAATAACCCCTATCTCACCCTACTTAACTTTAAAAGCAACACTAGAAACTAGACATGTCGCGCTTACACCCTGCATTGTCTTATTTCTAATCCACTTGTTTGTGTCTTTCAGATCACCCGATATATATCAGTGTCAGATTTGTTGCCGATTTCACCCCCTACAAGCATGTGCCAGTTTTCGGAAGATGGATGTCCCCGAAAGAATCGAAGCAATTAGAACTCACAAATATTGCATGAACTGTCTTGCCAGATCTCACCAAACCGGTTCGTGCTCGTCTCGACATAGTTGCCGCATTTGTAAGCTCGCACACCACACGCTTCTTCACCGCCCCAATGATGAAAATAAGCCTCAACGCCTCGCCAGCAAAGTGACTGTAAAATCGGCGCAACCCCCCACTACGCAGCACCGTCGAGGCGTGCAATCCCGGCTGTGTCGTTGCCGTCAACGAAAGCCAAACCCCGATGCAAGTCAATCTACTAATCGCCATGATGATCCGCGGCAAACCTCCAAGCGAGATCAATCCACTCGTCAACGGAAAGGGCCTCTAATTCGCAACGGCCGCGTCAACAAACGCCGGCAACAGTTGCATCACCTGGTCAATGCGGCGGTATCGTCACTCCACGATCTACAGCAACACTTGCACCACGTTGCACCGGTGCAGGGGGGCCGGCATAGTCATGATGAGGACTGTGGCAACCTCATTGGCCTCTAAAATGCCTCAATTCTTTGCCACCGAAATTAAGAGCGAGGGAAAGCCGAATCGTTTTCATCATCATTTCGCGACCGCTGCCCGAGTAAAAACCTTCGCTTCCTGTGCTGTAACTACAATAAAAACCTGAACTTTTTAACCCAATAAATTGAATTGTTGAATATTTTTTAATTCAAAGTCTTTTCTTTAAACCCCAACTCCCCCACGATACAAAAGTTGCTATCGTGGCGACAAGAAATTTGCAGCAGTGAGCCCACGTGTCGTGCACGCTATCACTGAAGGGCACTATGTGGACGACTACGTCGATTGTTTTCAAACAGAGAAAGAGGCTCTAATAGTAGTACCGGAAGTTATTCGAATTCATCGAACTGGCGGTTTCGTGTTACGAAACATAATTTCTAATTCGGAAAAATTAAAAACAGCATGTGGGAGCTCTGCAAGCACTGCAGGTGATGTGTGCATTGAAAAAGAAGCGGATAGAATATTAGGCATGCACTGATTTTCAAAACCAGATGTTTTTGCATACATCTTGCGACTACATAAAGTCCCACCAGAAATCGTCATGAATGTAAGGAGGCCTACTAAAACTGAGATGCTGAGCCTTAACATGTCGATCTTCGATCCATTCGGCTTCCTGGTGAACTTTATGGTAAGTGCGAAAGTTTTGATGCAGGAAGTGTGGAGAGCTGGTATAGAATGGGACCATCCATTGCCGAATCATATCTACCACAAATGGAAAACGTGGCTAAACGAATTGCCGAAGGTTGAGCAATTTCGAATTCCGCGTTGCTACGTGCGCGACTTCGAAAGTATTCCCGCAGAGTTACACATTTTCTCTGACGCGAGTGAGGAAGCGTTGGCAGCTGTAGCTTATTGGCGTGTGGTGAGCAGTGTTGCCGCGAAACATTTTTAGTGGTAGCTAAATTCCAGCTAAAAAAGGGCTAAAAAAGAGCTAAAAATCGTTGTTGTGGCTAAAAATGGTAGCTAAATTTTTTTACCTACATCTTATATATAAAAATAAGTGCACGTTTTTGGTGTGACAATATAACTTAAGAAGGGCTTCACCGAATTCAACCAAATTTATGCGGCATATTCGGGCCATCATGCAGATATTTTATGTGGAGTTTGGTCAAATTTGGAAAGGGGCGTGGCATATGTATGTATCTTATGTATACAAATAAGTACCCGTTTTTGGTGTGAGCTTATAACTTGAGAACGGCTTCACCGAATTCAACCAAATTTATACGGCATATTCAGGCTATCATGCATATGGTTTATGTGAAGTTTGCCCGAATTCGTAAAAGGGGGTGTGGCACCTTTCATACTAACTCAAATTTTGTTGTTGTATATCTCTTGAAATATTTGTCGTAGAGTACTGGAAGTTGGTATAGAGGTAATTCCATACTCATGGATAAAAATGGGCGGTATTGGAAAAGAGGGCGTGGCACCTCACATCTTATATATAAAGAATAAGTGCAAGATTTCAACCAAATTTATACGGCATAGTCCGGCTATTATGCAGATGGTTTGGGTTAAGTTTCCCCGAATTCGGAAAAGGGGGCGTGGCACCACCCATAGTAACAAAAATTTTCTTCTGGTATATCTCTTGAAATATTTGTGTTAGATTACTGGAATTGGTAGCTATACGTGGCCTGTTCAAGAGTTGGCATTCCAAATTGTTTATTTATTGATACCCAAGATGGAAAAACAAAAAATGTTGTATATCCAAATGTGTTGGATTAAGATTTAAAATAAAGAATCAAAAATTTTGAAATAAAACAAATGATAAATTTTCATATAGAAAAATTCCAGGACTTTTCATTCGTTTTTCAATATTTGGTGTAGAGAAGCACACCGGGGTACTGCTAGTATAAATATGTAAGTATACACGCAAACATTTTCTATAATTACTGGTATAGAAAAACCATGAACTCTGAAAAGAATTAATATTTTATTCAACAAAAAAACTTTTTGTGTAACACATAAAGCATATTAAGGGCCGCCAACTTACCTATTTTAATGTATAGTTAAATCGTTAACGGATAAGATAACGGCCCAGAAACGTAAGGAACATACATAGACATATGTTTACTTGCCTTAAGGGAAAGGCGTTCGCTTTATGAGCGAAGAGTTAAATTCATGAAAATCATAAAAAAAAAATGTTAATGACAATGATGAATAAATTTTGAAAGGGCTAAAAAAAGGACTAGGGGCAATTTCAAATTTTTGTGGCCAAAAAAAGAATTTGGTAGCCAAATTTAGCCACCAAAGGGCTAAAACGGCAACACTGGTGATGAGTGATGGTAGGGTTATCGTTAGATTCGTTATGGCAAAGTCAAGCTGCGCGCCAACGCGGTACCATACCATACCGAAGCTTGAGCTGCAGGCTGCGGTCATGGCGCTAAGGTTAAAAGAAACTATCGTATTAAACCATAATAAAATCATTAATCGCTTCTATTTCTGGACCGACTCGTTGACAGTTATTCAATGGATTCGAGCAGATCACCGACGATATAAACAATACGTAGCCAACAGAGTGGCAGAAATTTTAGAAGCTTGCGAGATCGGAGACTGGCGCTGGTGTCCCGGGCCGCTCAATCCAGCCGATGCACCACTAGAGCGAAATTTCCGGCGAATTATAACGCCGATGGACGCTGGAAAAATGGACCAGAATTTTTGTTGGAAGACGAGAGCCTATGGCCGAAAGAATCACTTATGACTAATAGCGAGGAGCACAGCAGAGATGAGCTGCGCGTCAAATACATTATGTCAACTGCGAGGCAAGTATACGTGATAATGCCAAATATTGATCGCTTTTCGAATTATTCTAGACTAAAACGTTCTGTGGCATGGGTACATCGTTATGTTCAAAATTTGTTGAGGAAAGTGCGGCACGAAGCGTCCACCAAAGGCGAACTAACCGTTGACGAAGAGCGTCAATCGGAAACACATCTTATAAAATTCGGCCAG
>NW_023458563.1:16531976-16540699 GCF_013731165.1 Rhagoletis pomonella
AATGGGTGCGCGAATATTTACCCAACTGACGCGGCATAAAAAGTGGTGTTTGGCAGCAAAGCCCATCCAACCAGGATGTCTCGTTTTGATATGTGAAGCCGAATCTCCCAGGTCGCAGTGGAAGAGAGGAAGGGTGGTGGAGCTACACTACGGTAGAGACGGCGTCGCCCGCTCCGCCCATGTCACGACAAGCAGCGGAGTCTACCGAAGACCTATTTCAAAGTTAGCGGTACTTGATGTGGAACCAGCCGGAACTATTAGTGAAGCCTCCCCATCCGGGTCTGCTCACGGGGCCGGGGATGCCGATGATGGCAACCCTACAAATGTTGCAGAGCATGAATAGCGGTGTATTGTATCTGTATTTGGATGTCACTTATGTATTAATTTTATGTAATAAGTCAAGCTATAAGTAGTCGTGCTTCTAGCAAATTCCGTTCTTTTTTACATGTCTACGGAGCGAAACCAATGTGAGTAACATCAACTTGTATAGCTTGTACTATTTGTAAATTGCATTTTTGTATTTATTGTCTTAGAGAATAAACCAAGTTGAGAATCCAAGTGGAAATCAAACCATACTATAACTCGAGATTGCCCTTTATTTGTAGCAGCTGGGATTCTCCCAAGTTTATTTCGAAGCCCGTAAAAAAGCACACAAGGTGTGATTGACAACACAGGAGCCTATTTCATAAAAGTGAGAGGTGCGACAATCGATTTTTCTATAAAATTTCACTGCCAGAATTGTCGGCGACTTTTTTCCTGTTTCGTATACGTTTGTAGGCAACTGTGAAAATTTTTGGAAAACGGCGGTGATAATATGGAATATTGTCGACAATTGTGCTGACAATTGTCACTCTGGCAAAATTGTCGTGACAATGGCGGCAAAACCAAATAGCTCCGTCGGAAAGCTTACACAGGAGAGTTTTGTAAATTTATTTATATGGTAATTGCGTGCATTTCATTACTTTTCAATTAATTTAATAGTTCTTAAAACTAAAATAATGCAAATGCAATATTACATATGATTTACATATAAATTTCGTATGACTGGCGACAATTTTGTCTACGACTATTTAAACTCCGAAAATGAAAATTTGTCACTTTTTCAATGGAATTTCTCTGCAATATAGGAGGTGGTGACAGTTGGTTTTATGAAACAAAACACCCACCAAACTGTCGAGTTGTCACTGACAACATGTCCTTGCAAAATTATCACTGTCGCTTTATGAAATCGGCCCCAGGTCGGTTCTTCTGATAGCAATGCCAAATTCAATCACACTTTGTTAAATACATACATTTTGTATGTATGTACAAAAACTTTGTATGTGTTAATCGAAAAATTTTCGTTGTATACATTTCGATGTTGACATATTTTTGATATTTTGAAGTCATTTTAATAATCATACATATAATAAAGTGTTTTGTCCATATTTTTGTCTTCCCTAATTATGATACATATATTTTGGATCAGTTTTTAAAAATTATGTTTTTTTTTTTTTAAAAGAGCTTTTAGTTTTTGTTTTTCAACTTCTGATTGAACCTTAGCGATTAGCGTTGTCTTAAATATCTATAAATATAAAATAATAGCCGTTTTCGTTGTTTGGAGTTAACTCAAAAACTACTGCATAGATTTCAGTTAAATTTTCAGAGGTTATACCTTTCATATATGGTCCTATTATAGGCTACCAGAAAACTCGGTAGGTGACGCGGGAGTCGAGTTATTTATAAAAGTCGTATTTATGAACCGATTTCTTTCAAATTCAAAAGGTATAGTTTCAGCGTAATGGAAAAAACGTTTACCAAAAACGGAGCCGCTAGGTGGCGCGGGAGTTGAGTTATTTCTAAAAGTCGTATTTATGAGCCTGTTTTGTTAATACACATTCGAAACGTTTATTACTTTAATGATGATCATTTTTTCATTCGAAACATATTCAGCCTTATCATGAGTTTCATCTTCCCTGAACCGGTTCACTTTTCGCTTTTGGTTTCCATGTACTTACTATGGGGGGAATCAAAATTTCAGTCAAACTGTCGGAGGTCCTATTATAGGCTACTAGAAAACACGCTGGTGGCGCTGGAGTATAGTTGCTTATAAAAGCCGGAGTTTAGGTATTTAGAAAATCCGTATTTTTTATAAAATCTGATTAGATGGCTAAATCAAGGATGCGTTTAAGTATGCATATAAAGACCGTAACACTGTGTAAGCGTGATCTTGCATCTACCTCCGATTGACGAAGTTGCTCGAGGCGGCCGTTATTACAGCAGTAAGACTCATAGAAACCAATTCATAAATATTAAGACGAATTGTAAAAGTGGCAAATTGAAAAGGAAAGATTCGATCACATCTGTCCAAGAAGGAACACGATAGGTATATCAATGGCTTCATTTGAACGATATTCATGAGATCACACGACTCATTTAGCCAAAGTACGCGAAAACTTGTCATCCTGTGGAGCAGCAAGGGTTCTTGGCCTTCCTATAATTGAAAACGCTCATCTGTGCTCTTGAGTTTCCGTATAAGGACATTTATTGGCTTACATGGTATACCGGACTAATGCTGAAGTTGCAGGATCATAGAAGAATATTACGCGCGCTTGGTAGAGATCTCACAGGTGGAAATAAGACCATAGGTAAAACACATTACATCGAAAGGGATTAGTATTCCATATGGAATCACAGCGCTACTATCCTTGGCATATGTGTGAGGAGGATTTCGTTTTTTAGTCGTTCCAATTTAAACTAAAAATGTTTACTTTACAGACTGCTTTTGCTTTTAAACGCTATTTTTGAATTGGCCAACGCAAAAGATCTTACTAGGCGCTGCGAAGCAAGCGGGCAATTGCTAGTTTTATAATAAAACACATGCATATTAACGGTTATTCTTACCTAAGTAGATCCTTCGAACTTATGCTCTCCCATGACATGACTCTGTTGCGAAAATTCGTCTAAAAAGAAAAAAAAGAACATTAAACATTTTATCGGTGTGGCAAAATCAAGATATTTGCAAAAACTTTCTCAATGGCCGAGTACACATGGTGAAACGAATACAGATTCTATCTGTCTTGCCGAGTACAAATCGTAGACCTGTTCATGAAATCCATGTTTAAAAAGTTTTTAAAATTCTCAGCTTATCCATAGAAAACCACTTTTGATGACTACGTGGACTAAACAATTTTTTGGACTAATAACACTGGTCTACAAATTTCAACTTTTTTTCTGCGAATAAGACGGGACCTGGTGTTTCTGAACGGATTTTTCGTGCTGAACACGAATCCGGGGTCAAAAATGTCCCATCACGTCACGTTTTCGAGAAAAAAGGGGTTGAAACCCCTAAAAACAGCGTTTTTGGCCATTTTCGAAAAATTATAGAGCTGAACCCTGACGTGGTACAAATTTTGCATATATCAGAAATTAAAGGCTAAACCGTGCCCTTTCGAATGAGCCCTATGCCGAATTGATCGCGTGCACCCTTAAAGCAGGGGGTGTATTTGTGTTTAGGGGTGCAGGAAAAATTGATCACAGAAAGAATTTAATCTTAAACGATCATAGAAAATTAATAATGCCAAGGTTTTAACTATATTAAAAGTCGCTGATTACGAATCTGCAGTTAGATTTTAAAAATTTAAGATGACGGGTCGAATATGGTGGATATAAAAATTGGACTCCTAGACACAAATACACCCCCTGATCTAAGGGTGCATGCGATTAATTCGGCATAGGGCTCATTCGAAAGGGCACGATTTAGCCTTTAATTTCTGACATATACAAAGTTTGTAGCACGTCAGGGTTCAGCTCTACAATTTTTCAAAAATGGCCAAAAACGCTGTTTTTAGGGGTTTCAACCCCTTTTTTCTCGAAAACGTGACGTGATGGGAAGTTTTGGACCCCAGATTCGTGTTCAGCACGAAAAATCCGTTCGGAAACACCAGGTCCCGTCTTATTCGCAAAACCCTTGTAGACCAGTGTAATTTGTTAGCAAATTTTAAGTTTAAATATGGAAAAAATCTTTTAAGCTTTATAAAAAAAATCATTGGTTAGCAAGAGTGTAGTAAAACCGTGAAAAAATCTAAAGAAATTTTAAACCTACAGACATTTTTTTGCATTCCTTACAGTTCAACGGATTTTATGCAAAATATTGAAACTATTCTCTATTATTCTTGTCTTCAAAACAACGGCCTGTTTCAAATTAAACTAGTCACTTGTATTTATAAGAATCAATGGAAACTACTTAAATCACGTCATTTTTACATTAGGGCGATTCCACCGTCACGGGTTGGACATTTGTACAGAAAAAATTGTCATTCTTGTTTAAATTTAAGTATAAAGTACTCAACAATTCTACATTTTGATAAAGCTAGGTGAATATTATATGAGTTATTACAAAATACGAAAAAAATTCCAGCCTTTTATATGGAAAAAATCGGATGTATTTCTTTTGTCACGGGTGGGACAAAAACCGAACCCGCTTTTTGGAGCAGACATATTTTAGGAATACTCTGCGAATTTATTTCACTTTTCTGTGTGAACTTGATGTCTTATAATAAAACAAAGAACCAGGAACACAAACAAAGCAAAAACTACAAAAAAATTATGGCTTTATTATACAAAAAATCCGAAATTCCTCTGTCACGGGTGGGGCAACGTTTGTCACGGGTAGGATACGTACGAATTTTTATATGAAAGGGAGCTTTTAGTGTGGTCCATATATAAAGATTAGTTATTAAAAAATATAAGAAGCCAAGTAGGGGTTAAATTCACTCACGTTTTACCTTAGGATGGTGCCTTTTATATAGAATAAAATACTTAGCACCGTCAGCCAAAAAAATTATAAAAATGAACGCGATTTCCTGGCGTATTGAAATTTTCACTTTTACCCACTTAAATTTAATGGATTATAAAACTGCATACCTAAAAATTCTGAACAAAAAGTTTAAAATTTTTTGGTTTAATTGTTAAAGTTTGTTGAATTTTTATAATTTTTGTAAGAAGTTTGAATTGTAGATTTATGCGGTTCTGGTTAGGTAATGTGCTAGACTTTTATAAAACAAACTATAAACATTAGATTAACCAAATAAAAAACTAAAACGGGTCAAAATTTAACTTACTTAATCAGCTGACCACAGGGGTATATAGATAATGGACGAGTCCGCGCATCCCCCCTCCTCCCCTGCGTCCACCGCAACAAACAAATAAAGCTTATCAGCCCTGTAAACCTACCTCTGACACGGGTGGGACATGCTTCTCTGTTGAATTATTCTTATCTAACTACGTAGAAACGACAATGCAATTGTGGTAGATATTTGCAATGAATTTCTAACATTATGTAACAAACACGAAACACAATCTCAACTTCTGTAATTAAATATAGCAACTTTTAGCTTTTTTGTCACGGGTGGGACAAGACTAATACTGCTTAATAATAACTCATAATATAGATAAATCAGTCACACAAATTAATATATAACACAATTTTATTAAAAGCAGATGAGTTCTACTAAATATTTTTCTACCAAACACTTGAACACACAACCTACTTTAAATTCATTCAAAAAATTTACTTAGAACTTGATTTCAAATTGTAAAAAAGGTAATAAAAATGCATTTATAGCTTTAATTTGTTATTTTTTGGTTGATTCAAGATTTTTACAAATGTTTTATCCCCACGTTTGTTAGTTTTATAAAGAAAATAATTTTTGCACTGAGGTTCGCTTTCCCATGGAACCTCCCATTACTCCTTTATAATTCCAGATAGAAAACGAAAACATGATTCAGTCAAGGGGCATTACCCCCTACATTTCTCTACCGAATTGAATAGTTATATTTTTTTTTTTTAATTAGAACAACAGTAGTGCATTTCAGTAACTTTACACGATGCGATTGTCGAATTATTAGTTTTAACAGATGTTCATCAAAATTTGAAACTGTTTAATCACATTTTTTTAGAATTTTTTTGAGTACGCAGTTTTTTAAATTTTAGTATAATAAAGTGCAAATTTGAAGTAGATTGTTTTTGATTGATTTTTGACAATTTTACAAATTATGTTCGATATTTTTGTTGTATGGAGAAAATCCGCCACACCTTCCACAAAAAAAATTTTCAAAAATCAATAGTAAATCGAAGTTAATTAAAGTTTGCACTTCATTTAAATAAAATTGAATGGGCTACAAAACTACATACTCAGAATGTTTAACGAAAATGTTTGACATTTTTACCAACATGGTTTTTGTTAGATAACGAGCTACACTTTCATAAAAAAATAAGAAACATTATATAACCAAACGAAAGGGAAATAGCCAAAGAATGCTAAAATGTCGTTACTCTAAGTAGTGTATTGCTACGATTATCCTTGAATTAATCGCTGAATTCCTAAATCCTTCCTTGTTTGCGTCACAAAAATACATTTATCATTAAAATTCTACGGTTACTGTTTATTAACAAATTGTATTCAATTCAACACATTTACAGTCAGCAGAAGCTGCATATTTTTACTACTATGAGTACAACTAAAATATGTGATTTCGAATGACAATTTTTTTTAGCATTGAATAAGAAAAAGACACGCATTGTTTGATCATAAGAATATTCACATTGATTCTTCATTAAATCCAGAAAATTATAGGAAAAAAGTTTTTGAATTAAAAGATTCCTCAGGTTCATATAGGTTTCCCAATTTAAAAAGAAAATATATCTGCATTACTAATATAGCCATTTTCTAATGCTTTAGTAGAACGTATATTTAGTAGTTTAAAATGTGTAGGACTGACTTGAGGACCAGATAGAGCACTGATATAATTGCAGCAATATTATATACAAAGCAAGGCATAAAAATAACGGTGATACATAATTTGTTTGAGCCGCAAGAACAAAAGTACCAATTGAATTGGAGAATATAATTAATTTTTATTCTAAGTACCGTAGTACATAATACTCATATCTGTAATAAAAAATTTTGAGTAATTTGTCCGGATTTTGAGGATTTTTCATTTGTTTTTGAGGAATTTGGCAATTTTTTTGAGGCAACACTGATGTACATCAATGATTTGCTGTTGTTTGTGCATGCCACCACAGCGTTGGAAAAATGGAATTCGGCTAGACAGAGGCAAGATTCCCGTAAAAAACAGGGCTAAATTACCCATTTAACACGCGTGGTTTCTCAGAGCGTATGTGTACTCTAACCATACACTTGTACTACTGCTGTATGCATATGGCTGTATTAATGTTGCAAACATACAAAAATGCATTAATGGAACAGTATTAAAGCATTCTTACAAGATATGTATCCCCGTATGTAAATGCTACTTCTCTGATATATTTCAATATACGGGGACATACAAAAAAGTAGCACTTACATATGCAAATGCATATCTTGTAAAAGCCCGTTTGTGCTGAAAATTGTATCGCACAACACGTCCGTTCACTAAAATTTTTGTACAAGACTGAAAATATTACAAAAATTCCACTTCAAATTTATCAAGAAATGTACTAAAAACAACGACAACGTAAATTCGCTTGCAATTCACTAGAATTTGAATTTATTCGTGGAAATTCATGACTACGCATGAATTGTTCACACTAATTCACTCATATAGCAAGCATTCTTCATGAACGCATACAACCGATTTCTACTGGGTACTTTACCATATCAATTCTAATTTGAACATACTTATGTACATATGTATGCATGTATTAAATCTAATTGGATTGATGGCATGTTGATCTCAGTGATCGGACTTAATAAAAATTCTGTGTGTAGATTCTGGAAAAAATGTGGTAGATTGAGAAAAAATGTGGTAGATCTCAGGTTTCGGATCAAACTTTTTACAACAATTAAAAAAATTGGAAGGTTTCACCTTAACACTTTTTAACTCGGATCTCTAGAAAAAAACTTTTAACTTGGGTATAGCCAATTTTGACAATCCTCAAGAAAAAGTTGCGATCCCGTACGAAATCGGACTAGGCAGAATCAGTCAGAATTTACTGGAAATCGATCCCGTGCTCGGTTCTCTGACTATTGAGAGGACAAAAAAGAGAGTAAAAAAGGGCATCTCTCTGTCAGAAGTTACCAGTTTTAGTCCGAAGATTTTTTGCAGGCAAGTTCTAGTAAATGTGTCAAACGATCTGCTGTAGTGTGTTTGGCAACCAAATTGTAAACAAAAGTAAAGTGCACTCTGCTAATGCAAGTTATCTTACCTGTAATACCAATACCGATCAATGGCGCACCCTTTACTCACGTTGCCAGGCATGTGACCATATTGTTGCACTTACTAACTTTGCTGACGCGGCACACGCGCAACCACCAATCAGGTCAAGTATCGGAATTATTGAAATCATGGGAATTGCATGAAGGAGCTTCAAGTGTTCGATGGATCCAGGGAGCATTATTCCTCCTGGGTCCATAGCGTAGAGCAGGTTTTAAATGACTACCAGGTTGTACGGCATAAACCAATCTATAGGGCCATTCTGAGGCACATCAGGTGCAAAATTAGGGGTGCAGCCGATGCTGCACTAGTGTCGCATAACATTCTTGAGAGTGACTGGCGAAAAAATTAAGGAAATTTTGTCACTGCATTACGCAGATTCCAGGGATATAGAGACGTTGGATCAACAACTTACTCTCATGACACAAGGTCGCCAAAAAGTTTCGGAATTCTATGCTAAAATCAATAAGCAGTTGTCACTTATGATCAACACTATAAATACAGACAAATACGTCCATGGGGAAACC
>NW_023458563.1:16540799-16542080 GCF_013731165.1 Rhagoletis pomonella
TGCTTGTTAACTATCATTTTTCAATTTTTTAAGGTCGCATACCTGAAAGGCGTGGCGGCGAAACAAGACGTCCTGCAACGGTAGATGTTGAAGCTGTGTTAGAGGAAGTGGAACTAGGTCCATCGACTTCAGTGAGAATGATGGAAAGACGGACGGGAGTACCAAAAACTACAGTTCACAAAGCTTTAAAAGACCATCGATTTCATCCCTACCACATTCAACGTGTTCAGGCTCTACAGGAAAGAGATTACCTGTCGAGGGTTAGATTTTGCCGTGAAATCTTACGAATGCATGGATCAGACCCCAACATTTTTAATAAAATAATTTGGAGCGATGAATCATCATGCAAACGTGATGGTTATTTCAATTTACATAACCTTCACAGTTGGCAGATAGACAATCCGCACGAAATGAGAGAAGATCCAACTTCCAACTCTTTTGGAAGATGTACCCTTAAACCTGCGGCGAAGACTATGGCTGCAAAATGACGGCTGCCCTGCTCACTACGGGCGTGAAGTAAGAGCTCAATTAGACGAAACTTATCCTCGCCGATGGATTGGACGATACGGGCCAATCACGTGGCCCGCTCGATCGCCAGACCTGAATCCATTAGATTTTTTCTACTGGGGCTGTCTTAAGGACAAAATTTATTCAAAATAATTCAAAACGAAGAGCATTTGCGAGAACAAATAAATGGAGCTGCTGCTGAGATAGCCCAATTGAGTTTAAGATCTCTAAAAGCGTCTTTTCTTAAAAGGTTCCGAGCTTGTATTAGAGTAGAAGGTCGCCAATTTGAGCATATTTTATCAATAAATGAATAAATTTTTCTTCAAACAACTCATGTATATCTTATTTCACGTGAACTCATCCTTCACACAAAATATTGATAGATATAGCCCTTGTTATAGACTCCAGTCCGAATTCCGGTAAGTAACATAAAATAATGTCAGAAGCAAGTAATTATGTACCTTTGTACTATTTAGCATGTCATTTGACGGTAACAAGAGCAAATTCAATTTAAATCTATTAATTACATTCTAGCGTGTCTCAGTCCTTTACCCACAAAAGCGGCTATAACTTTTTTTTTCTATTCAAAACAGTAAGTGTGGCACCTTTCTGAAATCTTTATTAAATGAACAATTTTTTTATGTAATGTAAAGTTATAGCTCAGTACATTTTTTTTTCATCCGAGATAGTCAAAGTTGGGGAAGAAAATATCAAAAACTTAAAAATCCAGAAATAGTCCTAATTTTATGATGGTTCCTTAATATATTTTAACTA
>NW_023458563.1:16542180-16548734 GCF_013731165.1 Rhagoletis pomonella
AGGACAATTCTTTACCAGGCTTGAAAGAGAAGCCGGCAATTTAGGACTTGTACAAATACAGTTGTCCTTAGGGGACAAATTGTTTAAAAGAAATTATACTGCAGTAGGCAAATTTATAGAAATGGGTAATAAAGTTCTCAAAAATCTAACAATCGCACTAACCCCAGAGGTTATATATGTGACAAATCCCGGGAAAATTAAGGAAATTCTGCATAAATATCATGACGATCCTATTAGTGGTGGTCACCCAGGAATAAATCGTATGACAGATAAAATCAAGCAGAAATATAGCTGGCCAAATATGAAAAATGACGTAAGAAAATACGTAAGAACTGCATCCACTGTAAGAAAAATAAAACTAATAAGCACATAAAGGAGCCAATGACAATAACGGAGACACCTTCGAAGGTATTCGATATTGTACAAATCGATACAGTCGGACCATTACCGAAGTCGATAAATGGAAACGAATATGCAGTTACCATTATATGCGATCTAACCAAATACTTGGTAGCGATCCCAGTCCCAAGCAAACACGCAACAACAGTCGCTAAAGCCGTGTTCGAGCATTTCATTTTGATTTATGGACACATGAAAACAATCATGACGGACATAGGCACAGAATACAAAAATAACTTATTCAAAGAACTGTGTAAACTGTTGAAAATTGAGCATAAATCTTCAACACCGTATCATCATCAAACCTTGGGTACTGTAGAACGCAGTCACAGGACATTCAATGAATATATACGTTCATACATATCCAGCGACAAAGATGATTGGGACGAATACCTCACGTATTTCGCGTATTGTTACAATACGACGCCATCAACCACACATAAATATTGTCCTTTTGAACTTATATTCGCAAAAAATCCACCAAATTACGAATTTCTAAAAGAAAATAAAATCAGCCCATTGTATAATCACGAAGCTTACGACAAAGAAGTAAAATATAGACTTCAAATAGCACAGCAAAGAGCTAGGAAATTAGTCGAAGAGGCTAAAGAAAAACAAAAAACAAATTATGACAAAAGTAGCTACAGTAAGGAAATAAACATAGGAGATTTAGTGTTAGTTAGAGAAGAGGCCTCCCATAAGCTAGAAAATAAATATAACGGATACTATAAGGTTAAAAGTATTGATAAGAATAACAATTTTACTTTAATACCACATAGCATAAGAAATACCAATAAAAACAATAAATATAAAGAAATTATAATTCATAAGAATAGACTTAAAACAGTATAAAACCTTAGTAATAACAAAAAAAAACCAAACAATAAGCACTCCAGTTTACTCATATTAATAAACAGGCACGCGAGCCAAAGAAAACAAAATACAACATATCATGTTAAAAAAAAAAGGCAAAGTCAGCACAATAAAGACACATGTGAAACAAATGTAAACAGATAAAAACCCACACAACAAACTCTTTATGCAATAATTGCAATAAGAGCCGAAAAGCAATTAAAATTTTGTAAACTCAAGCAAACCTTAAGTAGGTCATTAAGTCTTTCTAATAGATGTATACAATTGACTGCAATCGTATATATCTATTCTTAAGGAGGAAGGTGTAGTATTACACTAAATATCGACCGCACACAGCTAAGCCATTATGACCCAAATAAATTCTAATGAACTCAGCGGGAGTTCAACGTCATATATATATCTGTTTACATTTGTCATCATTATTACTCAAGCCGTCGCATTGACCAACTCACGTGACTGATCGACAGTGTCGGTTTGTCAACAGTCGAAATAACTATGAAGAAATATGCTGACTTTGCATACTATGTAAATGCTTGTAGTTTATAAGTATTAGTGTAAATTAGTGTAAGAAATTTTGTATAAAAAGAGAATACTTTCAAATAAAAGAATCAATGCTGATTACTCGTAAAAACTATCTACACTTTATTTCATGGGCTACCAGCTGATTACACCTCACATGGCGATCCTGCCAGTTTGGTAATTAGCTAGCGAAATTTTTGCTTATAGCAAAACCGCTAAAAGACCAAACTTGGCGCATAAAAGGGCGATCCTGCAAACATATACTTTGAAATGAATAAATACCGACAAACGTCAAATAGGAATTATTTCCAAAACAACCAACAAAATTAAAACTTATTACGATCCTGGTGACAATCCTGCGAACCTTTATGCGATCCTGCGGCAACACAGCATAAAAAGGGTGGAATATTGACTGGCAGCGGCATATTGACTGGCAGCCACTATCTATAAGTATAATTAATAATTTAAATTGGGCAGCCTCACGGCGCTCAACTAATGTCAGATTAAATTGGGCAGCCTCACGGCGCTTAACCAAGAGCAGAAATTTTTATTTTTCGCTCTATAATGCAAGAAATCACTACCGAAGAAGAGTTCCATAGGATATTTAAAAAGTGCGAAGACACTATAAAAGAATTTATAAAAATTTCGGAAAAATTCTAAAAAACCGTAAAAATATAAAGCCAGGTCCGACACCGATTACCATAGAAGAGTATCGGCGACGGAATAAGCTCAATAAAAAGGAAGATATTCCTAAAATACCCACCCCAATAAAAATCAAAAAAAGGAAACGAGCAGGTAGACAATTTAAAAAAAAGAAGGAAATAGCTGAAACCTTTAGGCTACTAAACTTGACTCCTAATACAGCAGATAGGATAGAATTAAAGAAAAAAATAAAAGAATTAAGAAACAGAAAATAAAATTAATATCTAGTAAATTGGAATGTTTTTTGTCAATAAATAAATAAAAATAAAAGAAAAAAAAATTAATGTTATTATTTAGAAAATGGCATGGTGGAAAATCGCATTAAACGGCATCCTAATAGGAATAGCAGGATAGAAGTAGGTAAGGAAAATGCGGCAGAGAAAAAACCACGAAAATAAACTGGTTAGATACGAACCACACCTTAATATAGAAAATAAGGAAGAACTTTCAAATAAATGGTTAACTATTTTTGCATGCGTAACTACATTTTTAATTGTCGTAATTGTTATTTTAATAAAAAACTATATAAAGAATAAATTGAGACAATTGAACGATGTACACAAAAATTCTATATACCAAGAAATGAATCAATGGCAAGAAATATACGACGCATTATCTGAAGAAAAAACAAAAGCTAGTAAGTCGTACAAATGCATAAATAAAAATGCTACTATAAAAATAGAAACAATAGTAAAGCATTTGAACATAATTTTAGAAGCTCTAAAAAGAACAAGACCGGTGATCAATACGACAAACCGTATACTTACCAAAGAACACCAGAAAGAAGCCCACCAATTTTTCTTCGCCGTACGAGGTAAACTGGTATCCTCTTTAGCTAGACACAATATAGAAATAACAATACCAACCACAGTAGAGGAGAAACTCCAGGTTGATTTTAATTTAATTTTATCAGAACCGGCCCAGTACCGGACTCCATCACCTTTTCCGAGTCACACTCCTTCAGTGGAAGAAAATAAGCCATTAGACAGCCTTAATATAAACGTTACAATGCCACAAACAGTAGTTGAATTTATTAAAACTGCTTCATCAGTACTACCAGAGTTTGATGGTAAGCCGGAGAATTTACACAGTTTCCTAGACGCCCTTGATATACTTGATCAAATCAAAGATGCCCACGAAGCCTTAGCAATAACCATGATAAAAACCAAGCTAAAAGGCACGGCAAGAAACTTCATTAGTAATGAAAGCACAATAGCACAAATAAAAGCAAAACTAAAAACTGCAATAAAGGGTGAATCAGTAGAAGTTTTAACAGCAAAACTTCTGAATATCCAACAACGCAGCAAAACTGCAAATCAGTACACCGCCGAAATAGAAAAAATCACCAGATCATTAGAAGGAGCTTATATCTCGGATGGACTTAATCCAGACTTAGCAACGAGATATTCAACACAAGCAGCAGTCAAAGCTATGTGTAAAAACTGCTCTAATGACAAGGTCAAAATGATCATGCAAGCGGGAACGTTCACAACAATGAACGACGCAATCTCCAAATTTACCAACAGCTGTACTGAAATAACGGGCAGCTTAAACACAATTTTGAATTTACGACAACAAAGTCAGTACCGGAGTAATTTCCGTGGAGGTAACCGAAGTAACAACTATGGAAGTAACCAAGGTAGGAGATTTAGACCACAACCAAGATACAACATTAACTCTAGGTCTAATAATAATAATAATACCCAGAGAGGATCACAAACCCAAAACGGCAATAGACCTTATAACCAGACCCGTAACGTGCGCAGCTGCACCCAGACGGAAAACTAGGAAACTCCACTTCAAAATCAGTAGATAGATAGATAGAAATATGCGTACTAAATCTACATCTAAACAGCTATATATCTACAAGGACATCATAAAATAATTCAATTTCAAATTTCTTAATTGACACAGGAGCAGACATCTCCATTATTAAAAAATAGCAAGTTAGTAATAATCATAAAATAAATACAGAGCAAATTACTGATTTAAAGGTCATTGGTCAGGGTATAACCAGCACATTATGCACAGTTAAAGCGGATTTAAAAGGTTATGACCTTCTAATTTACCACAAATTCCATGTCGTAGAAGACAACTTTCCAATACCATGCGATGGAATAATAGGACTAGATTTCATAAAGAAAGACAATTGTATTTTAGATTACGGAAAAACAGAAGATAAATTAATCCTAAGACCATATGATTTTCCCCAAACAATAACAATGCACCTAACAAATCGTCTGTCTGTCAATACAATTACGATCTCTGCTAGGTCCGAAGTCATTAGGCAAGTTAAAGTAAACACCGATAACAAAAACATCTTCATACCGCATCAACAACTATCTGAAGGCATTTTCATAGCAAATACAATCACAAATAAGTATCAAACTTTCGTTAGAATCATCAACACAACACATACAAACAAAACTATTCAAAATTACAAGATTAATACTGAAAATCTAGATGACTACACACTAATTGAGACAACCACACACAATAAAAAGTGCAATGATACAGAAAAATTAAAAAGATTAACCAAAAACTTTCCAAAATATGCTAACTCTCAGCTAACAACATTATGCACAAAATTAATAGACATATTTGCACTAGAAACAGAACCAATTTCCTCTAAACTTTTACAAACAAAAATTATACATGAAGGATGACACTCCTGTTTACATAAAAAATTATAGATTGCCTCAAACACAAAAAGGAGAAATAAGCAAACAGGTAAATAAGTTAATCGAAGATGACATAATATAACCCTCCATATCAGAATACAATAGCCCAATCTTACTAGTCCCTAAAAAATCACTTCTAGGGACAACCGAAAAAAGATGGAGATTAGTGGTTGACTACAGACAGGTAAATAAAAAATTAGCAGCAGACAAATTCCCACTTCCAAGAATTGACGATATTTTAGATCAACTTGGAAGAGCAAAATATTTTTCATGCCTGGACCTTATGTCAGGTTTTCATCAAATAGAATTACACCCAGACTCGAGGGATATAACCTCATTCACAGCTGAAAATGGCACATATAGATTCAAAAGACTACCCTACGGATTAAAAGTAGCACCGAATTCATTCCAAAGAATGATGACACTAGCATTTGCAGGCCTCAAACCATCTCAAGCATTTCTCTACATGGATGATTTGGTTGTATTAGGTTGTTCTGAAAACCATATGCTAAAAACTTAAGAGACGTGTTCTCCACTTGCAGAAAATACAACCTAAAATTACATCCAGATAAATGTCTATTTTTCAGCCAAGAAGTAACATATTTAGGACATAAATGTACAAACAAGGGAATATTACCCGTCCCAAGCAAATTCGAAACAGTCCAAAATTACCCAACACCAAAAACAGCCGATGAAGTTAAGATAGTCGTAGCTTTCTGCAATTATTACAGAAGATTTGTACCGAATTTTGCAGAACACTCAAGAAAATTAACTAGGCTTTGCAAAAAGAATGTTTCCTTCGATTGGACAGAAGAATGTCAAAAAGCTTTTGTCTACTTAAAGGAAGCATTAATTAGTCCAAAACTTTTGCAATACCCAGATTTCGATAAAGAATTCTGCATAACAACAGACGCTAGTGGGTACGCTTGTGGGGCAGTCCTTGAATGATGAAGAGTCCTTCTTCTAAATTAACACGAGTAAGACTCGATTTAGAGGAGTACGATTTTGAAGTGGAGTATATCGCCGGAAAGGAAAATCACATTGCGGATGCATTATCTCGCATAACAATTACAAACCTAAAAGATATGTCAGTGGAAGCAAGTAAAATACTAAAAATAACAACAAGATCAGAAGCAAAAAATACCAACAGTAATATTGAAAATAAAGAAAGTCACAAAGAGAACCCCAAAATATACGAAGCGCTAAATAAATTTGAAGTAAAAAGACATGTCGAGCTCGTTTTCAATCCTCCGAAATTATATTTCAAAAAAGGAAAGAAAATTTGTAGCTATTTGAATACAAGCGACCTAATTGTTGAGGATAAGATTGACTAAGGACAATTCTTTACCAGGCTTGAAAGAGAAGCCGGCAATTTAGGAC
>NW_023458563.1:16548834-16550201 GCF_013731165.1 Rhagoletis pomonella
CGCCGATACTATTTAGAATTCAACGCTGAGCGGCCGCCGTGTTGAAAAAATCGTTTAATGTTACAATGAATTAAACAGTCTAAAATTATATAGCAAACATCTTAAAAACATATATTTAGAAACGTAGTATTATTATAAAATATTTCAGTTACTTTATCACGTCAGTAATGTAAAATATAATAAATTTGTTTGCAACTGCCACCTAACAAAGCGGCGTTAAATTTAATATAAGCGGCGTAAGTCTTTTCGATCAGCTGTTTAGGCTAAGCCCAACACGTTGAGTGCAGGTAGCGTAACAATTTTCCGCTGAGAAAAATGGCGGAAAGTTGCCAACTGTTGGGCTGAGCGCAACTACTCAACTGTGCGTTTCTAAGACAAATAGCCAACGGTTGGGCAACAGCTACGTCTTATAAACGCGCCCATTCACGTTAACATTAGCACGTATGTATAAGTTACATAACCCTTGCTTTGCGCTGTATTCCGTACAAATTAACAGCAGAGGGCGCTCTTATTTGTGATTTGCTGGTGAGCAGCGCTGTTATGTGGTAATTTATGATATACTACGTTTATACGCATGCATAAGTCGCTTTAATTCATTTCGCCGCGATTCAAAACATATGTATAAACTGAATTTCAATTCGCTTTGAAAGAGCGAAGTGTTTTGGCTCACACTCCATTTCAAATCGGTAGTTTATTTCTCCAGACAGTTAGAAAGAGTGTATAAACACCGCTCTCACTCAAAGTGAATTGGAGATCAGCTGTTCCGCTCAAATTCCAAATAATCGCATCAGTATTTAAAAGCTGATTAATAATAATCGTTCTTTTTCTTTGCCAGGATTTTATAATGCCGAATAAAACTAGATTTTTATCACTTTCCATTATGTTAACTTATAAAATGTCAAATGAAAACAGCTTATTTTGTTTGCTCTTGAAGACGGTTACTTTGATACCGATATAAGGCCGTAAGTATAAACACTAGAGCGATATGTTTACGGTGTCAATGCGCTTTCAATTAAGTCGATTATTCTGTGCGTATAAACGTAGTAATAGATTCTATAGGATTTTTAAAGTCCTGCAGTTTCATTTTTAAGAAGTACTTAAACGTTTTTTTTCCTAAGAAAATGAGAAGCCCATCCAAAACCTACAACCAAAATTTCAAAGAAATCGTTACAGCCGATCTCGAGCTTTGCGAACAGAAAAAAAACAGCTTTCAAAATATATATTAGTATAGATTACATACGTTTATGTTATACGTACATCAGAAGTTATGTTAGTAGTATTTAATATAAAAAAAGAGATCAATTACAGACGTATGGCGTTTTCTTTTTTATTGAAGAATGTTGCCTTACAGTTAGGGTTGCCAGATA
>NW_023458563.1:16550301-16559410 GCF_013731165.1 Rhagoletis pomonella
GATTTCGGACTATTTCGGACTAAATCCTTGAGTACGGGAACAGGCTAATATTGTCGTTCCTTTTCCTTTTTGATTTTGAAGCTGCCGGATGTGGTACTGGGCTAAAGACAGTGTCTCACGATTGGTACATTTGTACAGATTTTTATAATTTGGCATTTGGCAGTTTGGCAGTGGTGTTCTTTAGAAACTTGTGTTCAGCTCAATAAACGAATTTGCAAACAACACTACTCTGTAACTGCCAAAATGTACAAATCTGTACAAATGTACCAATCGTCAGTCATACAACTTACTTACGCCGATCTGTAGCAGCCACAGAATTGAGCTATTTCTCAAACTAAAGTGCAAGCTGCAGTTGCAGTTCACCGTGTTTGTCAAAAAAGTAAAAAGCGACAGAAAAGTCGATAGTGAGTAATATAATTTCGGAAAAGATTCGGAAAAATTATTAGGTATTAGTCATAGTTTTGAAATATATTTCACGAAAGCAAAAAATAAAAATAGCTGAGATCCCTTTCTTTTTTAAACACCTAGGATATCACTGACCATTAAAATGGACCCTGAATGGTCGCAAACCTCAAAGCATTACACTTTCTGTATGTGATTTTTAAAATAAATGATCTAAAATTAGCCGGTATACATATCTAAATTTTTTTAGAACCAGTGGTTGAATTTTTTGTACTGAAAGGGTTAACCCTAAAAGTATAATCTACGTCTGCGAGGCGTATACGGAATGGGTCCTTTTTTATTTTAACACAAAATTTTTCTTTTTATTTTGTTGTTTTAAATAAATGTGGTTATAGTTTTTATTAATAAAACTATGTTTTATTATTAGTCAAACTCACAACTTCAATATTCTTTAAAAAGAAAGGCAGGACTATGCATATTTTAACTCACAAGTTATCTTTTAATTACATAACCCTCTAAGGCGTATGTTAAGGCCTTACATTACTCCCAAATAGATTAGGCTTCTAGGGTTAAGAAATCTTTAGTTTGAAAGTGTGATATTAAATGCTTTTCACCATAAACGGCGCAAATTTTCAATGATTATTGCGTTTCAGATTAAGACCTTAAAGATTACGGTTTTCTCATGGCCCACTGCACGAAGCTTAGAGTAGAGTAATGCCTTTTAAGAACTTAAAAATTATCCTGGGTTATCAGGTGTCTAGCAATACAAGATTAATTGTTGTCTTTCACGAAGTTCTTTAAATAAATTTTGAGCTTAGTACTCGCCCGTATTTCAGGGATCACTACTAAATTGTTAGTTTAATTTCCTATAAAATTTACCTTTAGGTTTATACATTTTAAGACGTAGCTGTTTAGCTCATCTGCTACGAAACTGCTGGCAACTGTTGAATCCAACAATTACGTCTTAGAAACGGCTTGATGAATATGCTGCCAAATGAACAGCTGATAAATGTAAACAAATGAAATTGCAACAAATAGAGATAGTTCGGCCGATACTATTTAGAATTCAACGCTGAGCGGCCGCTGTGTTGAAAAAATCGTTCAATTTTACAATGAATTATACAGTGTAAAATTATATAACAAACATCTTAAAAACATATATTTAGAAACGTGGTATTATTATAAAATATTTTAGTTACTTTATCACGTCAGTAATGTAAAATATAATAAATTTGTTTGCAACTGCCACCTAACAAAGCGGCGTTAAATTTAATATAGGCGGCGTAAGTCTTTTCGATCAGCTGTTTAGGCTAAGCCCAACACGTTCAGTTCAGGTAGCGTAACAATTTCCCGCTGAAAAAAATGGCGGAAAGTTGCCAACTGTTGGGCTGAGCGCAACTACTCAACTGTGCGTTTCTAAGACAAATAGCCAACGGTTGGGCAACAGCTACGTCTTATAAACGCGCCCATTCACGTTAACATTAGCACGTATGTATAAGTTACATAATCCTTGCTTTGCGCTGTATTCCGTACAAATTAACAGTAGAGGGCGCTCTTATTTGTTATTTGCTGGTGAGCAGCGCTGTTATGTGGTCATTTATGATAGCTTCTATAGCAGTTTCATTTTTAAGAAGTACTTAAACGTTTTTTTTTTGCCTAAGACAATGAGAAGCCCATCCAGAACCTACAACCAAAATTTCAAAGAAATCCTTACAGCCGATCTCGAGCTTTGCGAACAGAAAAAAAACAGCTTTCAAAATATAAATTAGTATAAATTACATACGTTTATGTTATACGTACATCAGAAGTTATGTTGGTAGTATTTAATATAAAAAAAGAGATCAATTACAGACGTATAGCGTTTTCCTTTTTATTGAAGAATGTTGCCTTACAGTTAGGGTGGCCAGATATTATAGGGACATAATCAGTACAGTTGGCATCAAAAATCAGTACAAAGCCATACAAATCAGCTCATTTTTAAGCGTATTTTTTTTTTATTAACAATATAACAACCAAATAACAGCGCATTAATTAAAAAAAAAAATAACTAATAGACTTTTAAATACGTATCGTCACTACACACGAATAAAGGCGCGATAGTGTTTTGACGGCGAAAAAAGGCGCGTAAAAAATTTTGCGAAAAAAGATGCTTATGAACAGGGAGCGGATTTTATGGAAATTGCCTTTTTTCTGCTAAAGATATAGAGTATATTCGATTAAGAATGTCCACGATTTAGCTTTCCCTGATTCCATATATACACATTTGATGTTGCCTTTTTTAAGATATTTGCCTTTTTTTGCTTTTTTTAAGATATTTGCCTTTTTTTGCCTTTTCTACCTTTAAAAAAGTGATTATAGCATTTACAATTTTCTTTTTATGACTAAAAAATATACACATTGCCCATGCGGCTTATAGAAGCGCAGATACCTCTTGCCAAATTGGTGTTGGAACAATTCAAAGCCGTTTTCTCTGCTAACGAAGGCTTGGAGATAATAAGGGGCGTGGATAAAATTATAAAGGGCGAGGAAAACGCCCTTATTCCTGATAATAAACGTTTCAAACGTTCCATAGTTAAATTGGGCGCCGCTTGTATCAACTTACGTCGAGCACACATTTAGTATATTCAAGGCTTTTCTTCGCGCAAATCGAGTGAAGCTGCTGCCAGAAAACTTCAAAATGCATCTTGTGGTTCAATGTTACTACAACTATACAGATTAAAGTTTTATGAGTTTGAAACCCGAAAGGATAAAATAGTCAAAGATTCAAAGTACAAATTTTTCATATATGAAACTAGCTCATAGTTTTTCTCTTTTTACTTGTAATATAAACATTTCTAAAATAAATGTATTTTTTGATTGTTCTTCGTATTTTCTGTAATTTGAGTGCCTTATTTTGCATTTTTTGCAATACCTAGTGCCTTTTCCTGCCTTTTTCGCTATTTTGTTTTGCCTTTTTTGCAACACCTAGTGCCTTTTCCTGCCTTTTCGCTATTTTATTTTGCCTTTTCCAGCGAAATAGGCTTTGCCTTTTTTATAGGTTTTTAGGTCCTAAAAATCCGTTCCCTGCTTATGAAAAACTTCGGCGAAGTATGTTAAGAGCTTTTGACTCTAAAGTTTTTTTATGCGTCTTTTTTCGCCGCCACCTTTTGAGCTCGCGCCTTTATTCGTGTCCAGTGACGGTATAGTATTATCAATACAAAAATTCAGGAAAATAGTAGTAAAATGTATTGACAGGTTTTGAAAATTTTTTCTTTCCTTACTTAATTTAAATCCTTTATAAAAATGTAGTTAATTCTATAACAAAATACACGTGAGTTGAAGTCTCAAACTTTCTAGAAAATTTATAGGAATTGAAAAAATAAAAATAAAATTTTAGCTAATTCAGTTTCAGTAGAAGACGAGCTCGAGTCAGAATCTGTTTGCATATTTTAAGCTACAAATTTAAAACATATTTAGTAGGTGTGCTTATTAAATACAAAATTCACATTAAAATGTTGAGTAAAAGGTATGTTGCCGAATTATGACTAAACGAATTTTCGAGTACGAATGAAATTTAATAGTGTTAAATGTGTATGTGCAAGTAAAATTATAGGTGGTTTAACATCAATAATCAAAGTAAAGCTACATATATCATATCCAAGAGTCGGTAGTTTGCACCTTTTCCAAATTTTTAGAACTTACATTGCACCGTAGCAGTAGTCGTCTCAAGTTTGAAATACTGACAGCCGATTTCTCAGTGGATGCTTAATTATAATCAAAAGATTATCTCTTATTGTCGTCTTCTCAGTGTAACTAATATATGATTAACTCACCACCACCTTTCATAAGATTTATTAATGGCTACACCAGCTTTTCCTGTAAATCCTGTAAAACCTGCACATCGTGAAGTTGGGTCGGGTTGAATCAAAACATTTTTGTTATTTTGCGAAATCCTAGCAAATGAAACAATTGCAAGCTGACACCTTTTTAATAATGGTGTAAATTTAATTAATGCTTTCAATCTGTTCACACGTATGAGTTGTCAAAACCATTGTTTTTAACATGTAAACCTCAAGTAAATGTCAATTACACTAATTTACAGAAGTATTAAATGTAAAAATCAGTACAAACTCAAAAAATCAGTAGATTTTGCGTACTGATTTCGGGCTCTTAAAAATCAGTACAATAGAAAAAAATCAGCACATGTACTGATAAAATCAGCGCATCTGGCCACCCTACTTACAGTGTAATATTTTCACTAGGCTACTTTTCGTCCTGAAAAAAGGGTATATTAGTATTAAGTATTGTGCTTAGTCGGAGGGCGATATTTTGAGAAATGAACTCGTGAAACTGTAAAAGGGCTGAAGAAAACAGGCCAACATTATTTCAAGAAAGGAAAACGCCATTAATTTATATAAAAAGAGCCGGTCGCTCTTTAAGTTTTTGACAATACAAGTATTTAATTGTATTTTGATGTCCATATATTCGAAACTACTCATTCACTCTCATGCCGGTGTGAGAGTAATAATAAGCAACAATAAAGTATGTTGGCACCAGTGTTGCCACAAAAAAAATAAAAAATTCCCTTTGCTTGAAGCTATTTATATTGTGAACGGGGGTGTTTCAAGGTTTGACTAGCTGTTTGAGGGAAATGTGAACAAAAGTCAAAATTTGATTTTCTGGTATGGTAAAATCACCTCATTCGCAACTGAATTTCCACCGAATGAGGACGCAAGAAAGAAAAATCGAAGATAACCAAACTCTTTTACACTGTGAACCGGAAGAAAGCTGAAATTCTTTGCTTGAACGAGTCATATTTGCATGGTGTATGGCGAAATGGAAAAAGTATGTTTGAAAAATATTTGACAAGCCGTTTGTGTGGTGTATTTCGCTCTTTATAAAACTTCGGAAGGCTTTTTGTCCAAAAATTTGCAGACCGATTTAACAACTCTGTTTTGTGAAGTATTGTTGCCTTTGTTATCTGCAAATATATCGAGAGAAAATTCCTCAAACTAAAACTCCTCAAAAAATACTCAAGCGCACCCGAAATTCCTCACGTTTGAGGAATTATTTACAAAGTGGTCACACTGGTTGGCACCATGACACAATTATTCACAGGTATTGTCTTCCCATGGAGTTTTGCTTCACTGCGGTATTTATGCTCCTTTATTCTCATTCTTTATTTTCTAAGTGTTGCCAAAAGAACTGCGCACTTAAATTTAAGCCATTCATAACAAAAATTGTATAAAGAAAGTCCCCACTACGTCCTTCTTTGAACTTTATTTAGTTTATTTAATGTTTATTATTTTTTATGAAAATATAGCTGATTACTCAACAAACACCATATAAGTCTCAATTTCAGACTTTGTGCAAAAATTATGAAAATTCTGCAAAAATTTCACGTGTACGAACTTTTTCCATACAAAGTACTTTCTAAAATTTGTTTATATGGAAAACAATGCGCAACACCGTCAACAAAAAATTGCAAAAAAATAAGCTACATACTTTAAATTTGCACACCTATACTAAAATTTTAAACTAAAAAAATGCAGAATTTTCATAATTTTTGCATAAAATATGAAATTTGGATTTAAAGGGTGTTTGTGAGTAATCAGCTATACTTTAATGCAAAAATAATAAGCTAAAATGTCGCATCCAAGATCATATTTGGGTCACTGTATATTCACATAAAATAAAAATCATTGAAATCGACCCGTATTTTAAGCCTTTTTGGATTAGAGAAAATTCTTTAAATTTTATATACTTAACACAGCCCGAGAAGAAAATTTTCTCCGAGATAATGGTAGCAGCTTCTAATAGATTTTGGGTCGCCTAATTTGTAAAAATGGAAACCTATATGTACATATATTTAAATTTTAATAAAATACGGCAAATAGCGAAATCGCCAAAAAACGGCTAACTTTTTTTTGCAAAACGGCTAAAAAATCGGCTGCCGGCTGAATCAAATTTTCTCCGGCTCTTTGCTATCGCAACCGGCGAAATCTAGCCAGAAAAATGCTAAACTGGCAACACTGCATATATCTATTAAAGGAACACGTGAATATAATTTCGGTAGATATTATAATATTTTTCATAGAGATTTCGCTAATTTTCAGAGTGTACAGAGGGATAATTTGTTTACTGAAAAGAAAAAGATTTTTCTTCTAAAGTTTAAATAATGGATTTCCCAAGTAAAAGAGGAAAATAGGAAAACATTAGTATGGCACAAACTTCATTAAAAAATACGTTGGCAAACTTAATTACTTTAAATGTTGTTAAAAAAGGAAGACCTTTTTTAGATAGCATCTATATCAAAGAAATTTTGAAACAAGTTTTGCAGGAACTCAATTGCATGCATGATGTTGTTATTGAAAATATTTGTCTCATAGGAAATTAGCTCGTCGCACAGATGAAATTGGTGCATTTATTGAAACTTTAATTTCATTAATTCATACAAATTTATTGAGCCAAATTTTCTTAATCAGTACGAAGTTCTTAAGAAATTCGATACGCTTTCTACTATGGTTTGCTAAAGTTTGTTTGTGAAGAGTACAAGGCATCCTTGTTTTCAACAGAAATATATGCCCGATTCATTATTCCGTAAGCAGAAAGTGAGACAGTAGACTGTAAAATATCCGATGTCAAAACTCCTTGGACACTATTATTCATACACACGAAATAATCGCAATTTATTTCTTGACCGTTTACTTAAAAGGTCCGTACATTGAAATAAGCAAAATAAGCATGATCGTTAAAATAAGGCTTGGAAACCCTGAATAAGCAAAATAAGTAATCCCAAGCAAATGCTTAAACTTTTCGGCCCTACATATAATATATAAATTATAATTGTATAAGTATACATATCATAGTGAAGAACAACAGTATTAATTTTTCATTGTTGACACATTTGGTCTTCAAATTTTTCTTTTTCATCACTGTGCAGTACGATTAATCTGTGCTCACCCACCACTCGCAAAGTAAATTTTGCCGACCTCTGGCGTAAAGGTCCGTAATTCTTTCGCAGAATCGCAAGAGTCGCTTCATCAGATGTTTTCATTCTCCATGCCTCCGCGCCATACACCAGCACAGGCATGATGAGTGATTTATAGAGTGTCTGTAGTAGATGTCTAATAAAAAGAATAAAGATGTCAGATAAAAAGAAGGGACTTCTCTTTAATATTAATTATAGATAAAAAGCCAATACCCGCACGCTTGAAACACCTTTCTAACCGTAAAAAATCATTAAATTCGATTCTATGTATTTCTATAATATGTGTACCGAATTTCAAGCAAATCGGACCATAAATAAGATATTTTCTAATAGATCGGTCCACGGTCCACCTATTAGAAAAAGTATCCAACACAACTCAAAATTACACGTTCGTCAGAAAATGCGAAAAACTATTTGTTAGCAAATGCTAATCATATGGTCAAGGGAGACTTTACCTTAGGTTTTTTCAACAAATTATACAAAAATTTGCTCCAGCTTTTGCTGAAAGGGAAATAAAAGCTATGTGTACATTTTTAGTGAATAATTTCAAAAACGCCAAATTTGGAGTTGTGCCACTTTTGAAGATCGTGTGCGATATATGCTAATCCAGGCATCTACGCGCCAAATTTCAAGCAAATCGCACCATAAATAAGATTTTTTCGGATAGATCGGTATCGGGTCCACCTACCGGAAAAAGTAAATTTTTGGGCCCTTGACATGGTGGTTGCTGAAAGAAATTTATAAACAAAGTTTCATAAAAATCGGAACTGCCATTCGCGATATTATTATTGTTTATTATTATTATTGATGTGGTGAAATTCTTTGTTGGTGGTAGCGGGATACACAATATAGAGAAATCTGGGAGCATAGTTTTTATACCCGAGCGCACTTGTGCACAAGGGTATATTAATTTTATTCACACAACGGTTGTTTGTAACAGCCAAAACGAATCGAGATAGATATAGACAAATGTATACATATATGCTCAGAATGAATAGAGAAATCGATTAAGCCATGTCTGTCTGTCCGTCCGTCTGTCCGTCCGCCCGTGTACACGATACCTCGAGCAAAAATTGAGATATCTCAACGAAATTTGGTATGTAGGTTTCTGTTAGTCCAAGGTAGGTTGGTGTTGAAAATGGGCGAAATCGGACAGTAACCACGCCCACTTCCCATATAACGGTAATTTTCGGAAATACGAAAACTGCGATATTTTAGTAACTACTGAAGATTATTCACTCAAAATTGCCATTTACAACAATTTTTAGACAAAAAATAAGAATATTATCAATTTTTGGAAAATGGGCGTAGCCACGCCCACTTATGGTTACATGTGTATATCTTGGTAACCGTTGCACCAATTTTTTCCAACCTTGGCACAGTTATTGGCCTTGATACAGAATACTAAATGGCCGAAAATTTTAAAAATAGGACAATAACTACGCCCACATCCCATATAACGGTAATTTTCGGAAATACGAAAACTGCGATATTTTAGTAACTACTGAAGGTTATTCACTCAAACTTGATATTAACAACAATTTTTAGACGAAAATAAGAATATAATAAATTTTTTAAAAATGGGCGTAGCCACGCCCACTTATGGTTACATGTTTATATCATGCTGCACCAATTTCTTCCAAACTTGGCACAGTTGTTGGCCTTGGTACAACATACCAAATGGCCGAAAATTTAAAAAATCAGACAATAACCACGCCCACATCCCATATAACGGTA
>NW_023458563.1:16559510-16561463 GCF_013731165.1 Rhagoletis pomonella
GGTGCGATTTGCTTGAAATTTGGCACGTAGATGCCTAGTTTAGCATATATCGCATACGATCTTCAAAAGTGACACAACTCTAAATTTTGCATTTTTGAAATTATGCACTAAAAATATACACAGAGATTTTATTTACCTGTCAAAAGAAAGCTAGAAAAAATTTTTGTTATAATTTGTTGAAAAAACCTAAGGTAGAGTCCCCCTTGCCCATATGATTAGCATGTACTAAGAAATAGTTTTTCGCATTTTCTGACGAACGTGTAATTTTGAGTTGTGTCACCTTTGAAGATCGTGTGTTATATGTAGGTTACTTTTTTCCGATAGGTGGACCTGGGACCAATCTATTAGAAAATATCTTATTTATGGACCGATTTGCTTGAAATTCGGTACACGTGTTAGAATAGAATTGAATGATTTTTTACGGTTCGAAAGGCGTTTCAAGGCCCCGCCAAGCGTGCTGGAATTGGCTATTTATCACTACGATGGAGGGATACACAACGTTGTCGTAAGTGTCGTATTGTTGTATGTTGTAAACTTTACGCGTAAAAAATATATTACTGGGGTCCGCAAAGTACCATCAAAGTCATATTATGAATTTTCGCAGTGTTAATAGTTGGTTGTGGTTTCAAGTTCTCTAAACATTTATTTAAGCTCTTAAAGTTTACGACATACAACAATACGACACTTACGACTACGGTTGCCAGACGTACTGATTTTATCAGTACAGTACTGATTTTATCAGTACAGTACTGATTTTTCAGCTCTTGTACTGATTTTATTCATTTCTTCAATCAGTACGCTAATGTCCTCATTTTTCAAAATTTGTACTGATTTGTACTGAATTTTCAAAATTCTTTATGAATTTCTTAAGGTTTTTACATAACGTTGGAACTTCCTTAAACTGTACTTTGAAAAGTAAGAATAAAATAATTTAATTATAGTTGACATGTTTCAGATAATGTTTGATATGCCCAGAAATTAATACAACAAAATTATCAATCCTTTTTTGGGCATATCGCCGGGTCGTTACCAGTTGCGATAATATGATGGAGGTTCAATTATTTAAAAAGAAGGCTGAGGTTTTTTTGTTGAGTGCTGCTAGTTATCTCTAAAATAACTGTCAGTTTAATAAGAACAAAATTGAATATTCGAATGGGTTTTTCCCATAACTTACAATTCTTATTTCAAAATTTACTGACATTGAAAAGAGTTTTGCATACAAGGCATAGATTTAGATACTCTTTTTAGCGAATTCTTAGTCTTTCAAAGTTTTTGCGTAGTTGAAAAAATTTGTTTAAGCCATGAGGAAATATAGACGAAGACCTTAAATAGTGGTACCTTTCCACAGTTTGAAAAAATATGTATTTTTTTGTTTTCGTTACCACACTCAAACGAAGCAACTGAGAGGATCTTAACTACAAAGTTTGCTTCCTGGCGAAAAGAGAGAAACCAGCTTCTAATAAAAATTGTTTAAAGTGAACTTTACATTAAAAGTAATTTTAAAATGAAATGTATATAATACTTTGACTATTTAAACACTTAAGATGGAAATAATCTCATTATTGCTATTCAAAAATTTAAAATAATTTATTGGCTTCTGTGTACACTCATGTTGAAATGAATAACAATTTTATTTTTTATGAACTATATTTTATTTATATACCAAAATATTATTAAAAACAACTACTATGGCGTTTTAAATTATTATCTGATACTTACATTCATAATTTTGCTGTGAATAAAAATATACTGAAAAGTACTGATTTTTATACCCGAGCGCACTTGTGCACAAGGGTATTATAACTTTGTTCACATAACGGTTGTTTGTAACAGGCAAAACGAATCGAGATAGATATAGACAAATGTATACATAAATGATCAGAATGAAAAGAGAAATCGATTAAGCGGTGACTGTCTGTCCGTCCGTCCGTCCGTCCGTCTGTGCACACGATA
>NW_023458563.1:16561563-16563058 GCF_013731165.1 Rhagoletis pomonella
AAGGCCAACAACTGTGCCAAGTTTGGAAGAAATTGGTGCAGCGGTTACCATGATATACACATGTAACCATAAGTGAGCGTGGCTACGCCCATTTTTAAAAAATGTATTATATTCTTATTTTCGTCTAAAAATTGTTGTTAATATCAAGTTTGAGTGAATAACCTTCAGTAGTTACTAAAATATCGCAGTTTTCGTATATTCGAAAATTACCGTTATATGGGATATGGGCGTAGTTATTGTCCTATTTTTAAAATTTTCGGCCATTTAGTATTCTGTATCAAGGCCAATAACTGTGCCAAGGTTGGAAAAAATTGGTGCAACGGTTACCAAGATATACACATGTAACCATAAGTGGGCGTGGCTACGTCCATTTTCCAAAAATATATAATATTCTTATTTTTCGTCTAAAAATTGTTGTAAATGTCAATTTTGAGTGAATAATCTTCAGTAGTTACTAAAATATCGCAGTTTTCGTATTTCCGAAAATTACCGTTATATGGGATGTGGGCGTGTTTATTGTCCGATTTTTTTAAATTTTCGGCCATTTAGTATACTGCATCAAGGCCAACCAACAACTGTGCCAAGTTTGGAAGAAATTTGTGTAGCGGTTGCCAAGATATACACATGTAACCATAAGTGGGCGTGGCTACGCCCATTTTCCAAAAATTTATAATTTTCTTATTTTTCCTCTAAAAATTGTTGCAAATATCAATTTTGAGTGAATAATCTTCAGTAGTTACTAAAATATCGCAGTTTTCGTATTTCCGAAAATTACCGTTATATGGGAAGTGGGCGTGGTTACTGTCCGATTTCGCCCATTTTCAACACCAACCTACCTTGGACTAACAGAAACCTACATACCAAATTTCGTTGAGATATCTCAATTTTTGCTCGAGTTATCGTGTACACGGGCGGACGGACAGACGGACGGACAGACAGACATGGCTTAATCGATTTCTCTATTCATTCTGAGCATATATGTATACATTTGTCTATATCTACTTCGATTCGTTTTGGCTTGTACAAACAACCGTTATGTGAATAAAATTAATATACCCTTGTGCACAAGTGCGCTCGGGTATAAAAAGTATGCTCCCAGATTTCTCTATATTGTGTATCCCGCTACCACCAACAAAGAATTTCACCACATCAATAATAATAATAAACAATAATAATATCGCGAATGGCAGTTCCGATTTTTATGAAACTTTGTTTATAAATTTCTTTCAGCAACCACCATGTCAAGGGCCCAAAAATTTACTTTTTCCGGTAGGTGGACCCGATACCGATCTATCCGAAAAAATCTTATTTATGGTGCGCTTTGCTTGAAATTTGGCGCGTAGATGCCTGGATTAGCATATATCGCACACGATCTTCAAAAGTGGCACAACTCCAAATTTGGCGTTTTTGAAATTATTCACTAAAAATGTACACATAGCTTTTATTTACCTTTCAGCAAAAGCTGGAGCAAATTTTTGTATAATTTGTTGAAAAA
>NW_023458563.1:16563158-16564181 GCF_013731165.1 Rhagoletis pomonella
GCTTAAAAGGTAGAACCAAGGCATATCAAACAGGTATTAGAGCAAAAACCACATTTATGTGTATTTTGTGTGTAAAAACTGTGCTGATTTTTTTCTTGTAAATCAAAGAGTACCATGGGAAATATAAAGAAAAAATTTAAATTTAAATTTGGGAAAAACCTGGTGCGACTTTCTTTCTTAGTAAGTTTTGTTTGCTTCTCGAAGCATTGATCCATCATTTACAAGGCCCAGGCATCAGCGTTTGTACTGCGGAGTTAGGTGAACGTTCCAAAGGTTGCTTTTCAATTGCTAGTTTTGTATGGGAAAAGTTTCACATGCAAAAAGATTTTGACAATTTATGTTTTTAGTGAGAAGAAATTAAAAATATTTGACCGAATAATTAAAAAAAAGACAAAAATCAAATCAGCTGCTCTACTGATACGACATGTTCAATGTGCCTTGGATAGAACAAAATATTGCAAAGAAGTACATTTGACTGTACTTCGAAATATGAAGTACAACGGCTCAAAGGGGAGTACTGTACTTCCGAAAGAAGTACGGTTGCTCACATTAGTTATACTACCGA
Organism: Rhagoletis pomonella; assembly: GCF_013731165.1. Taxonomy (NCBI): domain Eukaryota; kingdom Metazoa; phylum Arthropoda; class Insecta; order Diptera; family Tephritidae; genus Rhagoletis; species Rhagoletis pomonella. Next base: position 16,563,724 of record NW_023458563.1, read on the forward strand.
CAAAGTAATTATTAAGCACATCAAAGTCTATATCACACTCAGATCTTTCTTTACCATGTATTTTATAATTCTTCAGATTGTGCCATAGCTCATTAGATGGAAGGGAGGGATCTAGTTTAGAATTGCTATACCAGCGCTTAGCTTGTTTTATTAAATATACTGTTAGTTTCATCACGAACTACTTTGTAACGGCGCTAGGAAAAGTCTGTACTGTTTTTTCGCCACTTTGCGAAAATTTATTCCGTTTCTTAATGGCAGAATGAACTCTGGAAGTATACCAAGGACATGAACAATTTACAACATTACCAACACGAAGAGAGACATGAACAGCAAATAAATAATATAAAAAAAACTTTTTAATATACAACGCTTTTATAAATGGGCTAAAAAGTAGAAAATAATATTTTTCAGTCCCATAGAATTTGTTTTGATAACTTTTGATTTTGAAATTTTAGCAA
>NW_023458563.1:16564281-16567429 GCF_013731165.1 Rhagoletis pomonella
TTTAATTTGGAGTACGCAGTTTAGTAGCCCATACAGTTTCAGATGAAGACGAGCTCGAGTCAGAGTTTGTTTGCATATTTTAAGCTACAAATTTGAAATATTTTTTGTAGTGGGCTTATTAAATACAACATTCACAATACTAGAGTTCACGCACGAAAGTGCGAAAATCGGCAGTTTTTTACAACAAACATATCGCACCGTTATGGCGTCGTTTCGCACAAACGCACAGCAAAGCAACAAAACAAACGCTAATTTTTGCCTTTCGCAGTTTCGCATCACAGAGTGAACTGCCTTAATAAAATCTGTGGACATTTGACAAAACAACTTTCTCGAGATATGACAATTTTCCAAGATTTCTATCATATACATGAATTTTCAATGTGTATATTTCTGTCTTACCGCCATATTAATATGACTTTGAATATAAAAGTTATGGCAGTCTTATAATAGTCTAAGATCCGACAATGGTACGACCTTCACCCACCTGTTTCATGGATTAAAGCTATTTTGTATGAAATTTATGTCTTAATAAATATTTCGCGAGTGGGTTGGCGGAAAAAAATCCTGGCCAGGATATTTTTAATTAAATACTCAGAAATTATTACTTTTTTTTTTAATTTTGTACTCATTTATTTAAGGAACAAGTTATAAACTAATCGGAAGTATTAAGCCTATAGAATATGAAAACGGTGGATTGTCTATTCTTTTTAACCGACTTCCAAAAAAGGAGGAGGTTATCAGTTCGTCGGAATATTTTATTTATTTTATTTTATTTTTTTTATGTATGTTACCGCATAAGTTTGGACCACGTCAACCGATTTTGATAATTGCATCGGAAAGGTAGTGTCTCAGAGGTGGTCCCATACTAATCTCATTAAGTTCCGACCAGTGGATCATGAGATATATATATATATATATATATATATATTTTATATGAGAGTTGAAGTCGATATTTTTTTTGCTAAAAATTACTTGTCTGGCCTAGTTATCGGGTAAGTAATACTAGTAATTTTCACTCATCTATTTTTAGAACTTACATTGCACAAGAAGCACAAAAGCAGTAGTAGTCGTCTTCAGTTTGAAATACTATGGCTGTTCCATGTCCTGAAGTATTTGGAACAAAGCTATTATGTTGTATTGAATTCGGGCAGTTTTTTTTTGCGAAATGTTATGAAACGAAACAATTTCAAGGTGACAGCTTTTGAAAAATGGTTTAAATTTAATTAGCGCTGCATTTACACGTGCAATAAATTGCTTCGTATCTGCTCACATGTATGAGTTGTCAAAAACCATTATTTTCAACATGTTAACCTCAAGTAAATGTCAATTATACCAATTCACAAAAATATTTATTAAATGTAAAAATCAGTACATACTCAGAAAATCAGTAGATTTTTCGTACTGATTCGGGTTCTTAAAAATCAGCACATGTACTGATTAAATCAGCGCATCTGGCCACCCTAGTATGTACATACATACGTAATGTGACCAACCGTACTTCTTTCGGAAGTCCAGTACTTCTTTTTTTGCTTTTGTACTTCGTACTTCGAAGTACAGTCAAATGTACTTCTTTGCGTGCGATATTTTGTACTTCAGGAGGGAGATTTTGTAACCAGTTAGCGACAATTTTTGGATCGCTATCGCACTTTTTGACGCATGATATAAATGTTTTTGGGTCAAAAAGTGCGATAGCGATTCGAAAATTTGTGCATACTGGTTTCAGAATCTTCCCCCAGGTCCTGTACTTCTCCAGTCTTCTAGACGATTGACACATGGCCTGGGCGGTAAATTCGTTCAAACCATTAAAGTCACCGGGGACCGATGGCATCATACCTGTGCAGCTGCAAAGGGCTCTAAAGGGTCGTGCAATTGATTGGATCCTATTTATGCGAACTGCGTGAGGACCGGGTATAGCCCCAAAGCGTGGAGGGCAGTCAGTGGTGCGTTCATTCCGAAGGCCGGAAAAGGCACACATGTTTCCCCTAGGTATTTTAGGCCAATCAGTCTCTCTTCGTTTTTGCTAAAAACGCTGGAGAGACTGATAGACCTGTACATAAGAAACGCGATTCCTCGTGGCGGTCTTTGAAGAGCTCAATATGCTTATTGCAAGAAAATGTCGGCAAATATCGCCTTGCATACATTGGTAAAGTGGTCAGAGGAACCCTTCACGCATAAATAGTATGCACTAGGGGCCTTCTTCGATATCGAAGGGCCTTCAACAATGTAACACTCGAGGCAGTAGTGAAGTATATTCATAATCTTGGCGTTGAAACCAACCTAATAAGGCTTATCTACAGCTTACAACGGCGGACAGAACTGTCGCGGCGGAGTGGGGGAGCCCCTGCACTCAGTGTAGAGTCATTAGGAGCACTCCACAAGGTAGGGTTCTCTCTCCCTTGCTCTGGATTGCGGTTGTAAATGGCCTTCTAGAGAGATCCCTGAGCTCTCAGGGATCGAAATTAGTCGCATTCGAAATTTCGTAATCGGCTGACCCAACCTAACCTGTACTTCTTTGAGCTATGAAATAGTTGGTCACATTATACATACGAGCACCATTTCATTTCATTTAAAGAAATGGCATGTCGTCCATTTCCGCTGTAGCGTACGTAGTGCATAGGGCGACATCTACCTCTCAACCTCGGCTTTTTTATAGGATCTTTGCAAAGCAAAGGTTTTATAGCATGTTGTAAAATGGCCTTTTGATTGATTTAGATATGAATAGGCCTTCAGGCATGTACATGCGCTGTTAAAGCGGCTATTTGTAAGTTTTTGGCCCATAATATCATCGATAAAAGTAGGGATAAAGGAAAGAAAGTTGTGTAAAAATATGTCAACAATTTCAGTTTGTATGGGAAGTGCCACGCCCACTTTCCCAGTACCTACCATTTTTCACCGTAATTAGGGTATTTACAATCTATGAATCTGTGCTAAGTTTCAGTTTCCCAGCATAATTGGTTTCAGAGGTATAGTGGTTTTCACATTTTAGTATATATGTCAGATGCCACGGCCCTATGTATCAGGGTTAACATTTCTAGATTAGAGGAAATTATATCCTTTAAATCGGTGTGTTTCAATGAAATCGAGCGAACGGTGCCTTCAAAAAAGGGATTGCAAAGTTTTCTTGTGGCGTATTTATATACAGATGCTT
>NW_023458563.1:16567529-16571727 GCF_013731165.1 Rhagoletis pomonella
TTTTGCTCTAATACCTGTTTGATATGCCTTGGTTCTACCTTTTAAGCTGAGTTTTCTTTAACTGTTTGGAAAAATTTTAAAAGGTTAGTCATCTCAGTCAAGAAAGGTACTTTAGATCAACACATAAATTATGACTTTCAATAACTTCACTTCTCTAGCTGAAAAATTTCATTATAAATGGCTACTCAATCAAGAAGAATTAAAAGGTGTTAGAGAGTTTAAAAATTCTGTGGCGAATCTTACTTGCTCCTGTGGATATTCAGAAACGACAGTATCGATGCTATAGTAAACATTTTCTTATCCGGACAACATAGTAATTATTTCCTTATTAACTATCGTACAGTGCTCATTTTTTGCTCAATCCTTCAAGTGGTTTTGATTACTTACATCTCGCAAAATAGTCTCTTATTGTAATTACCTTAATTTTTGAGTCTGAAGAGAATTCTCGACCTCCTCTTACTCGCAAAAGAAAATTGAAATAATCTCACATTTATGGAGAATTTAAAACAGTTCGTCGGCTGCGATCTATAAAAATTTGTTTTTTTAAGTGAAATTGTTCCCAGCATACCAGCGGAGTCCGCAGGGTGCACAATTAGGACTCCCTGTACGGTGCGTTGAATCTCCTAAGGAGGCTGCGAAAAGGGTCCCAAAGGAGCATGCTCGCAGGAGAAAAGGGCATTCTCAATATATGTGAAAAAAGTGTACCTTTAGGACTACTTAAATGAGTGATTTCGGGGCCCCAAAAAGCAAAGACTCCTATTCACCTATGATTTTGTGAGAAGGACTCCTTAAATCCTCCGATGATAACTAAGGCGGACTGTTTTCGGAGTGCTCCGACAATAGACCGGAAAATACGCTTTACGGTTTTACAAAATGTTCTTAATGTTGTTTATAATTAAAAAGTAATAGAGTTTTTTTATCATTTATTTTTATTGAAAAAAGATAAATTAAATATGATTTACATATTATTCAGTAAAAAAAAACAGATAGAAATCGAAAAACCCTGAAATATACCAAAAAAATAATTTTTTTCTTGTTTAAAATACGTTCCTTTTAGGTTTTGATCCACTTTGCGCCCGCTCTATGCAATTTTTTGCCTGAACCAGCATATTTTATAATAAATACATCTGAAAAGTTATGCTGGATTTCCACTTGGCATTAAATAGTAGAAATTTTACAGACAAACTTGGGCATTAAAAAGTGTTCTTCTCATTACCTTTACACTTTTTAAATGCCTAGAACTTTTTGTCATTTCAATGCCTAGTGGAAATTCGGCATTAGACAAAAGTAATTTTTTTGCATTAAGTGCATTTGAAACTGCCATAACATCAACAGTTCTTTTTGCGGGGTCCGTTTTCAGGAATATTCGGAATCGGCGATTACTTTCTTCTTGATTGATTTTTGTTTTTTAAATTCAGCGACTAGATAACAAAAAACACTTTGTATGTATATTCGGAGCGATCCGAAAACACTCATTCGAGGTGTTGCTGTGGGCGTCCTTTTTTACTCCATATTCAGAGGACTCCACAGTTGCTGCCAATTGAAATGAACGTAGCAATGCTTTGTTTAATGTAAAACTTTACAAATTTTTCCTTGCAAATATTGAAAAAGTGGTCTAATGATTCTTAAACCTGAAATGTTTGTGCAAGGTTTCAGATCGAGCACTTTAATTTGATACATGACTTGTACGATTAGTAGATCGCTGGAAATAAGCGCCTTGCGTTAGAATAATATTTAGTATAGATTTTTAATTCATAAAATTTGTTGAATTGGTATACTGTTACCATTTTTGTATATTCTGCTTTTACCATTTTCTCATTTCTTTCATACTATTTTTGGTTTCCAGTTCCTGTACTTCTTTGAGATATGAAATAGTTGGCCACATTGAGTATAACCATATGTACTGTCGCGTCAATGAATTTTTCATCCTGCACCAGTTTAAAATATGAGTTTCAAGTCACGGCAGTTATGAGGTTGACGTTCTGAGGTCACTATCGAACATCAAGTCCAATGCTATAGGTGAGGATGGAATTTCGTTGAAATTTGTAAAACTTGTAAGAGGACTTATCATAGGCCCTCTAACCCACATCATTGTATTACAACCTTTTGTTTCCCAGCAATTTGGAAAAAAAAGCTATTATACTGCCAGTTGCGAAAAATATGAATGCTAGCTGTTTGAGTGACTATAGGCCTATATGCATATTGGCTGCCTTCTCTAAAGCTTGTGAAAGTTGATGGCGGAACAAATTTCAGCATTCGTGCAAAAGAAAAAATTTACTCTCCCCAATACAATCCGGGTTCAGGCAAAAGCATAGTTGCTCGACTGCAATGACTAAAATCCTCGATGGTATAAGAACTAACTTTGACAATGGTGACTTGACTCTTCTCTGTTTACTCGACTTCTCGACTCTGTGGATCATAACTCGCTCTGTCTTAAGCTGGAACATTATTTGGGTTTCAGTAGAAGTTCTATAAAACTCATGGTCAGGTACCTTAAGGATAGAACGCAGAAAGTCAAGTCAAGTAATTTAATTTCAAATTCTTGATATGTAAATGTCGGTGTTGCACAAGGATCTGTCCTTGGTCCGCTTTTATTCAGTATCTTTGTCAATGACGTTTTTTCTAAGTGTCAGTATGTGAATGTGCATGAGTATGCTGGCGACATACAATTGTATTTGTCCAGTCGTCTTGGTCTAGTTAAGATTTATGTTTCAAAATAAACAGTGACTCGTCTGCAATATCTGTTTATGCTAGTGATAATTCTTTGTTTTTAAATGTGTCAAAGTCATACGTCTTGCCTCTATGTAAAAATGTAGTATATGTTGAAAATATTCCTAAGTTGTGGATAGGTTCTAGTTCGCAAAGTTTTACGGACAAGGTAAACAATTTTGTTTTCAATATTAATACCAAACTTACGTGTACTGACCATGTAAATAAGATGGTACGAAATGTGTATGCCATACTGCACAAATTAAGGGTGTTTGCTACATTCACTCCAGTGGAAACCAGGTGCATATTAGTACTCCAACTGATTTTGCCACTCATCACCTACTCTGAGGTGGTGTACAGTAAGTTAGATTCGATGTCGTGCCATAAAGTTAATGTTGTTTTTAACAATGCTACACGTTATGTATACGGGATCAGCAGATACGAACATATTTCTCCTTGGCAGACAATGATATTAGGCTGCAGCTAGAAATTGTGTATTTATGTACAGACTTATTGTGTGGAGGACGCCTAGTTATCTGTTTGAGAAGTTGATACCAGCCAAGTCAAGAAGACACCACAGTCTTATCGTTCCAAAATTTAATTACCTAACATCCACCAGACTATTCTTCGTTAACGCGGCTTGGGTGGGGAACTTGATGCCGAGGTCCGTAAAGGCTGGACGAGGCAGATTCAACTACAAAACACTAATTTATAACTATTATAAAACAGTATGATTGCATGGTATCAGGAGGGCATTAAACTCTAAAAAACTCTTAATCGTGTCTATTTTTTCCTTTACAATTCAATTCTCTATTTCTATACTGTTTTCTTTATTTCCTCTTTCCTTAAACTTATCTAATAGTTTAGGATAATTTGTAATTTAATTTTCATTTAGGTTTAAGCAAGCATTGTCATTTTCATTATTATATTATTTTCCACGTACAATATATAATGGATGAAGTATTATTAAAAGGCCTAAGTTTTACCTTGTAATACTAGAAAAATAATAATAAATAATAATGATAACAATAGTGATGTCGAGTCCGGTTCCAAAGAGAAACGAGAATTTTGACCGGTTCCGTGTTTCAAAAAAGTCGTAACGGAAATAGGCCCTATCGAAATAGCTAAAAAAAGCTTATAAAAAGTGTTTACAAAAATTAAATTTCTTTTTATATCTATACATCTTGTAATTTAAAGTCCAAAAATATGCATGTAATGTAATAGCTTCGCACAGACTGCTCCGATTTGAAAATGTTTTTTTGCATTTTAAAGCTTAGCTATCTGGGAAGGATAATATCAACATTATTTGAAGGAACCTAAAAAAAAGGGGCGCACAGTGTGAGAAATACCCGATCTGACTGGCCTTATTTCCAAAAATCATGTCTATTTAAAAAAAATGTAGTTACGTATTATAATATTAGGATACCCAGGTAGTAGTAAAATCTACTTAAAATTACAAAAGTGCACGTATATTCCATGATACAAAAAA
>NW_023458563.1:16571827-16574009 GCF_013731165.1 Rhagoletis pomonella
ATTTGGCTCATATTTGAGATATATAGATATTGGTAACGGTAGGGGAAATGCTATTGCAAAAAAAGCCGCAAAGTGGCGCTGGAGTCGAGTTGTTTCTAAAAATCGTCAAGTAAAGTAATTCTGAAACACCAGGGATCAAAGTCAAATTACCACTCTTGAATCAACCACTTAACAGAATAAAGAGAATTCTTGATGAATGTCTACAAATACAATTGTAAGATATTTAAGGTATTTAGTCTGAAATAAGTCTATGTATATTGCATTTCTATGGACCAATGATACTCCCCATTTTGAAATTGCCACCAACTAACCGGATCATTGTTGTCGCAAGAACTTCTTCACGAACATAACGCTTTCGTTAGGTTATCTAAGACAGCAATGGAGGATATACCTTCTGACGACCACCAAAACAAACGTGAACGTGAATTGTTGGTGAAAACGTTTGTGAGGTGTAATCAGCTGGTGGCCCATGAAATGAAGTGTAGACAGCTTTTACGAGTAATCAGCATTGATTCTTTTATTTGAAAGTATTCTCTTTTTATAAAAAATTTCTTACACTAATTTACACTAATACTTATAAACTACAAGCATTTACATAGTATGCAAAGTCAGCATATTTCTTCATAGTTATTTCGACTGTTGACAAACCGACACTGTCGATTAGTCACGTGAGTTGGTCAATGCGACGGCTTGAGTAATAATGATGACAAATGTAAACAGATATATATATGACGTTGAACTCCCGCTGAGTTCATTAGAATTTATTTGGGTCATAATGGCTTAGCTGTGTGCGGTCGATATTTAGTGTAATACTACACGTAAGACTAAATGTGTCTGCTAGTTTTATTATAAAATAAAGTAAAACAAGTAGGAAAGTCTAAGTTCGGGCGGAGCCGAACATTAAGTACCCGGCGCAAGTATTAAATATATGTTTTTCCCCTTTCCGAAAGCTACCGCTACATGGTAAACCGGGGTGTATCCATTTTGAGTAAATTAGCGTCCTTAAATTTCGAAATATTGAAGTTTCAAGCATTTCTGAAATTTACTGTTATATGAAAAGCGCCCGTAATTTTAGTTCGATTTCAATAATTTTCAACATTTTGCTTCTATGTGGCAGGCGTAATAACCACACCGAGTTTGGTACAAATTGGTAGAACGGTTACCGAGATACATATATGTGATCATAAGTGGGCGGTGCCACGCCCATTTTTAAAAATTTTATCCTAAACGTATTTCTTTGTAAAGAATTGTTGCAAGCATCAATTTTGAATAAATTAGCTTCAATAATTACTGATTTATCGAAGATTTCGTATTTCTCTAAATTACCGTTATATGGGATGTGGGCGTGATTATTGTCCCATTTTAAAAATTTTCGGCCATTTCGTATGTTATACCAAGGTTAACAACTGTGCCAAGTTTGGAAGAAATTAGTACAGCGGTTACCAAACTATACACATGTAACCATAAGTGGGCGTGGATACGCCTATTTTCCAAAAATTTATAATATTCTTATTTTTTGTCTAAAACTTATTGTAAATATCAATTTTGATTGAATAATCTTCAGTAGTTACTAAAATATCGCAGTTTTCGTAGTTCGGAACATTACCGTTATATGGGAGGTAGGCGTGGTTATTGTCCGATTTTGCCCATTTTCAATACCATCCATCCTACGCCCGAAAGAAGTGCACATACCAAGTTTCGTTAAGATATCTCAATTTTTACTCGAGTTATCGTGTGCACAGACGGACGGACGGACGGGCGGACAGACAGTCACCGCTTAATCGATTTCTCTTTTAATCCTGATCATTTATGTATACATGTGTCTATATCTATCTCGATTCGTTTTGCCTGTTGCAAACAACCGTTATGTGAACAAAGTTATAATACCCTTGTGCACAAGTGCGCTCGGGTATAAAAAACTAAACAGATATATAACATTCATTTCTTAGTTGATATTTGTGTGACAAAAATTTATTGAGAATAAAATACATGAAATTAAATTTAAAAACGCGTTTTCCATGTTAAGGTTTCATTTAAAAAATAAGTAATAATCCATTTAAAAACATGATTTTTTCGATGTTGTCGCTGAGGAAGAAAACAAGGATATCATTAAATTCACAGAAACAAATTTTATAGACTCAGACCTTTGTTCAATTTGTTAGCATCAAAAACAAGAAAGTTA
>NW_023458563.1:16574109-16589100 GCF_013731165.1 Rhagoletis pomonella
CATAATGGCTTAGCTGTGTGCGGTCGATATTTAGTGTAATACTACACGTAAGACTAAATGTGTCTGCTAGTTTTATTATAAAATAAAGTAAAACAAGTAGGAAAGTCTAAGTTCGGGCGGAGCCGAACATTAAGTACCCGGCGCAAGTATTAAATATATGTTTTTCCCCTTTCCGCTACATGGTAAACCGGGGTATATCCATTTTGAGTAAATTAGCGTCCTTAAATTTCGAAATATTGAAGTTTAAGCATTTCTGAAATTTACTGTTATATGAAAAGCGCCCGTAATTTTAGTTCGATTTCAATAATTTTCAACATTTTGCTTCTATGTGGCAGGCGTAATAACCACACCGAGTTTGGTACAAATTGGTAGAACGGTTACCGAGATACATATATGTGATCATAAGTGGGCGGTGCCACGCCCATTTTTAAAAATTTTATCCTAAACGTATTTCTTGGTAAAGAATTGTTGCAAGCATCAATTTTGAATAAATTAGCTTCAATAATTACTGATTTATCGAAGATTTCGTATTTCTCTAAATTACCGTTATATGGGATGTGGGCGTGATTATTGTCCGATTTTAAAAATTTTCGGCCATTTCGTATGTTATACCAAGGTCAACAACTGTGCCAAGTTTGGAAGAAATTAGTACAGCGGTTACCAAACTATACACATGTAACCATAAGTGGGCGTGGATACGCCTATTTTCCAAAAATTTATAATATTCTTATTTTTTGTCTAAAACTTATTGTAAATATCAATTTTGAGTGAATAATCTTCAGTAGTTACTAAAATATCGCAGTTTTCGTAGTTCGGAACATTACCGTTATATGGGAGGTAGGCGTGGTTATTGTCCGACTTTGCCCATTTTCAATACCATCCGTCCTACGCCAGAAAGAAGTGCACATACCAAGTTTCGTTAAGATATCTCAATTTTTACTCGAGTTATCGTGTGCACAGTCGGACGGACGGACGGGCGGACAGACAGTCACCGCTTAATCGATTTCTCTTTTAATCCTGATCATTTATGTATACATGTGTCTATATCTATCTCGATTCGTTTTGCCTGTTGCAAACAACCGTTATGTGAACAAAGTTATAATACCCTTGTGCACAAGTGCGCTCGGGTATAAAAAACTAAACAGATATATAACATTCATTCTTGATATTTGTGTGACAAAAATTTATTGAGAATAAAATACATGAAATTAAATTTAAAAACGCGTTTTCCATGTTAAGGTTTCATTTAAAAAATAAGTAATAATCCATTTAAAAACATGATTTTTTCGATGTTGTCGCTGAGGAAGAAAACAAGGATATCATTAAATTCACAGAAACAAATTTTATAGACTCAGACCTTTGTTCAATTTGTTAGCATCAAAAACAAGAAAGTTAATGTAAGTCGTCTAGATCGGGTATGTGGCGGCTATATAATATACACTAGAGCGGGTCGATTTGTAGGGGACCGAATAAACGGAAATGTCGCATATGCGGAAAATGCTCTACGTATCATTCTGAGCAACTTTGCTTAAGAAACTATCTGTCTAAAACCAATTTCGAGCCAGCGAATTTTAAGGGTAAGTCTCATTATCAGGTAATACAACATTTTGGGGGAAAACTTAAACAAATAGCTGATTATTCAGTGTTAGAGCCAAATTCACAGTGCGTAGTTAACTCAGAATTGGCAGGTAATTACAGATTTTCAGTACAAATTTGGCCTTAAGCGTACAAAAAGCAGTTTTTTTGGAAATACTTAAATAACTAATTTTTTTAGTCCTGCTTGCTTTCCAAGAGTCATATTTTTTGACTATTATCGATCACTGCCATAATATCTCAGTTGTGCATACTTTGCACTGCATAGAATGTAATTTTTACGTATAAATCAAAAACCAACGGACTTCTACTGTGCGTTGGCTAAGAGCTCACAGGCAAAGCTTATTTCACAGATTGCAATACCAAGTATGCATAACTGGGCCTTAACACTTTCACGATTTTTTTTTCGTTACGCGCCGAGAAACACTGGTTAACAGTTTAACGTATCGTGCATTTCCTTGTAACTACATATGTGGCATGGATCTTGTGGGTCAGGAAGTGGTGGGTTTTGAAATTCTAAATTTTCCTTCAAATGGTTATACGGAATGTTTTTAGTAATTGGTGGTTCTGTTAATATATTGTCATCATCCAAATCTACCATACCGAAATAATTCGAGCAGTCAAAATTAATTTTACATTTCTCGTACTCTCTAAGTTCTTCTGTATCGCAAAGGTTGTCACGGTAGTACAAATTCTTTTTTATTGCCTGGTCGGGTACTTATTTATGCTCCTGGTAAAGCATTGATAGCATAACTTGCTGGATGAGCAAAGTATGAGTTATTCTTAACTACTGAGTTGATAGCTCGCTGCTCCTTGGAGGGAAGAAATTGCGTGAGGCTCTTGCTGGTTGTTATAATATTATACATACTTTTACGTTGGTGGCAAGGAGCTTTTGTCTGAGAAGACCCCTAGTAAAATTTTCCGAAGAATAATTTTCTGGAATGTATCAATCCTCTAACGAACTCCGAAATTTGCTTTTTCCGGGGTTTCTTGAAGTAAGGGTCAAAAGGACGGGTGCTAATGGGTTAAAATGTTCCACGAAAATATTTCCCAAGAAATTTGCTTGCACTCATAAATCACCTATTTTTTCAAGTTTTTCCCACAAAATTAGAGCATATGCGATTTTATGAAAAAAATATCGACCCGCCCTAATACACACGGTTGCCACTTACCTCTTTTTTTGTGGTCCAAAAAGTGTACCAAAATGTAAAAATATACCAAAATAAGTTTAAGACACATAAATTTAATTATTCAAGCAGAGAGTAAAATCATCCAACTATTGATGCCGTGGCAATTCTCAGAATTATGGCGAAGAAATTTCGAACTTCAAATCAAATGTTTTGCATATCTCTTCTCTTGCGATAACTCCATATCCAGAATTCCTGTGAGCTTTTGTCTTTTGGTGATTAGAACGATGATGACCTTTAATAGGTTTATTAGCAGACCCTTTTCAGAGTACTATTTTTCCATCAGTTTTGAGGCTGCTTGCAAACTAGAGACAATGTTGCAATCATTGTAGCCCACCACGTATATGGCTAGCTTATCTGCCTAGCTAAACGCGTTAAGCCCGTTGCCTGTTAATAGTAATAATTATCACATTTCACCCGATTTCAAATCTGTACCAAATCTAAAAGTTGTGTACCAGTGTACCAAACTGGAAAAAATGTACCCAGAATTGTACATTTCGGCCAAAATGGCAACCGCGATGATAAATTGCCTCGAACCGAACAAAATTTGGTAGGTCAGCTCTTATTCTTATTTGGCACTTTAACCGCCTAAGCGAATTCCGAGCTAACATGTTCATATTTAACTTTATGCCCAAAAAAACAATTGGTTTTCCATAGTGCAAGGTGGGATTCAGTTAAAGGAGATATTTGTAAATTTTTCTTCTGTTTTTTTTTTTTCTTTCGGGGCCGATTTCCCGTCTCTTGGAATCGTCCTTCGGTTCTTTTGGACCTGTTTCCCGGGTCTTTTGAGAACGAGTTTCAGTTCCTTTAGACCCTTTTTTTGTAAGGCACGGCCGGCCGGTTCATTAAAGCATCCGGTTCTCCGGATCCGGTTCCTCGGTTTTGTGCATCATTGGCAGCAGCCAACAAAACCAGGAACAAGTTTGCGATTTTAATGTTTTTCCATGATGTGGGATTAATAGAAGGTTAAACACTTTTAAAAATACAGACTTTGGAAACAGTGAAAACCAAATTTGTGAGTGGCTTTGCATAGATCGAAGATATTGAACGTAGTTCTATCCGAAATTTAATTTTGAGATCACAGCATTCGAAAGTGAGGGCGCTTCGTTAATTTAGATTGTATTGGAGGAAGACGCAGTGTGCCAAGTAATGACAATATCCATATTTGATGATACGTGCTGTTGGTGGCAAAGACAAGTGGCAAGCTTACATATTCGTAATAAAATAAAAATAAATTAATATATGTAAAATAAAATAAAAAAATATAAAAAAACAATAAAAATTTAAAAAATATAAAAATAAGAAAGAATGTCCATTCCACATCTACTGAGAATTCATTGTCTATGTTATTACAAATAAAATCAAGAAGAATTTACACATAAAATTAAGAAGAAATCTCTAAGGAATTTTCTTCGTTTTTTCATCTGTTTTACCCCTTGGCACCGAAACTTTTCATATTTTTATGCGTCATATTGGACGTAAGTCAACTATGGAAAAATGTGGCGCGATAGAACTTTTAATGCCCTATTATTTTGTTCCCTGTTTACTTAAAGATTAAAAACCAAAATATACGTACAAATGTATAAGTATCTGTGTAACGTGAAATGTGTAAAAATTTCTTTCGTTTTTGGAAAGCAAGAAAAATAAATAAAAGCACCTTATACGTACCAAAAAATTTGTTTAAATATACATTTTGTTAACTTTTTTAATTTATACTAAAGAAAATACATGATAAATTTGATAAATCTTTGCATTTTACTGATATTATTTTGAAGAAAAACTTCTTATTCTTATTTTATTTTATGATTCGGTTCGGCTTAAAATCCACTTAAGTATTTTTCAAGTATTGCTAAAAATGCAACGCTATGGTAAAACTGCAAAAAGTTTTGAGTTTAATGACATCTATGGAATTATAATTTTGTCCTTATAAAAATTGCATATCATTGCTAGCAAAATTGAAAAATTAAGTAAGAGTTTGAGCTTCAGGGTTAAAAGTTCGTGATCTTCAGAGTCAAATGCTTTGGAATGGTCAAGTAAAGTAAAAAAGTCACACGCTTTTTGTCAAAGTTTAGTCTTATGTCATCCGACACTTTTAAGAGTGCCGTGGTGCAGATCCTACTGGATCTAAGCCCCAGCTGCAATGGGTTTACCAAGGCGTTGTTATTCAGAAAAGTGTTTATTTGGCGATACGCTCAAGCATTTTAGATAGAAACAGCAATATTGCAATCGGACCGTAGTTACCATTCGGTTTCTTTATAGGTATAATCTTGGCTCTTTTCCAAGAGTTAAGGGTTCTCATCTAAAGTGACAAAGGGATAAATTGCTTGAATTTATCAGTTTATCCACATTCTTACATGAACGCACCTTGGTAAATAATTGTATAAAATTGTTTATTATTTAACTTATATGGCTAGTTACGTTTGATTGATATCATATGAATATGATCATACATTACGAATCCGTAAGTACAAAGTTTCCATAAGCTCCAGATTTTGAGAAAAACAAGGTCAAAGTGTAAAAAATCGCGTTTTTTGCAATATTTTAGAAGTTCTAGCAAATAAACAAAAGGTGATATAACCTTCCTCTTAGGCTTAAATTAAAGATAGAACTCTCGGCCACTGCCCCTGAAAATACCATGCCTGGACCTTGACTTGATGGCCACTTTTAGTGAAATGTTGGCACTTTGACCTCGTTTTTCTCAAAATCTGGAGCTGATGGAAAGTTTATATTTACGGATTCGTAATTAGCACAAAACAGCCTATCAAAAACGGCTTTAACATTTGCCGTGCCAAAATCAGTGTTACCCTGTGTAATTAATCATATTAATGTAAGTTCCATTGAATCTATTTTTTGATTCGAGTTACTATTCTACCAAACAAACTTTAGTTTTCTGTAAAAAATTTTGAAAATTTGAAAGAATTCGAATTAAATCGAATTTGCACCACCAAATTTCGAATCGGATAATCGAGTGGTTGGGCAATGTTCGAAATTCGTAAAAATCGAATTTTAACTCCCCACTTTTTCTTATTCTTATTTGGCGCTGTATTCGCCTAAGTGATTTTGGCCGAGTTAAACAAAGCACGCCAGTCGTTTCCCTTCTGTGCCAACTGACGCCAATTGGAAATGCCAAGTGAAGCCAAGTCGTCCTCCACCTGGTCTTTCCATCTCAGTGGGGGCCTCCCTCTTCTTCTGCTACCACCAGCGTGTTCCGAGATGAATACTTTCAGAGCTGGAGCATCGGTGTCCATTCGAACGACATGGCCAGGCCAGCGGAGCCGCTGTTTTTTTAATTCGCTGCGCTATGTCCATATCGTTGTAAAGCTCATACAGCTCATCTTTCCATCGTCTGCGGTACTCGCCGTCGCCAACGCGTAAAGACCCGTAAATCTTCGGCATAATCTTTCTTTCGAATACTCCAAGAGCCGCCTCATCGGATGTTGTCATTGTCCATGCTTCTGCGCCACATACCAGCACGGGCATGATGGGTGACTTATAGAGTGTGGTCTTCGTACGTCGAGAGAGGATTTTACTCCTGAATTGCCTACTCAGCCCAAAGTAGCACTTATTGGCAAGAGAGATTCTGCGATGGATTTCCATGCTGACATTATTATCGATGTTAATGCTGGTTCCCATTCTCTACTTTCTCGAAATTATAACTGTCAACAGTGACGTGGGTGCCATGGCGCGAAACTGCTGACTTTTTGTTGATGACATTCCCCACTACCCATCCCTTATTGGGTGGTCATCAGCAGCACGAAGAATAATCTAACAAATACGCTTAAGTTTGTTTAAAATACCATTAATTTCTGGTATACCAATACTTAAGAAGTTATCAGTTGCGTATATCTCGCTGTCTGTAGTAGCGTTGACCGGGTGAAAGACGAGGAGTTATTAAAGCTTTTCCAAGAGACATTACTCAAATTAAAGTCACCGAGCACACAGAGGTGATGATCGCCCATACCAGAACTGAGATGCAAGACATTGTCAACATGAGCCTTATATAGAAGTCGTAGCAACTATTCGGCGGAATGTAAGAGGCACATTCAAAGATATGTTCAGAGGAACACCGCACCTTCACGCAGAGTTGATCGAGAATCAAATCCTTATTTTGAAGTTGGACTAGTGTCGTGGAAAATCTACGCTGAACTGCAATCAGTACTCCTCCACCTTTGGATAGCCCAGACCTGTTTTCATCGCTGTCCTTTCGATAAACATTATATAACTCAGGATCGAAGAATTCCGAGTCAAAGAAATTAGGTGTTAACGAGCTCCCAACGATGACAAAAATATCAAAATCCAGATGGGAGCTTAATCTGCGGACTATATCAGCTTTTTTCATTTTGGAAGTATATCTTGATTTTACTAAGTGCAGTCACACTAGTACTATCAACTGCAACAATCATTCAAAATTGGCCACTATAATATGTTTTTAGTAGGTAATAATTTTGAACTAGATATACTGTTGAATATCACGTTACTACATAAACAATTTCTACAGGCGATTCTGGCTATTCAATGGATGACGACTCCTCTGGCAAATCAGAAGTCTCACGAATAAAAGGAAAGACTTTCTGCTCTCCTAGGTGATGTCATAACCACAAATAATTATTTTGTGTGATCCCGGATTTGCTGGAATAATAGTCAATACGTGCTCTGCACTACACAATATTCGTTTGTCGAGCTCAATGATTTGATTGTTTCAGACACCGATGATTTGTTTTCAGAGTCTGCAGCGGAGAACAGTTCGGTAAATTTATCTTTACCTAAACCAAATATTCAACTTGTATCTGTAATAATACAATAATAAAAATCTTTACATAAATATAGCGCTTTATTATTTTAAAGTTCAATCCCCCTTTTAATAAAATTCTATAGGTAGATGCATTTGTATTTAAGATCAGCCTCAAAATCTATACGGAATACATATGTTATTATTCAATAAATAACAAAATAATATTTAAAAAATAAATAAATGAAAGTAAAACTTAACAACCATATCAATTCTAAGAATAAAACAAAAATATATGTAAATGCACCCATGACCACACGAATAAGCTATCAAAATTTTGACTAGTTATGACTCTTTTACTTTAGTATATTTAATGTAAATTATATTTTTAATAAAGTATAGCACATGAATCTAAACTTCAGACTTTAGCATCAAGCATTTTCTTCCATATCGAGTGCGCAAATTTTTTTTTATAAGGAAGAAAATGCATAACGCCATCAGCAAAATAATGATAAAAAATCGACGGGACTTTTAAGTCCCTTGAAATTTATAAGTTATAATAGGAACTATAATGCATAAGGATATATATTTATTTGCGGCCGCTGTAGTGTAGTGGTTAGCAGTGCGGGCTACCATTCCGCAGGGCCTGGGTTCAAGTCAAGGTTCCGACGAACATCAAAACCAAAGGAAAGAAAACGTTTTTTCTCATAGCGGTCGACCCTCGGCAGGCAATGACAAACCTCCATGTGTATTTCTGCTATTAAAAACAGCTTCTCATAAACATACAATCGCCGTTCGGAGTCGGTGTAAAACTGTAGTTGTGAAAACATCGAGAGAAGCGCCAAGCCATGTTTATTTATTATTATATATTTATGTACCAAACATCTTTTTAGAATATCGGTTCAAAAAGCTTTAAATTTTGATGAATATTTGTTATATTCTTCTTCATGTGGTTTTTGTAAAACAGCGAGCTATACTTTATAAAAAAATAATTAACATTAAGTAAACTAAAATAAAATAGACATAACTGGTCACAATTTCCTTAACTCATTCCTTTTGGTTATTCTTGTATATATGTACTATAAACTAAAAGGAACTCATGTTGAGGTAGCTCAAAATAAAAATAAAAAAAATCACGTCTCTTGGACATCCACCGCAGATTGGATGTCTGAACCATTAACTTGGTTTATGTATTTGCGGCACTACATTCGGCTAGCAGCTAAAAACCAAAAATGCAAAAATTAGTAATATTTAATTTTATCTGTATTCGTAAAGTGTTGTTCACGTTGAGCTATTAACTTGAATTTATGGGCCATTTCGGAGTTAAACGTTAAACCCTACTCATAAACTCGGACTTTACCACACAAATAATTTTCATTCAACTATCCTTAAACGCCACTTTTATTTGGAGTTCATGCGAATGCAGCTCTTTGTTTTTGACCGAATTTGTTTTGTGTCTTTGATAATCCAAACCTGCAACCAACTTGCCAGTTAGTATGTTCCCGTACTGCAGGATTTAATCAGAAATAGTCCGAGGTCGTTCCGTGCATATAAGTCAAAAATATTAACAATCTAGCTATGCAAAAACAAAAAATATGGCTCGATAGAACTTTACATGCAGATAGGGTGAATCAAAATTATTTGGTGGAAATAAAAAATAAAGAAGATATCAATGGTTGAAGTTAATTTTTTGGATTTTTTATCCCCGAGCATACTTCTGCATAAGGGTATATTAACTTTGTTCCCTTAACGGTTGTTTGTAACAGCCAAAACGAATCGCGATAGATATAGACAAATGTGAACATAAATGCTCAGAATGAATAAAGAAGTCGATTTAGCCATGTCTGTCTGTCCGTCCGTGTACACGGCGAAATCGGACTATAACCACGTCCACTTCCTATATAACGGTATTTCAGTAAACATCGGATCCAAATTGTTGAAAGTTAGTATGTGGAGTAGAATTTTGGTAACAAATAGTATTATTATGAATTTTGTTAGAAATGGGCGTCACCCCGCGCACTTATGATGAAATGCTGTATCTCAGTAGCCGCTTCACCAAACCTTACCAAACTCGATACGAGCATTGCCTAAGGTCAAGCTAAGAAATCTGCTGAAAATCTTTGAAATCGGGCAATAACCACGCCCACCTCCCATATAATGGTATTTTACAGAAACACTAACCAATATGCAAGAATAACTTAACAATAAATAAGACTACAATGGACTTTTAGGAATCGGGGAAAACCCCCTGCTTATCATGCAAATCTAGTTAAAGAAAGTTGAAACGACGATATTTA
This sequence comes from Rhagoletis pomonella, assembly GCF_013731165.1. NCBI lineage: Eukaryota > Metazoa > Arthropoda > Insecta > Diptera > Tephritidae > Rhagoletis > Rhagoletis pomonella. The sequence continues at coordinate 16,583,916 of NW_023458563.1, forward strand.
ATACCTGCTCTGGGTATATAAAGTTCAGTTTCGCCCGCACTTATACTTCTTTACTCGTTTAAATATTAGTATCTTCTGAACAACGTAACCTATTAAAAAACTAATTACGGTATTCAGGGTCTCTCATTTGGTGTACATAATTTTCTCCCTTTTTATATTTTTAAGCCAGAAATACCTAATAACCAAAAAGTATAAATATATTATTTTAAATAGCCTTTATTTAAAATTTGTTTTAAAAAGGGTTATAGTATATAGTCTCGTTGTGAAATTAAACCACCTTCTTCCATGTTTCTGTACAACTAAACTCTTTATTTCTTATATAATATATAAGTAGTAAATATTAACGTTAGCTTACTTAATATTGATTTGCTTGACCTCTTCTTGTCGGTCCAAACAGGAATCTCGATAATCTGTTGTTGGGTAGCTCGTTTCCAATGGGATGGTGACAATAATTAGGTTGACTTACGTTTGATGATTTGGAGATTACCGGTGTGCGGTGGCCTAACTGCTGCCAAATGAATATACCAGAATTTATATCCACAGACTCTTTATTTCCACCGGTAACAACTTGGTTGGGGATTTGCCGGAAGGAATGTGGTGGAACAATGCCAATAAGTATATTCCCCAGGTATACGCACTCTGAGGATTGACTTTAACCAAACCAATGTCGTCAGCTTTAATAAATTGCTTGGTTAGGATTACTTCCGTTCTTGCGAGGGCTGATGTGTGTTGTTCGGTCCACGATTGTTTATTAGGAAAAATTTAAAAAGCAACAAAGTCTAAGCGGTAGAAGTTATAGCACTATTTCGGAGATCACCACATCTCCTCATCAGACTTCTTTTTTCTAGAATTCAGCAGGGATCGAACCTGCGTAATCAATGTTCAAAGTCAGAAGCGTTAACCACTGAGCTATGTACATTCCGTAAACTCTTGTTGCTAATTCATTTTTCCTTATTCAACCAACTACTATCAAGTGCAGCAGATTTGCCTCTATTTAAACTCGACAGCGTGGTTGTTGTTGTCAATTCTATATATCCATTTGCTGATTTGCTTTTTTGCATAGTTTCAGGCAGGCTCTTCCTAAACTATGTACTTGTCAATGTTATTGTGGCTTATTAAAATTTTATTTTTAATATTTTTATTGAGCTTTGTACCACGACTGTTTATTAGGAAAAATTGAAAAAACAACAACCACGCTGTCGAGTTGCTTTTTCAATTTTTCTTAATAAACAATCGTGGTACAAAGCTCAATAAAGATATTAAAAATAAAGTTTTAATAAGCCACAATAACATTGACAAATACATAGTTTAGGAAGAGCCTGCCTGAAACTATACAAAAAAGCAAATAAGCAAATGGATGTATAGAATTGACAACAAAAACCACGCTGTCGAGTTTAAATAGCGGGAAATCAGATGCACTTGATAGTAGTTGGTTGAATAAGGAAAAATGAATTAGCAACAAGTGTTTACGGAATATACAGTATTGGCCAATACAATAGCACCCCCATTTCAAAGTGATATTGTTTGCCACTCATGTTTATTTATTTATTTTTAAGAATTTTCAATTAAAATACAGTTAATTCTCTCACAAAACTCACATAAACTCAAGTTTAAAACTTTTTAAAGACCGCAAAAAAGTGCAACAAATTTTCACCCAAATTTCAAACTTTTTACTCAGAATACACTGTTTTATAGCCCATTCAATTTTAGTCTAATAATGTGCAAGTTTCAAGTGGCTAAAAATTACCGTTGATTTTTTAGAATTGTTTTCGCCGAGGATGTTACGGGTTTCTGCCATATAAAAATAAATTGTGTTTAGTCGTTATATGGAAGGAAATGAGACAAAAAGAAATCTAAAAAATCAACGGTAATCATTAGCGACTTGAAACTTCCACATTATTGGACAAAATTGAATGCGATATAAAACTGTGTACTCAAAAAAATTCTAGAGCTTCTGAGAAAAAAGTTTGAAATTTAAGGGAAAGTTTTTTTGCACTTTTTTGCGGTCTTTTAAAAAGTTTAAAACATTGGTTTATATGGGTTTTGTTAGAGAATGAACTGTATTTTAATTGAAAATTCTTAAAAACAAATAATTACACATAAGTGGCAAACAATATCGGTTTGAAAGGGGGGTGCTATAGATATGTCCAATACTGTACATAGCTCAGTGGTTAACGCTTCTGACTTTGAACGTTGATTACGCAGGTTCGATCCCTGCTGAAGTCTAGAAAAAAGAAGTCTGATGAGGAGATGTGGTGATCTCCGAAATAGTGCTATAACTTCTACCGCTTAGACTTTGTTGCTTTTTCAATTTTTCCTAATAAATAATCGTGGTACAAAGCTCAATAAAAATATTAAAAATAAAATTTTAATAAGCCATAATAACATTGACAAAGAAAAAATATTTTTCTAGCCTCGTGGTATGTGACCACCGATTCTTTCATCGTATGTCAGTGTGGGCGTTTTCATAGTGGCCATGTCAATTCGTGTCTATACCAATATGATGGTTCGTGTCTTGAATAACTATTGGTTACGTATATTCATCTGGCACTTCCCCCCATTTTGAAGTTTAGCTTTGACAGTTTTGTTATATTTACATTTCTCATAATCGTTCTTATGTCTATTATTTGGCCAATAAAAATAATAGATCAATATATGTATGTAAGAGTAAAACAATGCAGAGTGTTAACATAGTTATGTTATCCTAATGTTAATAAGTAGTATATCGAGGGCTTATATTCAATACCCTCTATCTGCAAAAACTTAATACCCAGGAGAGCAAAAAAACTGTTTTGACAGCTATTTTTAAAAGTGTTAATAATTTTAAGTACCCACGCATGTATTAAAAATTTTCGCTATATATTAAAACTAGAATTTTACTTTTAATTCATTTTATTTTAGTTTAAAGATCAGATAGAGGTTATTGCAATTCGAATTGTAACTATTTATATAAAATAATTAAGAAAGTTTAAGTTCGGGCGGAGCCGAACATTAAATACCCGGCGCAAGTATTAAATATATGTTTTTCACCTTACCGAAAGCTACCGCTACATGGTAAGCCGGGGTGTATCAATTTTTAGTAAATTAGCGTCCTTAAATTTCGAAATATTGAAGTTTCAAGCCTTTCTGAGATTTACCGTTGTATGAAAAGCAGCCGTAATTTTAGTCCGATTTCAATAATTTTCAGTGCTTTCCTTTTATGTGGCAAGCACAATAACCATACCGAGTTTGGTACAAATTGGTAGAACAGTTACTGAGATACATATGTATATATGATCAAAAGTGGGTGGTGCCACGCCTATTTTCTAAATTTTATCATAACCGTATTTCTTGGTAAAGAATCGTTGCAAGCATCAAGTTTGAATAAATTAGCTTTAATATTTACTGATTTATCAACGATTTCGTATTTCTCTAAATTACCGTTATATGGGATGTGGGCGTGGTTATTGTCCGATTTTAAAAATTTTTGGCCATTTGGTATGCTGTACCAAGGGCAACAATGGCGATAAGTTTGAAAGAAATTGGTGCAGCGGTTACCAAGATATACATATGTAACCATAAGTGGGCGTAGCTTCGCCCATTTTCCGAAGATTTATAATATTCTTATTTTTCGTCTAAAAATTATTATAAATATCAATTTTGAGTGAATAACCTTCAGTAGTTACTAAAATATCGCAGTTTTCGTATTTCTGAAAAATACCGTTATATGGGAGGTAGGCGTGGTTATTGTCCGATTTTGCCCATTTTCAATATCATCCGTCCAACGCCCGAAATAAGTGCAGGTACCAAGTTACCTTAAGATATCTCAATTTTTACTCGAGTTATCGTGTGCACAGACGGACGGACGGACGGACAGACCGCCTAATCGATTTCTCTTTTCATTCTGATCATTTATGTATACATTTGTCTATATCTATCTCGACTCGTTTTGCCTGTTACAAACAACCGTTATGTGAACAAAGTTATAATACCCTTGTGCTCAAGTGTGCTCGGGTATAAAAATGTGCTGATAGCGGGTTTTGCAGAATATTGAAAATGACAGTTCTTTAGATGTAAATGTTATGTTAAGCTAAGTTTTTAACACATATATAATTGGTCTGCAAACTCGCTCCCTTATACTCCAACGTGCCCAGGTAGCCACATAATTCTAATGGTGTTTTTGTGTCGAAAGAGTATTTCACGTGATTTCGAAATTATAATGAGAATCATTAGCACTGTTAAAGAGGGCTTCGATGGCTGAATTACTGTCCGTGCATATGAGGAAATTTCCTTCATTTTAAGAGGCGAAACGTACAGCTTCTAGTAATTGTAAATGTCGAGCAGTACACGTGAAAAGCACCGACGACAATTGTAACATCAAGCCCTTTTGTTAACGCAAAAGAACAGCCGGTATCATATCTGGAACCGACTGTGAAAATGAGCTCCCACGTCATTTATGAGTATAGAACTGGGCAAATGCCCTTGCGGTAGAGTTTTTAATGTATTAGGCATCGGAGTAGATATGAGTTCGAATCTTTGATGTAGCTTAATATACGAAAAAAAGCTGATTGCTTGCTTCATCGGGTTTTTTGTTGAAAGCAGGATTCGACGTGAAAAAAAGTCTCATTTCTGCACAATCTTTGGGATGTGCATCTTTGTGTTGTACTTTACCTCATGGTTATGGTTCTTCTGACTGCTGGATGGTAAGGTGTTTCTACAGCTATGAGGTGAATAAAAATGTTTGATACGGCAGGGCTAGTGAAAAATTTGACAGCAAGCATTATCAAGAAGAAGAACGAACAACGCACGTATACACATAAAGTATAGAAAACAAAAGCGAGTGGAAATAAAACAAAATGGTCCCGCCGGCAAAAAAAAATAAAGAAAAGCTATATAACTTGTAAGATTTAATTTCAGATTTACATATGAAAAGGCGTTATGTATTTTTTTAATTAAAAATACTATTTTACAGGGAGCAGTTCAGAACGCAGAATCCTTCTGGAAAGGCGTATTGACAAGGATATTTGGTTCAGCTCAAAGAACGCCAACAGCAACGAAGGCTGGAAGTGAGTAAGAACAATATAAATAATTTGAAAACTTTATTAAGAAGTTTTTTCTTAGAAAAATCGCGAATGAGCTGAAGGATCGCCTGGACGGTAAAAGTGCTGAAGCATGTAAAGCACAATGGAATGCGTTGATGAAAAAA
>NW_023458563.1:16589200-16595495 GCF_013731165.1 Rhagoletis pomonella
AAAAAAAAAAAATTAAAACTACAATCAACTACAAACGATTCTGGACCTGAATTCATTAAAATTGAAGCTGTAGCTGTAAAATGCTTCATATGATTTTTTAAAAAAACGCATTACGTACTTATTTTTCAAATAAAAAAAAATTTAAAACTACAATCAACTACAAACGATTCTGGACCTGAATTCATTAAAATTGAAGCTGTTGCTGTAAAAAGCTTCATATGAATTAAAAAAAAACGCATTACGCACTTATTTTTCAACTACAAACAAAAAGAAACTTACTACAATCCTCTAGAGAGTTAAATCGATCATATTCTAGTATTTTATCAAAATGCATCAAGGTCGGGTGCCAACTTCACGGAGCTCATTTACTCTCGCACCTTTGTCAACGCTGCTTTTGTATTGCCTTGCGTTACGTACCGTTGTCGCTTAACTGGAGCAAATTAACAGAGTTAGTAATTTCATTTGTTGAACATTTATTAAATATGGGCGAGGAAGATGAGTTTACGCATACCAGTGCAGGCAACGATCACTCAAAATTAGAAGCAAAACTAGTTCTACTCAGAACGCAAGGAAATGTATTCGAGTGCCATATAACTAATCTCCGCGACAAGGTAAGTTCTGATGGTGGCAAGGAGGACGCAAGAGTACTCGAATGCAGACTTCAAATTCTAGATTCGCACTATCGTCAATTATGCCAAATTCAAACGCAGATTGAGAATTTGCATAGCACCGACACTGCACGAGCATCACAAGAAGAATTGTTTATCGCCGCAAAGGTGAAAATCAATACTACTATGACTGCTGGAGCTGCACACCATAACCGTTTGCCCAAGTTGAAACTGCCAACTTTGACGGCAAGTATGCAACCTTCAAAAGGTTCAAAAGCACGTTTGCAAACTTAATACACAACGATCCATACATTGCGACAATAGATAAATTCAATTATTTATTGAACTGTTTGTCTGGACCCGCACTAGAAGTTGTGCAGTCCTTTCAGATAACTGAAGATAACTACTCCAAGGCGTCGGAACGATTGGACGCTCGATACGACAACCGCCGATGTCAATATCTTGAGAGCCAAGGCGATCATCAGTCAGATCAGCGTGGCGCAAAGCCCAAGGTTAAACAGGCATCAACTTCAAAGACGTTTGTGACCACTAATGCGAACTGTGTGCATTGCAACTCACCGTCTCACTATATCAGCAGCTGCAATAAATTCAAGGAGTTATCCCTGCAGCAACGAATCGATTATGTACGCAAGGCTGGCATATGCTTCAACTATCTACGAAAGACGCACTGCATGAAAGAATGCCAACCAAAATCTAGATGCAAAATTTGTCAATCAGTTATCACACACTTCTACACAATTTTACGCAAGGTGCCAATTTACGAATGCCAGTTTCTACCGCTCCATCAAAGGTCCAAGACTCGAATAGTGCTATGCCCCAATGAAGCGCCTTGTTGGTGTCACGCACTATTAAAAAGGGCATAATCCAAACTGCAATAGTCCACATTAGAGACAAATTTGGTCAACTAAACTTAGTTCGCGCATTATTAGATTCATGTTCTGAAATTAGTTTCATTACAGAGGAAACAGCAAAACTGTTGCAGCTTGAAAAGCGTCGCGTACAACAAGAAGTGAGCGGTATCGCAGGTATACGCCAAAAGATTAGTCATAACGTATTTGCAACGTTAAAGTCTCACTGCTCAGAGTTTGAGTGGTCTTCTATATTTTCGGTAGTAAAACAGATTTGCGCAAACCAACCTCAAGAAACAATTGACACCTCAGAATGGTGCTTACCTCCTGGAATCACTCTTGCTGATCCACAATTTTATCTATCTACCAAAGTGGACATTTTAATCAACACTATGGGAATTTTTGAGGCAATACGAGAGGGTAAATACAACCTGGGTCCAAATATGCCCTGCTTGCTTAACTCTGCGTATGGGTGGATTGTTGGCGGGAATCTTAGGAGTGTTGATATCGGTAAGGCGCAGCAGTGTAATGTAGTTCAAGAAGCTAAAAGTCTTGAACAACTTGTTAAAAAATTTTGGGAAGTTGAAGACTGTATCACCAAACCAGCAAAATTTACTGACGAAGAACAAATGTGCGAAGAACATTTCGTCAACACAGTAAGAGTGCAGAAGGACGGCCGTCTACAAGTAAGGGTTCCTTTTAAAACAATGCCAAATGCTCTTGGCAACTCATTTGACAACGCGAGCAAACGTTTCAAAATGCTCGAGAGAAGGTTTGCCCGAGATGAACAACTCAAGAATCTATACGTCGAGTTCATGAACGAGTATATCTCACTGGGTCATATGTCACTCGCACAAAATGTCAACTTAACAAAACCTCACTTTTACATACCTCATCATTGCATTTTGCGACCGCAGAGTTTAACAACAAAACTTCGCGTTATTTTTGACGCCTCTGCGAAAACAACATCAGGCAGTCATTAAACGAATTAATTAATTAACGAATAATTATAACGCTTCTTGCTTTTCGTTTGAATAAGTTTGCTCTCACGGGCGATATAGCCAAGATGTATCGCCAATTCGTTGTCAGCGATCAAGATAGACTATTTCAATTAATATTGTGGCGATCTGCGCCAACCAGCCCAATTGAAACATACACGTTAAATACTGTGTCGTACGGAATGTCGGCTGCACCCTTCTTTGCAATTAGAGCACTTCACCAAATCGCTGATTTGCTTCAGGACGAATTTCCTATTGGAGCTAACACGCTACGCAATAATCTCTATGTGGATGATCTCTTGACGGGAGCTGAACAAATAGAAAAATTGCAATACAAAAAGAATGCACTAGTTAAATTGCTGCGGAAGGCCGGACTGCAGCTCACCAAATTTAGTAGCAATTGTACAGAGATTACTCCCACATCCGAAAACGAAGTGTTTCTTGAATTGGGTGACCATGAGGTTACAAATGCATTAGGTATCGCATGGCAACCGAATCGTGATAATTTTGTATTCAGCTACCACGTTGAAATCAATGAACCGTGTACAAGACGCTCAATACTTTCTGTTGTTGCACGAATTTTCGATATTCTAGGCTTAATCAGCCCTATTATAATTCGATGTAAGATTTGTATGCAAGATCTGATTCTAAAAGAACTCGATTGGGACGCGCCGATTGATGAACACTCTAGCACCACATGAAAGGCTTTAACGAAAGACTTGCGAGCCTTAGCGAAGATCGAAGTCCCACGCTATGTCTTCACGTCGAAAAATTACATATGCGGCATACATGGCTTCGCAGACGCCTCTGAGAGAGCATATGGATGCTGCCTATACGTCCGCGCCAAATTAGCAACTGGCGTGAAGGTCATCTTACTCGTCGCGAAGTCAAAGGTAGCACCAACTCACGTACTTTCATTGCCCAAACTTGAACTTTGAGCTGCTGTGCTATTAAGCCGAACTTGGCTCAAATTCTCGTATAAATTAGATTCTTACATCAATACTGTACATTTCTGGACGGACTCCAAAATTGTGCTGCAGTGGATGAAAATGCACGCGTCTAAACTTTATTGCTTTGTAGCGAATAGGGTGTCGGAACTTCAAGAGCACAGCGCTAATATTGCAACAGGGGAAGGATGTTGGAGGAGAACATTAGCGGCGTTATATATACTTTTATCTATTATGAATTTCAATTGAATTACAATTAAATTGTATACTTGGTATTATTTACAATCTGGTAACCTTAGTTTTACTCTCCAAACTTTGTATGTACATATGTAAATTTGGTCTAAGTTTACTGAGAATATATTTTGTCTTTTGCCTTTGCACTCACTTCGCAAAAGGTATCGATCGAAGACGGACTGTCAGCTGAGGATTTTTTATTGTACGCTAAGCAGTAAAAATCTTATTCACACAAATAAACTTGTCGTAGACCAACAATACATATTAGGGATGTTGCGAATAGACATCCGCGGATGCGAATGCGGATGCGGATGTCTAACAGCTAACATCCGCGGATGCGGATGCGAATGCGGATGTCAAGTATTTTCCAGAAACAATTAGGATCTAGCATAATGGTGGGATCATTGTTTAAACAGCGCTTACAAGCCAACCAAGGTGTGTCAGGTTTTTCTAAAGCGATTTAAAAATAATTCTTCATTCTATTTCTTTGGCTGTTTCAGAATTTGGGGCTCTGTAACTTTATCAGCGATTTTCGATTTTAGTTTTTGTAATTCATTTTTAATACTTTCTTCTGCGACTGGTTTGAAAAATGTGTGCTTATAGCGAGCTAAATAGGTGGATATGCAAAATATACTATTATTTTCCAGGAATGAAAATTTTGAACAAATATCTGTTTTCAAAGTCTTAGCTGCCAGCCGAATCGGATCAGAATATTATTTAAAAAAAACACCCCGGTTTTTATAAGTATTTGAATTGTTGGAATTACGGATGATGAGGGCCTCAGATAGTTACGTAGATCTAATTAAAAGTCAGACCTATAGCTTTTTAATTATTTGAGCATCGATTCTCTTTACAAAAGGACTATTTTTATAAGAGGACTATTTCTATGTTTATATAGAGGACTATTTCTATTTATAAAAGGACTATTTCTCTTTACAAAAGGACTAAGTTCTCTTTGACGTACGTCAAAGGTCAAGTAGAAGTGGAAACTGCCCATTGATAGCTCGATTATATAGCTTACGAAATAATAGGGCGATTCATCAAAACGCGCAAATGCTTCGTAACCATGTAAACCTCGTAAACTTACTTAATTTTGAATGAAAAATCTAATTATTTAAGAAGTTTACGCAGTTACTAGGGATTTACGCGTTTCCATGAATACCCATAATATTTATGTTTAAAGACATTTTTATCAAATATTGGCTACAACTTACAATACAACAATACAATACAATAAAATTGTAACGTGTTACAGTTCGGACGTGTTTTCTCATCGCTCCGCTTTGTGCGCTAATTTACTAATAATCCAAGTAACTTTTATCTATCGGTACTGGTATGGTGCTTATATTGAGACAGTGACTCCTAACATAGTGATTTATCCACAATAAAATTGTTCATTGTTTAAATTCTAATAATTAATATGCCTTGCTTGTGCGGTCAAAAGGTTGATCAAAACCAACCAAAGGTGCTAGGTGCGAATTGCAAGGCGTTTTTTCATTAAGACTGTGTTGGTGTTATGCCGGCGGATTTTGACTTTCTACTTTCGGCTGACAAGCCGTTCTTTTGCAAACTTTGCCTGGATGAGCGCCGTAAATCTAATCGCTCGCCTCCACCATCCGCAGCCTCGGCTGAGAACGTTATTAACTCAGCCTCCACTGACTCTCAAAAATCATTCGGAAGCTCAAACGATCTCAATAACAAGCAGTAAATTACCTTGCTTATAGTGTTTAAATAAATTGCCTCCCTTAGAAGTGAGAATGCCCGTGTGTCGTAATTGCTTAATACTTTGCACGATGATAATAAGCAGCTAATACAAAAGTTCGATGCCCTACATGCACAAACTCTTTCACTGCAGACTAAAGTCAACAATAGAGATGCTAGCATATCGTTACTTACATCGGAAATAAAAACTCTTTGTATTGCTTGCTCTCTGCCTGCAGTTGCGCATTCTTCCTCACCTGCTGTTTCGTCACCGGTCTGCGCTGTTTCGAACACAGAAGCTGCTAACACTGAAGCAGCGAATAAGACGAAGCCATTTAGTTCTTCTAATGCTCCTACGTCGCTCAGTGGAGCTGCTGTATTAGCTGGCGCTGTTCTCAATAATGCAGTAGCTACGAAAACAACATCTATTACTAACTCTAATTCATCGAACAGTTTCAAAAAATGCCAGCGTAATCGTTCCAAGCAAACGCAACAAACTGCCAAGAGCTTGCATGCTCCTCAGCTTTCTGTTACTGACGCTGAAAACTTGCACCAACCTTCTGCCGATGCTGGCATCTCTGCCGACGTAGCCATTGTGCATGGGACTAATGCTGAAATGTTATCACCGAATTCTCTTACTGGTACCATTCGCAATCAAATAGGTGTGGATGTCTCTCATTCCAATCTGCCAAACGTCGATGCCTTTGTTCAGACATGGGCACTTTTGCCCGTATGGGCTTTTGTGCCCGTATGGGCTTTTGTGCCCGTATGGGCAAGCGAGCCCATTTCGCCGGCTTGATCAGGGGAAAATCATGGGCAAACGGGAAGGGGGCAACAAATCTTACTAATACACGTATGGCAATGAGAGCCACTGCACACGCATTCTGGAGTAAAAAGGCTCACTCTCCCAAACGTACGCCACATACACTCCTCGTCAT
>NW_023458563.1:16595595-16598668 GCF_013731165.1 Rhagoletis pomonella
AATAACAGCTATCTTATTAGTTTTTTGAAAGCACTTCAAACTGTATAGTTGCAAATGCAAATTTTTGGTTGCCCTAATCATGACGTAGTACTTTATGCTTCAGTGTGGCCGAGGGATGTAAGAATCAAGCCGTTTCATTTTTTCCAAAAGTGGGGGTCCAAGACACCCAGCCCGTAATTGAAAGTGTTCAAACTAATGATCTTACTGGTCAGAAAAGCCACCAGTCTCCCTCTGATAAGGCCTCTGGTCTAAATATATATTTTCAGAACATATCAGGTTTAAGAACGAAATCTAACATTTTTAGTTCCTTCAGTGCGCAGATGGACTATGACATATTCGTCATTGTGGAATCTTGCCTGCATGATAGTGAGTTCATGATAGTGAGTTCTTTGATCCTAATATGTTCGACGTTTTTCGACAGGGATCCTTCTAAGACGGGTTCCGGCAGAGGTGGAGGTGTTCTTTTCGCCTTTCGCCTTTGGGAAAGTTAGCTCCATTCTATTTTTTCCAAGACTAAGGACTTGCCGCAATTGGTCCAAATCTTCAGGAGCTAAGACTTCGGTTTTTTAACATATGCAGAAAACACAAATGTATACATCCAAACCTCTCCGTGTATGACACCCCTATCCACTATACTGACACATTGAAAATATTGGGAATAATTTTTGACAATAAACTTACTTTTAAGCAGCACTGTCATAATGTTAAGCTTACTTGCTAGACTAAATATTATAAAGTTATTATAAATTGGCTTTGGACTCGTAATTTACGGACACTGCGCAAAAAGCATTTTAAAGGGCCTGTGCCAATTGATAGAAAAGTTCTATGGTGGAAAAACTTTTTACTATGGTGAGAAAATTTTACATTTCTGCTGTGCCAATTCGTAACTTTTTACTGCTGGAAATTTTTGACAGTTGCTTTGATGCACAAGAAGACTATCGAGTTTGCAATTTATAAAATGCAGCAATTATATAGAAAATATTTGCCTTTGATGATTTCAATTCTTCTGGAACTGAAATCCATGCATTTATTAGACCTTTTAGCAGTAATATTAGAAATAAAAACACGTCAAAACCGTCTGGTAAGTGTGTTCACAAAAATATTTAAAACCGTGTACAATTGTTTGCAATAAAAACATATGTCGTTTTAGGGTATTATGTACATGCAAGAAGACGTTTATTCCAAAATACTAAGCAGCATTATGAACGGCGATAAAAAGACTATAAAAATGCATCTTAGGTTGTCCTCTGCTTCGTTTCGAAAAATTGTAACTCACATTCCCAAAAAGCGCCACGGATGGTCAGTGGAGTACGAAGTCATTTGCTTTTTGTATTGGATGGCATGTGGATGCAGCTATCGAGTAGTTGCTGGATTTTTAGGCATAAGCCGTTTCACTGCGCGAAACGTTATTCACAAAACCTTGAAAGAAATTATTGCAATGCGTGGTTTAATACGGCATGGCACTGCAGAAGAAAATGAAAGGGTTGCTGATAAATTCTGCCAAAAAACAAAATCAAACGCGTTTCGTAATTTTGTTGGAGCGATTGATGGCACACATATTCGCATAAAATGTCCTGTCAACAAACACGATGAATACATCAATCATAAAAGGTTCTATTCTATCCAGGCGCAGGCGGTTGTGGACAGCGATTATAAATTTACAGATGTTTTCATTGGCTACCCAGGATCTGTACACGATACACGAGTGTTTGTGAATAGCCCCTTATATGCTAGGGGATACTATCCTCCCCGGGGCCAATTCTTATTCGGTGATAAAGGATACCCATGCCAAACGTTTCCGGTGGCAGTTATCACCCCATTCAAAGAACCTCTGACATCAAATCAAGCCAGGTTCAACGTTGCGCATAGTAGAGGAAGAATAGTTGTTGAAGCAGCTTTTAGAATTTTAAAAAATAGATGGAGAAACATATTTAATAGAGATTTGGAATTGAAAATTGAAAACTGTATAAAAACCGTATTTGCGGCATTTATATTGCACAACATTTGCATTCTTGCAGATGATTTTGACCTATCTTCCCTGGCTACTGAGAATGAAACTATTAATATAGAATCGGTCCAATCTGCGCGAAATATATCCGACTCTGAAGATGGTTTAAGAGTACGAAATGAAATTTTCAATGAATTCCTTCAAACTATTTAAGTATCAATAAAACAAGACTTAATTAAAGAGTTTCTTAGGTTTTTATTTACATATGCATATCAAAAATACTTATTTTTTTTTAGTTTTTTTCATATTAGTCTTATTTACATTTACTTAAAAATATAAAGTGGTATTCAATACCATCACAATAAAAAGAAAATCATATATGGAGATCCATTTTGTTACTAAGCCTACTAGTTTTTAAAAAGAGTAATATATCTTAAACTAAAAAAATTCATCACATTACTTATTGTACTGGTTTTTCTTATATCTAGAGGTACATGTTGTATAAAAATAATAAATTAAAGTGAATTCAAGCAACAAACAAAACAAACAATTAAATACTACACTTCTACCAAAAAAATATTTACATAAAAAAGATAAAATAAAAAAATTCAGTTAAAAATATTTCCTAATGGCACGGACTACTCAGAATCCGAGTCTGAGGTCAAGAGCAGCGCTGATGCGTCGATACAAATACAGCCAAAAGCGTTGATATTTTTTTATTGATTTTTTTATCCCTTTTATAAATGTGGCGTTCTAGTTGCTTAACGCCATTTTGTGCTGCAGAGCGCCGGGATGTTGATGGCAGCGGACTCTGTCTCGACTCTTCGCTAGACGTCGACTGCGAATTTGTCAAGGACTCAACCGGCTGCAGTGCCGAGACAAATGTGGCGTTTTCCTCTCTCCTTGGCTGCATCGACACCTCACCATCGCCGCTATCAATTAAAAATGGAGGGTGAAAATTATCTTTCTTGGAAGCATATGAGTGGATGCAGTCAAAAAACTCCCAATCTTTCGCCTCTTCAGCAGTCGCCTCTTCACCTGTGCCATCGCCCGAGCGGTATTTGAAAAAGCTTTTATATTTTTTCATCAACGCATTCCATTGTGCTTTACATGCTTCAGCACTTT
>NW_023458563.1:16598768-16602053 GCF_013731165.1 Rhagoletis pomonella
TGACTTCTTATGTTTACGCCTTCCCACTTCAATCCACTCAGCATTATTCGCATCGATAATGGTATTCGCTGCTGCATTAGCTAATATATTTTTAGCGGCCACACCAGCAACAGCTGAGGTCTCAGCAGAAGGTGTGTACTCGTACGCCTAACTATCTAAAGTTTTAGAAAACTTTTACTGGTTTTGCGTTCTCGTACCCCAAAAACTTGCAAAGTAGGGGAAATTGAGAGAGCAAAATGTGAAAGAGAGCTGCAAATTTCTGCTGGAAAAATAGTAAGAAAATCAGCTGATCATAAACACATGTTTGTAAATAAACAAAAGAAAATATGGCATTTTGGGGTAATTTATTGCAAATTTTATTATTAATGCTAGTATATAACTAAAAAGTGCGTAAATTTAATAAGCACAACGTTTGTTGAGTTTATTTTTCGTTAATTTGCTATTCATCTCCAGTTTGTTTACTTTACTGCGTGCTGACTATGGTTGCCGTATGACATTTTTCGTTTGTACCATAATTTTCCTTTGAATATACCAAAATAGATTTAAATGCAACATGCTGAAATGTAGTTTTGCTGAAGTTTTCGGTTTTGGTAGGTTGGTTGTTGAAATGAAAATTTTATAATTTTAAAGCTACGTCTGTAGCTATATCTATTACCTTGTTTTTGGATCAATGATGGGTGTTTGGAGGAGATACTCTTGTTTTTGAGTGTGTCACCATGTGATATCACAAAAAATTATGAGAAAAATAACTTATTCATTCCGATATAATTAATTTGTATTTTAAAAAGGTTTTTCTTATCGAAAACTATTCAATTGTATAAAATTCCAAATCGGGGGAAAATGTACCAAACAGAAAATAAATTGCCAAATTAATCACCAGTGGCAACTGTGCAAGGGATCAGCTGATTCGAAGGTTGCAAGTTTTTGCAAATTTTGCGTTCTCGTACTTCTGCTGATATTTCGTCTCTTTGAGAGCGAAAGCTGCTAAATTCTCAGAACTTTTGCTACTGGAGAATTTTGTCCTCTCAATACGAGTACACACCTAGAGTCAGCATCAACAAAGGCAGACATGGGCACTTTTTTGCCCGCGCAGTAGCGAAAGTGCGAGCGCGGGCTGGAGAAAGGGAAAAACAGTTTACGGGAGGAAGGGTATGAAAAGTTGCGAAAAAATTATTTATATCCCACCGACATCATGTTCATCGCAGTACGGCTGCGGTAATACTGACTTTGTGTACCAAACAAAGAGCATATATTTTCCTCATATACAGGGTTGCCACTTTGGTAAATTGTTACCAAAATTGGTAGAAAAGATTTGGGTTGGTAAAAAGGTAAATTTTTTCTCATTTTGGTAGATTTTTGTTGAACTTTTCGTTCCCGATTTATTTTACGTAGTTATCTTTATATTAAAAATTTCTTTGCATACTTCTTATATACTTACATAAGTATAAATGTATATGGATATAAGGCGAACATATCATGCTCCATTCAAAACTCATTTTACTGGAATCCCCAGGAGCTTTTGATTGCCTAAATATTTTAAATGATTATTTAAATACGTATAAAGAATTTACTGGTATGCAACGAAGCCCTATGATTATTTGCCAAAAAATTAAATCAACGCCATTTTTTATCAATAGAAATTGTTAAATTAAAAAAACACAAAAGACTGGCGACAAAAAAAAATCAACGGGAAGCACATTGTGAGCTATACTCAAGTATTGTTTGCTTTAAAACTCGGTACCTTAAATTGTTCTAAAAAATTTTTGTGAACTTTTCTAAATGTTGTATGTATATAGTTTGAATCCTCAATTTTTATAGATTTTTAAAGCAAGAAAAAATTTGTTCTTGAAAAAGATTGCGAATAATAAAAAAAAATCACCAAGTGCCTTTTTGAGTCACTGTATTTATTAATTAATTAATTAATTAATCCCAACGGCTTTTTACCCTCCATTCCCGCCCAACCGACACGAGGGGCGCAGTCCGCATGACGTACGGAAACTTTTTTTTTAATTTTTTTTTTTAGTTTTTTCGTGCCGAGTAGTGGAAACAGGAGTTTGTTAAGTGTCGAGATCTAAAACTATTCAGCTACAGAATCAAATTCATCAGCTGATTGGATATGCTAAAGATAGTATTTCAATTATTGAGAGTGGAAATAATAGTTTTCTTTATAGTAAAAATCGAGTCCGATACGTCAAACGTGCTGGAATGACAGTTAAAATCTTGACATAAACCACGGAATGATTCGTTTAGTTCAAAATTAGTTTTGCATGGCTTTAAAAATAAAGGTCGAAAGTGTCTTGACACTCGAGAAGGAACATTAAAATTTACCTCAGCCAGGAGGGCCGGGCTATTAATCAAGCCTGTCACTAATTTTACGATAAATATTATACCCAGCATTTCTCTACGACTTGCGAGTGTAGGCAAATTTATGAGCTTAAGACGACTTGTGTAAGGGGGGAGATTGTAATCTGAATCCCAGTTAAAATTACGCAATGCAAAAAGCAAGAATTGTTTTTGAATTGATTCAATCCTTTCTGAATGAACTTGGTAGCGGGGATTGTCTATAATAACTCGAGTTGAAGTTTTTCAAATTATGAAGTTTCGTTGTTGCCTTTAGTTTCATCACTTCCGCTTTCGGTTGAAAGAAACTGCGAATATGCCAACAATATGACTCAAATACCGTATAATTAGTTAAATAAAAAGTTCCTTAAAAACAATTTTAATTCTTATTGAAATAACTAAAAAAATAAAAACTAGTTTTAATTAAAATAAATAAAAAATAACAAAACTATAGTTTTTATTAAAATAACTATAAAAAATTTATTGGTAGATATTTTCCAGATTTGGTAGATTTTTCTCAAGTGAATGGTAAATTTTTTTTTCCTTCAGTGGCAACCCTGCTCATATACACAATAAGCCATCGTTCGGACTTCGCTCCGATAGGAGTAGATTTGTTCCGTTTTGTCGAAAAAATTTGAAACCTAGTCCTCTACTTCGCTCAACTGAAAATCTGCCCTGTTTTGTTGCATAAAGAAATTTACTCTTCAAATAGAAAGTAGGTGGGGTTTTGAATAGCAAACTAAAAGTTATATTTTACCTTTTTATCGACACGATTGTTACATTGGTGAGCTACAGCAACTTTGCAAATACAGTGGAATTCGTGAATAGGCCCTCACAATCGCCCGATTTGAACCCGATCGAAAAATATTTCTCTGTCTAAAGTTCTGTAATTGCGTCGTTGCCCACCGATGTAACAATTGTCCCGGTAAAGAAAGAATGAAATAA
>NW_023458563.1:16602153-16617462 GCF_013731165.1 Rhagoletis pomonella
AAAAAAATCAATTTTCACTTTTTGGTTGATTCGGATGGAAGATGAGATGCTTTTTCACGTGGTGAAAAGCAGAAAATCCTAATTTGCTTTGAAGTGTACTAAAAATGTAGAGAAAGAAGAGTAAAAATACGACAAAATATAATTTATTGGTAATGAACAAAATACATTGAATTATAAGCTATAAAGACATGATTATACACTAGAAAAACGTATTATGGGCCAAAAATAATAATGCTGAGTAGTTTATGTATTTTTCTTTGTTGTCGTTTTCCTTGAGATCTTTTTACGTGTTGATCCTGAGGAAGATGGACCTGGTTCCTCGTCTGGTTTGAGAACATCTTCACTAGTTTTTGCCTTCCGTTTCTTCGATGGCAAATCTTTCGGCAATGGAGCCACAATATCTACTTTAGATATATCCGAAACTAAGCTGCGAAGATTGTGATAGATGTACCACTGACGTTCCAAAGATAAACCGGCTGGTTGTATAACTTTCGGCATTTCAGGATCGATAGGTTTTAACAGAAGCTTAAAGGACTGCACTTCTTCACTGTCTGCGAATTTCTTTGTTTTTACACAATCTGTAGAGATTATGAAATGATGGAATTGCGTTATTCCAACAAGTGACTTGTACAGTGGTTTAAAATAGCTGTCCCATTCATACCAGACGACTTTTTCAGCCTATACAGCTTTATTATAACCCCCAGGTGATGATGCCTCGACACACTGCAGTAAATCTGCATACGTGTCGATGTTACTGGCGGCATACTTACTTTTGAAAATACCGAAGTAACGATCAGCCGCGAACTTAGTGTGCCCGGTAAGTAGAAAATTGAATAAAATAGTTTTGTTAAGACCCCGAGCCAAACACCATTGCAGATATGATAGTACAGTGTTATTCTTATTCTGCCCAACACAATTGTCACAGAAAAGAACGAGTGTTTCAATGTCTTTATAGTAGGTTTGCAGGTGATAATGCAGGATGCTCACAACACAGTTAGGTCCTTTACCAACGTCATCTTTTTCGTCTATCATGTAATTGTACTGTAAAAAAAAAAAATATAAGTAAGATCCAGTAAAGGCGAGCAATTTGAGTTCCTGTGATTCAGTTTGAAATTCTAACCTGAACTTTTTGTTTTTCGTCTGTAATTCCGAAGACTCCGCACTTCTTGGTTGCTTTGAAGTATGCTGTACCAGGTTGTTGTGGACTGACAGGGTAGTGAACGGTTTGGGCAAAATCAAATGACAGAACGATTACTGTAGGGTCAGTATTTCTACACCAACTTTGATAATATTCTCGTTGATTTCGGGCTCGGTGGAGGTGATCAAGAAATTGATTAAGCTTCTGTGCGCGTTCAATGTCAGTAACACCTTTGGCTTGCGCAATCGATATTGTGTTTCCTATTAAAAGAAAAAATACTGAATTTAATCTCAACGTTTGATACAACTATAAAATGAGAAAATAATGAGCTACTTACCACGGCAGACATCGCAGAGATCATCCGCTGGTTTCATAACTGTAACATGGGGTATGTATTTGGACCATATCCGTCGAAAACTGCAATTACTCATCTTCAATTTGTCATCACTGAGTGAAGAAATGTATTTTCGATAAATTGAGGACTTCGTCTCGCTGGATGGCAGTTTCATTATCCGAAAATCCTTAAATTTTGGGAGTCGTCCGGGCAGTGGAAGAGCCATTAAATCGGCTATAGACTCGATGAATTTAACAGTTTTTTCGATGTCAGCCGGTTTAAATGACTTTGGATGTGTACTCGGTTTATTTGCCAGTCCGTGTTGGCGCACTGTTACACCCTGTGCGTGAAAATGACGTACTAAATTTTCGTAACGCTTCGTCGTACAGGCATGTACAAAAAGGAAAAACGAACGACAAACAGGTACTCTGTAGAAGGTAAATTGAATTCTATGCCTCATAACTTCTGTATCCTCTCTCTGTCCATATTTCTTCCGCCCAGCAAGCTTTGCGTATACACTTTCTAGCTTTTCGTTACTCATAATTCCAGCTTCGATGTGACTTAGTATCACTAAATCAAGTTCATTTTTCGACATCTCTAAACAATTGTTCCGCGTACTCTCGATCATTTCCCGTGGTATCAGTGTATGGCATTCATTATTACAACAATCTTTTGACAGAAATTTTGTTACCAGCTCCTCCTCCTTTACATCAACAACATACAGGTCCATCTTAACAAACGTTTGTTTGGTATCATCTTCTGCCTGAGATACACATACTTCGTCTTCATCATCATCGCTCTCTTCATAGTTTTCATCATCGTTTTCATCATCAACAGAAACAGTAAACGTCACTTCTTCAGTGTTAATTTTTTAAATGTTCCACACTAGCAACTTACACGATGAACTATAATAATATTCCGACCAACAACAACACTTACTGGACCAACAACAAC
Organism: Rhagoletis pomonella; assembly: GCF_013731165.1. Taxonomy (NCBI): domain Eukaryota; kingdom Metazoa; phylum Arthropoda; class Insecta; order Diptera; family Tephritidae; genus Rhagoletis; species Rhagoletis pomonella. The sequence goes on from NW_023458563.1 coordinate 16,604,580, forward strand.
ACTTACTGGACCAACAACAACACTTACTGGACGTCCGGCGCGGAGAACAATTAACGAGGTAATGAGAAACTGACGAAACGAGTTGCTTACTTTTAACAGCTTTTTCACAGAAAACTAGTTTTCGCACGTAAGCTCCCTTTTCGTAGACCAGGTCACATATATTTAATACTTGCGCCGGGTATTTAATGTTCGGCTCCGCCCGAACTTAGACTTTCTTACTTGTTTTAATTGAATTTAATATAGAACCTGACAGAAACATAATTTTTCACTTAAATTGCTTTCGTGAAACTGGTTTTTAAGGTACTTCATCTCAGTCTATGTATGTATATTGTATTTCTGTTGAACAAGGATACGCGTCCATTTTGAAATTGCAACCAGTTATAAAGTTTCTAGGGCAGATTCAGTATAGATCCGGATCATTGTTGCCGCCAGGGAACTTCTTCATGGACATAAAACCTTCGTTAGGTTATTTAAGGCGGCAAACGACCACCAAACCATAATCTTAGCCGATGAATGTGCCAATGGAAATCGTAAGCGTGGACTGTTGGAGAAAATGTTGGATCAAAATGGTTAAATTAAAAATCTAATTTTCGGCGGGACGCAGTTCGCCGGGTCTGCTAGTTTGAAATAAAAGAAAGTTTTATAATTACTTATTTATTTATTTTGATAATAAGAATTTTAAACATAAATGTCCGCAATTATATGAATTATAGCTTTTCTGTTTATTATAGTTATATTTAATGTTTTTTCCTAAATACTTTATTATTTGCTTAGGAGGCTGTAAGTTTCCAAAGCTATCGAAGTATTCAGTCTCATTATCGTTTTTCCAGTAAGCTACCCAATGCGTTCCCGGACCCTTTGAGCTATCCAAATTTATTATTACACGTTCTCTCTCTGAAATGGTTTACGGGGTAAAGTGTCACACATGAATACCCCTCTAAAATTTGGAATAAATTTTCAATACTCCTTTAAGTCTACATCAGTACACACCTATCCTCAATCAAAAAGAAGTTAAACGAAAATGCCTAATGAAATGGTTTACCGCATCTTATTCCAGCTATTTCATAGTTTAAAAATCCGTTGCGAAGGAAATCCTACCTGATCGTTTAGCAGTTTTTTCAACAATTACTTTTTTCGATCTTAAAATATTTTTTCGGACCCAAGTAACAATATCCTTTTTAAGTAACTTTTTTCGTCTTACGTAAATTTTGTATGTACACGTAAGTCTTAGTAGTAAAACAACGGAAAAAGTGAGTTTGAGAAGTAAACACGACGAAAATCGGTCAAAATTGTGTTGTGAAAAAAAATTGTTTCTAGCAATCATCAAATTAGTAATGCCATCAGCGAGAAATATGAGAATCTTATAAAAAAAGCATGTAAATGCAAACTTTGAAGTGTCTGAACATGTCGTCGTACTTTAAAACACTTATGGAAATTAAAAAAATAATCATGAGCAGTTTGTACTTGGAGGTGAAAATAAGAAACTGGCAATGGAAAATCACTCAGCTCTCCTCCAAGAAGATGATAATGTACTTGTTATTAAAAAATGTCCAATTCCTGAATTACATGTTTTACAAGGAACGGATTAGTTCCGCCACTTACAAAAGCAACTTCTGCAAAATTCAGATGCGCTAGATGATCCAGAAATTTATTCAAATGTAGGCAAATTTTCACTTACACCTTTCATTTCAGCTTTCAAAGCTATGAACGAAGTTGTGGATTTTTGTTGTTCTATGTCACCACCCGGCCAGGATTTAGATAAATTCATCAAAGAATTGAAAAAGGCTTATGCCAGTACAAAAGTTTCTGTGACATTGAAAATTCACGTAATTTTTGAACATCTTGAGCATTCCTTGCATTTTTTGGATGGCGAGGAATTTTGATTGTGGTCGGAGCAGCCAGGTGAATCAGTTCATCGAGACTTCTTAAACGTTTGGAACCGCTACAAAATCAACGTGAAAGAAGAACCAAGAAAGATTAAGAAGAATGGTCGTAGAATACTCCTCCATGCATATTTAAAATTTACATTGTATATTAAAATATACAATATTTAGTTAAAATAAATTTTTTGGTTCAAACCAAATCGTTATTTTTATTATTCTTGTATCATTTTATTATTCTTGTATCATTTTATAGTAATTATCAGTTATTTTTCAATTCCATAACTATTTTTTCGTAATTATAAAATACATTGTTACATTAAATTTCTTCCAAAAGCCTACAGTAACCTGGCTTTCCTGCGTAGATATGCGAAAGACTTTAAGGATCCATACACCAGGAAAGCTTTATCTCTTTAGTACGATCAAAACTAGAGTACGCTTCTTTATATGGAACCCCATTTACGGCTGTCATGCCGCCAGACTTGAAAGAGTGCAGAGAAAATTTGTTCGTTTTGCGTTAAGTTCCCTTAACTTTGATGACCCGATGCCCTCATATTTTTCCTGTTGTATACTTATTCACCTACAAACTCTTGAAACTAGAAGAATTGTCCAGTTGCTCATGTTCGTTTTTGATTTGGTTTTTTGGCTCTTTGGATTGTTCGGTCCTTCTGGAGAAGATATCCTTTAATGTGCCAAACAGATTTCTACGCTCATCTCTGCCGTTAAACTTGCGTGCTACTAAGGCTAACTATTACCATTTTGATCCGATTTTCCGCGCTCTGACAGAATTTAACAAGATCTCAAAGAGTCTAAATATTGATTTTTCGTTGCCGAGAAATATTTTCAAATCATCTATTGATTCATTTTTCTTATAACTACTTGTGTATCTAAATCTATAGTATTTAGTGTTAATTATGATAGTCTTATTTTTATCTAGTCTGTAAGATTGTAATCATAGACTAAATAAACTGAATGAACTAAAAACTAAACCTAAACTAAAAAAAAAACTAAATTAACAAAAAAATAAAGATAAAAAAGTAATTAAAAATATTTATAGATCGAAAAAAGTAATTGTTGAAAAAAAACTACCAAACGATCAGCTAAGATTTCATTCGGAATGGATTTTGAAATCATGAAATAGCTGGAATAAGATCCAGGGAACCGTTTTATTAGGCATTTTCATTCAACTTCCTTTGGATTGAGGATAGGTGTGAGTAAGAGGTCTTCTGGGTAGCTTTATTAAGAGTTTTTTTGGTATGGTTTTAAACATAATCCGAAATAGCTTCCATTGTATTATTATGACCAGGGAACGGATTTTATGGAAATTGCCTTTTTTCATGCTAAAGAGATAGAGTATATTCGATTAAGAATGTCCACAATTTAGCTTTCTCTGATTCCATATATACACATTTGATGCTGCATTTTTTTGCCTTTTTTTTGCCTTTTTTAAGATATTTGCCTTTTTTTGCCTTTTCTACCTTTAAAAAAGTGATTATAGCATTTACAATTTTTTTTTTAAGATTAAAAAATATACACATGCCCATGCGGCTTATATGCTTGGAGACAATAAGGGGTGTGGATAAAATTGTAAAGGGCGAGAAAAACGCCCTTATTCCTGATAATATGAATGTTTCAAACGTTCCATATTTAAATTGGGCTCCAATTGTATCAACTTCTTCGAATGAAAATGCTGCCAGAAAACTTCAAAATGTATCTTGCGGTTCAATGTTACTACAATTATACAGATTAAAGTTGTATGAGTTAGAAACTCGAAAGGATAAAATAGTCAACGATTCAAAGTACAAATTTTTCATATAATGAAACTAGTTCATAGTTTTTCTCTTTTTACTTGTAATATAAACATTTCTAAAATAAATGTATTTTTTGATTGTTCTTCGTATTTCCTGTCTTTTTAGTGCCTTATTTTGCTTTTTTGGCAATACCTAGTGCCTTTTCCTGCCTTTTTCGCTATTTTGTTTTGCCTTTTTTTGCCTTTTTTGCAATACCTAGTGCCTTTTTCGCTATTTTATTTTGCCTTTTCCAGCCTATTTTGTTATTTTATTTTGCCTTTTTTATAGGTTTTAGGTCCTAAAAATCCGTTCCCTGATTATGACGTTTCGCCTCCAATAACTGCTCCTTTCCAGTTTTTATAGCATTGGTTGTTTTAATAATTCTTGCTGTACCACCAGATAGACTTCCAAGTGCTCCTAATGCTACGAATAAAGGCGCTAATGGGAGAAATCCTCCAGATTTAGGTAATGGTATTACACGTGGTGCTTTTATTATAGATTTTTTTCCTCTAAAAATATTATTTACAACCTTTCGTGAAATTTTTGTTGCATCTTTAAAGTTATCACTTTTCTTTAAATTTTTTTTAGCACTTTTTAAAGCATGTTTGAAGAGATGATAACCAGTTTTTCCTCCCACTTTCTTAGTTTTACTATAAATGTTCCCCATACCGAATTTCGTTTTTGTCTTTATTATATTTGTAACCAAGCATTTGTTTTCTCATTAAGATTGCTATCCTTCGCTTTAACTCTTTCCCAAGCCTTCTCAGTTAATTTTTTATCAGCAATATGTCGGTTATCTAAATCTTTATTATATAAATATGACATATTATGTTCTCTACAAGCAGTTTCTAGTAGATTAATCCCTCCTTTTACTAAACGTTTCCGTAGTTTCGTTCCAGGTTCACAAAATTGATAACTAGGCAAATGAAGTTCAATAGGAAACTTATTAATTATATTATTTATAAAACCAGTTCCCACGACTAACGATTTACGAATAAACCTTTTTTCATAAATACTAAATAACTCTCATATAAAATAATATTATATTCAAATAAACGCTGAAGTTTTTTTTCATTAATCTAAATACCAATTCAACAGTTAATTTATATTCAAATACAATATTATTATATGATTTAGAATAAACTTCTATATCATACATCGCTTCCCTATTTGTTCTACTATAATACTTTAATTTAGTCTTAATATCTAAACCCCTTCTTTCATATTCATGTTGGTTTTGATGTTGCTCTATTACGTACTCCTCAATTTCCCCGCCACAAACGGTTAGAAATTTTCCATTGTCATCCTCTTCATCCCATTTTTTGTTAGAAAAAAGCATGGGCTGCTCTGATTGGGATGCCCAAAACCTGTAACCTGGGACCCTCATCTTCATCTTCAATACATATATAAGGGTTTTTCATGTCTTCGAAGCACAACATCTCCAATTCGAAATAGAAGTTGTACTCTCCATGATGCTCGATATTGAGGATTCGATTGATTCCAGGCATGATGTGTTTTATAAATATCTTTAAACAAAGTAATAATTTCCAATGTACAGTATTAGCTTATTTATACACATTTCATAACTATATAAAAAGCATTGAGGTAAACTGTTGATAAAGAACATATTTAAATATATGTACATATATTTTAGTAATCTATTTTATACTTCATAATATGGTTCAATTAAAATGTGGAAATAATCTTGAACTCAATGTTGCTGTCAAAGAATATATTTATTTTGTGGCAACCTACTAGATTAATGCTAATGCTGTAGACTACTAATATATGGGCCAGATGGCAACACTGGTCGGAGGCCATTGAAATAAAGAGGATTGATGATTGAACACTTATCGAAAGCGGTCGTTTATTTGCTAAAATTTTTTATTACCCTATTTAAATTTTATTATATCATCAAATCAAATGCTAATATTATAAATAGCCGTGATCTTGATTTCATCATCATTATTTGCTTAATAAGTATAGTAACGCCAAGTGGACGATAACGAATCCCACATAAACATATAAAAAATGCTTATAAAAGTATGTGTATATTTAAATGTTTTATTCATCTAGCATTATTCATTCATATATTGCTGACTTAGTGAGAAAAGTTGTTTCGAAAAAAATTAAGATACTTGTTTTTCTCGTTTATATTCATTGAAAAATAAATTTATTAAATTCAAAAGAGTCACCGAATGTCCAACAAATTCATAAGTAATACGAAATCTTTTAATCTTTCACATATGAATGGAAAGGTCTGCTGATGTTGATGATGAGAACAAAAAAAATTTAATTTGAAATAAAATAAAGTTTTATAATTACTTATCTATATATATAAAAATGAAATGTTTTTCGTGTGACCGCGATGCCTGACCAAACGGCTGAACCGGTAAAAAGTACTATTTTGGACCTTCTGCGTGGAAGGTTTTTCAATTAAAAAAAAATTAAAAACTTTTTGTTGTTGTTGCCAAAAAATTAAGAATGCTGCGACGTCACGATTTCACAATTTCATACAGTTCCCTGTACATTGAATGTCACTAAACTACTAAACGGCTGGACCGATTTGGTTCGTTCATATTAGGAACATAAATCAGTACCTTAAAAAGAAATGTTTCTACTAAAAATTTGCTCGCTAGGTGGCGCTGGGGTCAGAATATTCCTAAAAATTACATTTACTTGCTGATTTTGCTCATATTTAGAAAACAATTTAGCCAATTGAAAAGAAATATTTGGACTTGAAACTTACATGATAGGTGGCCCTGTGGCCGAGACATCCCCAAAAATTATTTTACGCAAAGAGAAGGATATATCTACTATATATTTGTGGAAGTATGTATGTATGTATGTATGTGCCAGGTTGCAGCCTAAACGGACGGACAGAATCGAACAAACTTTTGACGGAGTATTGCCATGACACCTGGGCCTATAATAGGGCAAACAAAATTGGGATTCGACAAGGGGGCGTGGCCCCTCCCATAGGCGTGAAACTTTTAATCAGCCATAACTTCGGAACTATAAGCCACATGAACTTGAAATTTGGTATGCAGTCATATATATAGTAGGTGCTTACAGTAGAGTACAATAGACCTAAGGTCGCAGTGCACAGCCTCTAACATTATATCTACAGTAGAGTATATATAAATTACTTTGTAAAAGTGGGCGTGGCACATCCTATAGGCGTGAAATTTGTTATGAATCATAACTTCGGAACCATAAGTCACATGAAATTTGGTAAACAGTATAAATAAATGAGTTTGTAGAAGTGGGCGTAGCACATCCAATAGGCGTGGAATATTTTATCAGCTATAAATCCGAAACTATAAGTCATATGAAATTGAAATTTGTTATTAAATCACACATATGGGCGGTGCTTATATTAGAGTATATATAAATGAGTTTGTAAAAGTGGGCGTGGCACATCCCATAGGAATATTTTATTAGCTATAACTCCGGAACTATAAGCCACATGAACTTTAAATTTGGTATACAGACATAACTATGGTAGGTGCTTACAGTAAGGTATATATAAATGAGAATGAACAAAAGGAGGCGTCAACATCCCATAGGCGTGGAATATTTTATCAGCTATAAATCCGAAACTATAAGTCATATGAACATGAAATTTGTTATTCAGTCATACATACATAAGGTAGGTGCTTATAGTAGGGTATATATAAATGAGTTTGAAAAAGTGGGCGTGGCACAACCCATAGCATTATTTTATCAGCTATAACTCCGGAGAAAAAGGTTTTTCTTAACAGCGGTCGTCCCTCGGCAGGAAATGGCAAACCTCCGAGTGTATTTCTGCCATGAAAAACAGCTTCTCATAAAAATACAATCGCCGTTTGGAGTCGGCGTAAAACTGTAGGTCCCTCCGCTTTGTGTGACAATATCAAGGCGCACGCCGCAAGTTTGAGGAGAAGCTCGGCCAAACACTAACATATGTGTAAGCGCCAATCTATTATTATTATAACTCCGGAACTATAAGCCACATGAACTTTAAATTTGGTATGCAGACATAACTATGGTAGGTGCTTACAGTAAGGTATATATAAATGAGTTTGCAAAAGGAGGCGTTGAATATTTTATCAGCTATTAATCCGAAATTATAAGTCATATGAACTTGAAATTTGTTATTCAGTCATACATACATATGGTAGGTGCTTATAGTAGGGTATAAATAAGTGAGTTTGAAAAAATGGGCGTGGCACATCCCATAGGATAATTTTATCAGCTATAACTCCGAAACTATAAGTCACATGAACTTGAAATTTGGTATGCAGACATAACTATGGTAGGTGCTTACAGTAAGGTATATATAAAGGGCTTTGTAAAAGGGGGGTGGCACATCCCATAGGCGTGGAAATTTTTATCAGCTATAATTTCACAACCATCAGTCACATGAAATTGAAGTTAGGTATGCAGACATATCTGCGGTAGGTGTTTACAGTAGGCTATATATACATGAGTTTGTAAAAAGGGGCGTGGCACATCCCATAGGCGTGGACCCTTTTATCAACTATAACTTGGGAACCACAAGGCCAAAGAACTTGAAATTTGGTATGCAGGCATATATAACTTAGTTTGCAAAAGAAGGCGTGGCACATCCCATAGGCGTGGAAAATTCGGAATCATATGTCACGTGAAATTGAAATTTGGTACGCAGACGTATCTGTAGCAGGTGCTTATAGTAGGCTATATATAAGTGAGTTTGTAAAAGGGAGAGCGACATGTCCCATGGACCTGGCATATTTTCTCAGCTATAACTTCGGAACTATAAGTCGCTTGAACTTGAAATTTCGTGCGCAGCCATTTCCATGGTAGGTACTTATATTAGGGTATATATAAATGAGTTTGGGAAACAGGGCGTGGCACACCCAATAGGCATGGAATTTGATATCAGCTATAACGTCGGAACTATAAGTCCCACGAACTTGAATTTTGGTATGCAGATATATCAATGGTAGGTGCTTATATATAAATGGGTTTGTAAAAGGGGGCGTGGCACATCCCATAGGCGTGGAAAATTTTATCAGCTATAATTTCAAAGCCATATGTAAAATGAAATTGAAATTTGGTACGCAAACGTATCTATGGCAGGTGCTTATAGTAGAGTATCTTAATATATAAAAATCCCGTGTCACTGTGTTCGTTTACGCTAATCTCCGAAACCGCTTAACCGATTTCAATGAAATTTTGTGGGTGTGTATTGTTGGTTCCAGCTTAAAAGATAGAATAGTTGTGAACCCGAGAAAAATTATATTTTTTTTCATCGAAATTTTTTCTATGTTCTCGCATCATGCTGATCTAATATATAAAAATCGAACTCTTCCTACACGGCTCGACCGATCTTTATGAAATTTTTGTGTTATATATGGTAGGTATGCGAATCGGATGTAAAGCATATTTCATACCGCTAGGTGCAGGGGGCGTGGCACCTTCCATACAAACCGAATTTTGCATACTGCATATCCCGAAAAATGTTCATGGAAGAGGTCTCGAACTTGGTATGGAGATATATGAAAGCAATCGCATACTCATGGAAATAAATTGTGGTTATCGGAAAAGGAGGCGTGGCACTTCCCATACACATCGAATTTTTCATACTGCATATCTCTGAATGTGTTCATGGAAGAGTACTGGAACTTGGTATGTGCAAGATATATGTATAAAACGCGACTGGTCATGAGAAAAGTTGGGGCTATTGGAAAAAGGGACGTGGCACCTCCCATGGTATTTTACTCGAAAATGGTATAGAGATATATGAAATCAATCCCATGATCTTAGAGAAAATTGGGGCTGTTTGAAAAGGGGACGTGGCGCCTTTCAAACGTACTGAAACTATTACGTATCTTTGTATGCATGTACAGTTACGCTAAGTTATTTAAGACGCAAAATATGCCTTCTAACAACCACCAAACCGTAATATTAGAAGACAAATGCGTCACTAAAAATCATGAACGTGAACTCTTGGTGAAAATGTTGGACCAAAATGTTTCAATACAAAAAATTTATTTTGGGCGGGACGAAGTTCACCGGGTCTGCTAGTTTATTTATATTTATTATTAGATATTTAATGAAGAAATAAATTTTCTTAATATTGTTACATTTTTTTCAGCACATATAGCATTACTATGATATTTACAAGTATTTATATTTATGTTTTTATTATATAAATTCTTTAAATTTAGACAGTTTAAATCATCTAAATTATATAAAATAATACCGTATCCGAATAAGTGTTGAATCCACCTGATTTTCTCCAATCCTTTAGCATAAAATATATAATTTTCTCTTTTCATTAATGTATGGATATATTCAATAACAGCAGAGTTGTGAAAAATGCATTAATTTTTTAATGCATAGCATTTTAATGTTAATGTAAAAAAATAATGCATTATGTTTTGTAATTTAATGCAAATGAAAAATTTAAATGCATTAATTTTGAAAATGTAATGCTTAGTAAAATTTTAATGCATTTCTTTTGAAAAAAATAATGCTAATGAAATTTTTTTCATTAACTTTAATGTTAGCAAATTAATGTTAATGCAATAATTTATTGCATTAAAAATATAAAAAAGCAATAAAAAATCATTAACTAGTTTTATTTTGAAGTAAAAGTTTTCTGTTGACATTAAGGGTAATACAGTGAGGTCAGAAAAGGTATTGACGGAAGTAAGAGAAGGAAATTACTAGGTATTTCTGATACAAAAGCAATAATTATTTATATTTATTTCATTAACTATACCGAAATTCTAAAACGATTACAAGTATTTACCGCAAGAAAAAGTAGAATGAGTTATTATACAAATTTAAATGTTTATGTATAACAAGGTAGCTTTAAATTATAATATGAAAACACAAAAACACGATTCAATGCTGCACGTAAAATTTTAGACGAACAAAATAACAATAACAACTACAAATTACTTCCATAATTGTTAATCAGACTTTTGAGAATGACTAATTTTTCGAAACTTGCATCTGATAAATTTTGACGTTTTGGCGTGTTAGCCATGGTGGCAAATGAAAACAATCGCTCAACTGGAGCAGATGATGGTAATGGTGTGTTATACTTCAGAAATAGTTTTTGTATAAGAGGAAAATTTTTCAGTGTTTCCACCGTTGAAGTACCATCACTTAAAAAATCTACAATTTCTCGATTGCACGACTGCGATCCTACAGATTCTAAAATAGATCAAAATGTTTTATTCAAAAAAAACGGGAAATAATAATTGTACCTACCGCACGAAAAATGCCCTCCAAAATCAAAAAAGCTGTGAGGTTTTTGTTCCGGTGCTTCTATAACGTTGGTTTCAAATTCTTTAGCAAATTTAGAAAGTAGTTTTATCAGTCTCCCACTATCGAAATGGGGCGCCGTCGTTTGTAATCCCGAGAGAAATGTCATTTTTATGTCCGGACATGTGGTTGTAGCGATAATACAGGGGAATGATTCCGGCTTCAGCGTATAATACGTTTCAAATCTTTTGAATAGTACCTTTTCCATTTCACCACCTGCCTTGTTAAAGAGCTTGAGTTTCCCAGAACTGTTAAGTTTTTCGTATTTGACTTTTACACTTATTATGGTTGGCAAGAAATACCCGAAATACATGTCTTCTTCAGATTGTAGGTAGTTTAAAGCGCCAGCAATTGGCTCCATGAAAATTAAGTATTCTTCTAAGTAATTTAACTCATCGGAACGAAATCGAGAAATATTCAATTTTACGCACAGATCATCAAGCTGTGTCTTGTGAATCAATACATTTTTTATCGAGTTATAAAGGGAGTTCCACCTAGTTACCACTGGCCTTGTTAACGCCGACCCAAGGCACTCCTTAATGATTTCAGCAGACTTAGGCCAGTGACATTTTTTCCATAGACTTTCGCAACTAAAATTTACAGATGTTAATACGTGGTTGTGGTAACCGTTTAATTTTTTATTTTTTCATAATGAATCTTACCGTGAAATAGCTTCAATATGCTTATTGTAAAGAAATTGTTCTTTCTTCACTATTTTTATAAAATCAGAGGACGATATCAAATTTAGTGTGTGACTAGCACATTTAAAATGGTGAGGTAACTGTAGTTCTACGTTTTCAATAACAGGAAACTCTAGTTCCTCAGCTGCATCGTCATTATTGTTAGTATCGTCATTTTCAGATGGTATGCTCTCTTAAGATTAGAATAAACGATATTGCTACAAAGTTATTAATCATTTACACTTACGTACCTTCTTTTATACCAAACTCCCGAAAGGCTTTCAAAAAATTGGAAGCGTTGTCGGTATAGTGCTCACTATATTTGTATGATTCAAGTTGAACTCATCGTTTATGTCCACGACTATACTTGCAATTTTGTCGAAAGTGTAAGCACCTGAAAATCTTCTGCAAGCCAAGGCAGCAGATTCTCTTTTTAAATTTTCATTGAGCCAATGCACCGTATACCCAAAAAAGGATCGGTGTTTTGCAGACCATATATCTGCTGTAGTACAAAAATATTTTACGTTTGCAATTTTTGTTTTTAAAATTCGCATGCTATTTTGGTACTCTCCGTGCAACAAATCAGCTATCATTCGTCCATTTGGCACCTTGTAGCCTGTCCCCTCAAAAAGCTCTATAAACTCTCTATTCTCGACAATCGACAGGGGTGAGATCGTGCTGGCGATGAAAGCAAGAACTTTTTTATTAAATGTATTTTGCTTATTTGACACCTTGCAAATTGAACTAGAGCTGTTTTTTTGAGCTTTATATTCCAAAAATTCATGAAAACTTTCGATATGCAGAAGTTTTAAATGCGTGAGAAAGTTAGAACTGATTCGAAAAGTTCCTTTTATTTTCTTTTTACATTTCAAGCAAGATGCGATAAGAGAACCATTTTCACTCTTAAAAAAAATGTATTTTTTAATAAAATCATACAACAGAAAATAGTTTAGTATACCTTTTGATATACTTTGAAAAACTTTCCACTTGTGAAAAGTATCCTGTTGCCGAAAGTCATTGTGTTATCCGTGTTATCACTGCAACTGCTTGAAAAAAATAAAATAATTTTTATTAATTCAAATTACACAAAAGCAAAGAAAAATGTTGTTTTATTTAGAGTGACCTTTAAGCTGTTTTTTTTATTTTCCTGGAAATAATTCTAGTTTCTGGAGCACCATAAGTAGGTTTCACATGCACTCTACCAGTATTTTCATCATTGTAATCTGAATCC